>NC_056739.1:213991599-214256599 GCF_019279795.1 Protopterus annectens | reverse complement strand
CTTATTGCATTCCCATCTGACCCTAAAAAGTTCCCACTGTAAGGATGGTTAATTTTACATATACATTCATGTTCTCATGTCCAGATTGATGAAAAGTCTGTTCATTCTCATTTATTTTGTGTGTAGTGATCAATGTCTATTAACTCTCCTATGGTCTCCTTATCCATATGCTAAAAGTCAACAATGTCCTGGTTGTAGAGATGATGGTATGTTAGGTACTGATTGAGACCATGGAGGGTGACAGTGTGCAGTATCACAGGATATGGTTCCAAACATGGCCAGTAACAGCTGCTGTCAAGATATACCTGTGGCTATTGCTAGCATATTATTGCAAGAGTAGCTCCTGTACCTTGTTAAGAATGGATGACTGCTGTGGCACTTAACAAATGTATACATCTCTAGATGACTCTGCCATGTTTCCTTTTATTTCCATATGGTATGTCTCATTTACATGTAAGATGTCATATGCAAGACATTCTGCAGTCATCAAATGAACTGTCTCTGAAACATATCTGCAGATTTAACACAGAACATTCCATTTTAAGCTATTGCCAATCATGTCTATCTGTGGCCAGAATTCCTCTTTAGGTGTGTATGGTCCATCCTAGAAGGCTAACACCACTGTGTCATTGACAATATAGTACATTTACCATTTTGCTGAAATAACAATAGAAAGGTATACAGAGAAGAAACAGTTGTAACATTAGTACTTGTGATGACAAGTAAGTCTGTACATTTGAGAAAGTGAAATGCCCTGACAAACATGCCCATGCCATCAGAAACGTCTAAGAAATGCATATAGATAAAAACATAATTTTCTAATGCAGATATATGTGTATGTATGTATATATATATATATATATATATATATATATATATATATATATATATATATAGATAGATAGATAGTTTAACATAGTTTTCTTAATGACATTTCAGCATATGCAGTATATAGCTGAAAATTGCAAGTATACCTTCTCAAGATCAATAGTCTTCTGTGCAGATATATCCCAATGTAATATCCTCTTCTGTGTTATCCACATAAACAAGTCCCCTCGCCTTCAGGTTCCCTAGCTATACAGTTTTCTTTTTATGGTGTACATTCAGGGCTGTGAACATGATGAAGATGCAAATGAGATGTGAACTCATTAGAATTGTTGAATCCCAAATACTTGGGTCCATGTGTCAGATATAAACACAATGCAGGCAATCCCTCAGTTTTGCGTTTGTTGCTAATGGATTGCAAGTGTGAATGATTATTGGTAGGGAGAAGGAAAACACAAGTCAGACTGCTCTACTTCCATGAGATCACTGGATCATGGGAAGTTACTAGGCTATTGGCCCTGAGGCCCTTATAAGCCTAGCCAAGAGTTTAGCCCATGTTTATACAAGTCAGGACCTGATCCCCCTGTCCAGCAGTGGAATCCCAGGGGTGTATTTTCTGTTTCCCGTCCAGTTATCCAGGTTATGCATAAAAAAGGATAATGAGGTACTCTGCTTGACATGGAGAGGGTGTCCATTCCACAGATGGGGAGTCTCTGTGTCACAAATCTGTCCCATCAATAAGTCCTATTGATATCACAGACCAGGCTGAGGTTGCATGTGTGGGCTACTTGAGTGGACCTTGACTTGCAGATATGCAGCAGTCACATCAAGGTGGGGTCTGAGATTGCTTTGTATGCCAGACAGAGATCTCCTCTGAGGAGTCTGTATGAAACTGAGTAGAGGGACAGGAATTTTTGCTTATCTGTGTATGGTAGATATTTGAGCCCCTGGATTCTCCTGATGAGGAACCTCTGTGGTCTCTCCAGGTCCAGCATGTGCTTTATGAGACACATGCTGAAAGGGGCATTGTACTTAATAATGGGCCTTATAAGGGAAGAATACAGGGATGTTATGACCTCCTTTTTCATGGATGAGATACCCTTATTATGAGGTGGGCCATGTAGAAAGCTTTCCATACAACAGAAGCAACATAGTGGTCAAAAGTCAGGCTGCTATCAACCTGGGTGCCCAAATCCCTCATGACTGACTGCGTTCTTAGGATGTTGTTATTAATGTGATAATTTGTGAGTACTTCACTCTCCCCAAAGGGGATGATGATGATGCATTTTCTTTTGTATTCAGCATGAGGCCATGTTTCTAGCACCAGTCATTTGTTTGGGTGAGCTCTCTTGGAAGATGTCCACATCACTAGAGGAATTGATGACAGCACCCAGCATGCAGTCATCTGCAAACAAATATGTCAGCCAGGTTAGACTTAACAAAGTGTAGAAGTAATCCTATCAAAATTTGAAATTTAAGCAGCACACAATTCACAGTTTCTGTTCAGTAACATCCAACCTCCCCTTCATTTGTTGACAGCTGTATATTATTGCCATTTAATATCCTCACACATTTTATGAACAATCATGCAAAATGCCTTACAGACTGCATGTCTCATATTACTTCTCAGATAAGACAAGAATGATCAATAAACACAGAGAGATAAGATAAAGCTGCATTTTGCAAGCAATAGCCATAAATGGTTGTATGATCACTCAGTGCACTATGTCTGAATTTAATACATGTACAAATAACTGTTATATGGTTTGTTAGTATAGTGGATGATGTTGCAGTTATTTACATATCATGCATAGCATGCAAATTCTCCCATCAAGAAATCATGCTACTTATATCATTAAATCACTTAATTCTTATATATTGCTGTTGTTTGCACTGTTTTGCTTAGCACCATGCACTGTTTTTGAATATCCTCTGTATCTACTCCCTTCTGAAATGCTTCAGTTAACTTAGGAAGGATGCTGTAAAAAACATGGGCTTTTATCATTAATTCCCACACTATTGCCGTCAAAGTTTGAGCACAGTGGGACCAGCAATATGAGATTTGACTTACCATTAGCGGTAAGAGTTGGTATACCAAAAATAATTAACCATCAGTGTATATGTGCAATAATGCCTTGGGTAACAGTCAACACATGCCACAAACAAATAAGCTCTGCACTGCACAGCTCAAGATTTGAGTTATAATCATTGGCTCCCCAGGATCTGAACCACCCTCGAGAGAGGTCAGTGCCTTTCATTGCAAACTTATAAACAGAATTTGAAACTTCACCACAATCATTTATACACATGCACATGACATGTATGAATGCATGAGTGCATGCATGTTACTATTTCCCTTAAAATAAGCAAACCTTTAAATATCAATTGGTATCAATTAGCTATGAGCAGACATCTTTTATAGGGCTGACACTACACAATAAAGGTACAAATAAAATGTATGAACCCTGAAGCCAAAAAATAATCAACCACAACAATTCAGAGTTAAATAATACTTTTAACATGAAATAAATAAAAAAAATGCTAAAAAGCATGCAGATAGAAATACTCTAGCACAAAAAATGTAAAATAAAGCATTCAAAAACTATATAATGTTCAGAAAAGTCTCTCTAGCATACACATTAAAAACTGTCTGCTTCTGGCTAACACATATACTGTCCCTTTTCTCTCTGTCTTTTAAGAACAGAATAGAACTTACATCCTCATAAGCAGTATAACTTGAACTCTCTCAGGCACTGAGAAAGAATCCCACTACTTGCAGTAACAGCTGCTTTCATAAGGGGGAATTTACATGATGCAGAAACATGTGATTCAGACACAATAAGCTGCATGTCTCTTAATTGCCCTTAACTACTGCGAGTGCAAATCAGTGCTTTCCTGTGGTAGTTAACACTGACAGTCCATGTATCATGATGGCAAATGTACCCCCCCCCCCATTCATTCAACCATACACATTCAAATATTCAACACACAGATACATAAACACTGGCACGTCTCTTACTTTTTCTGAGTTGACAGACAGACAGAATATCCCTAAGGTACCTTTTTATTTATTCATTTATTTTTTTTTTGTTCCTGCCTACTTAAGTCATTGCTCCATAGAGTCAGTCAGTAATACTGAACATTAGTTTCATTCTCTTTAGTGTTCATAAAGTGATGCTAGATCTGTTACTCTATTAATTTTAAGTGATTCTGAGTCATATAAAGGTTAGTAACTTTTACTGCACATATCCGGGTTACCAAAATAAAAATTAAACAAATAAATTAAAATATTTTCCCTGTTGTCATTTACTTATTGTCCCAGCTTTGACCTGTAGACTTCTCCTACATATGGAGACACACCCATCACTCTCAACTGTCTGTTCCTGGTTTTATAGGACACTCTTGTTGTTGCATCTTATAGGTGGCCTTTCCCTCGTAACTCATGATCTGTTGCACTTATTGAATAATGTCAGAGATTAGAACTTCATACTTCTTATAATGTAAACAAAAAAACTCACTATCAGTTAGTGTAGTGTGTTAATGCTGCTGCTTCAGGTATCAAGGGTGCAAGGTATGAAACCTTCCTCTCCTTTTACTTTACCTTTTTTTAATTATAAAAGACTTGGGTAATATTTTACAGTATCCTTGGTGTCTTATAGTAGTACAGAGGACTAATATTATTGGAGTGAGCTTACAGAGTTTGGATCTTTTTAGGGCCTTTAATGGGCACAATATAGACCATCCCTGGTACCTATTGTTACTCCCACTCCATGTTTTTCACACTATAAAGCTTTGTTCTTTTATGTTTTTTTTGTTACTTTAAGGCATGCTATAAAGTGTTAGACCTGGTGTCTAATATTTCCCTGGCCAGTGTTGAAGGATGTTTGTTCTTAAGATATCCTTGTACCTGTAAATCTTTTTTGTTCATTTCTTATGTGATCTTATTCACCATGGAAGTGCCTGCAAATGGCCATTGAGATCAGTGCACTGCCCCAGTAAACAAATATGTATAATAAAAGCAATGCTTATTAGTTTAGGGGGAGTGTGGTGGTATGATAGCCCTATACGCACACACACACACACACACACACACACACACACACACACACACACACACACACACACACACACACACACACACACACATACACAAATCCCCCATCCCAGTCATGAACACACTTATCCATTCACACACACACACACACACACACACACACACACACACACACACACACACACACACACACACACACACACACACTTACTCTACCCAGAATTTCCCCCCTACTGTGACCTCCTAGGAGAGCACACACTCAAATATACACTGACACATGCAGCCACATGCACTCACAAATGCACACAGACCAAAACACTGTCTACCAAACTCCCTGGTACTTACCTCTAATGAAATGGGTGAATACAAGCTTTTCGCTTTGCTCATTTACATGGGTAGGTGAGTTAACTTACGCAGTTGAGAGATTGTCTTCTGCGGGCATTTCCAGGGGAGAGCACATAGTGATAGGCCAGAGAGACAGCCCACAGTGGATTTGCATGCCTTTGTGTTACAGCACAGAGGTAGGGTTGTCTATGAATCAGAAATGGTTATCACAAGATGTACACTAGGTGTACACTTTGGAGTAACTTTTTTTGAATTTGGCCAGCTGTCTCCAAGTATATCCTCCAGTAAGCTAAGCAGTAACTTATATAACTTCTGTAACTTTTGTTATTTTTTTTTGAATTAATGATCAGTCTCTGCATTTATGAGTCCCCATACAGGATTTCTTACAGCTTTAGCTTGAATTTTATTTATTTATTTATTTATTTATTTATTTATTTATTATTGATATTTATTTAATTTTAAAGTAATTCCCATCCTACTCCATCCTCTTCTCCCTCATCCCCCAGACCCATCCAGATATACCATTCATCATCATCTGTACTCACCCTCTTTAACAAACTATATTAGACTCATACTAGACAGGGTCTCACTGTCTCTCTCCGGGGACATCCATCCTAACCCTGGCCCTACCAACACCACACCCAACTCTCATCTCCGTCTACCACATTCCCCCAGCCCCAAGAATTTTTGGTTTATTACAATCAATGCCCAAAGCCTTAGAAATAAAATTCCCATTCTCCATGCTTGGCTGTCCCATAAACAACCTGATGTTGTTGCCATCACAGACACCTAGCTTAATTCTAATATAAAAAATAAAGAAATTCTCTCACCAGGCTACCAAATGCTATGCTCTGACAGACCCAACAAAAAAGGTGGCGGAGTGGCTATACTATACTTCTCTTCCTATGTTGTTACTCCCTACACCAGTCCTATTCCTAAATTTGCCAATTCTGAACTCTGTATTGCCCTCCTTAAACTCAACAAACACAAATCCATATGCATTGCTGCCCTCTATATTCCTCCAGGCAACAACATCCCTATACTTGAAGACATACTTTCCTGGTTTTCAACTAACATAAACAATGAAACTGTTATTTTAGGTGATGTAAACATAAAATGGGCCATGATAAACTCTGACTCCCCCTTCCTAAATATCAACCTCTACAACTATACCCAATTAATAAACTCTCCTACCAGGCCAAACAATTGTGGAACAACTGGTACCATCATTTACTGGAGCTTAGTGTCTCATCCTAACCTTATCTCAGATACTGGCACCTTTCCTGACTCTCTCAGTAACCACTTGCCTACATTTGCTGACTGTCACTCCTCTCCCCTTCAAAAACTACACCACTTATGTACAATCTCAGAACCTCTCCAGTTTTAACCCACAGATATCCATAGACTGCCTAAAAATAACAGATTTGCCACCCTTAAAAACATTGACTCTTGACAATGCCACTGATTACTTTAATAAAACCTTCCTGAACCTTCTTAACAACCTTGCTCCACTAAAAACTAAAGGAGTTAAAACTTCATACTCCCCTTGATTAACCAAAGAAACTAAACAAATCATGCACCTAACAGACAAAAAGTGAAAATATTACCATAAAAATAAATTACCCCATGTCTTAATAGAAGTCAAACAACTCTGTAACACTGCAATAAAGTTAATAATCAGGGATTGAAAATCATACTACAATAAACTTCAATCAGAAAACTTATCCAACCCAAGAAACTTCTGGGACTCTATCTCCTCCCTTCTCCACCTAGGCAATAAGGATAATCCATCCTTTAACCTAAAGCTTACTGATCTAGAAATGCCTCTAACTTCAATACCTTCTTCATAGAATTCATAGCTAAACTCTCCACCAGCTTCTCTCACCACTCTAATCCTCCCCCAACAACCAACCCCTCTACATCTCCACACAATCTGACTACCCATACTCCTACTTTTAGCTTCTCTACTGTCTCTATAAGCAAAATAAAGAAGCTCTTCCATCAACTGAAACCATGCTCCCCTGCCCTAGATAACCTACCCACAACTTTCCTCAAATTGTCTGCAGACAGCATTGCCCATCTCTATCTTAATAAACCGATCCATACTAGAATTATATGTCCCCTCACTATGGAGACATGCCTTTATCATTCCACTCCATAAAGGAGGAAAAACACTGACACTTCTAATTTTTGGCCCATAGCCATCCTATCCCCACTATCAAAAATCAAGGAGAAATGTATTCAATCCCAAATGATGTCCTATATGACCAAAAACAACCTACTAACCCCTACACAACATGGTTTCCATCCCGGGCATAGTACCATCACTACCCTCCTCCCCTTTCTAGACTCCATAAACCTTGCTCGCAACTCTGGCAAAATAGTTTCTGTTCCTTGACCTCTCCAAAGCCTTTGATACTGTTTCTCAACCCTTACTATTATCCCAACTCTCCTCTCTCAACCTCTCGCCCCCTACCATCACCTGGTTCACCAGCTACCTCTGTAAAAGACAGCAAGCTGTCAAATGATAAAACTCACTCTCTTCCTTTCTACACACCTCTACTGGAGTTTCCTAGGGTTCCATCCTAGGCCTCCTCCTCTTTAACATCTTCATTATTAACTTCCATCAGTTTCTCTCCTATGCCACATTAATTCAATATTCTGATGATTCGACCATTATTTGTACAGCAGACACCCCCTCAGACATACTTCTCAAAACTCAGCCTTCTCTAGTACCGAATTATGGATGCATAGTAATCACCTTGCCTTAAATGCCAGTAAAACAAAGTTAATGATCTTCTCCCCATCCAAAAACAGCAATGTAGACAAAAACTCTTTTACAGTGTCTGCTCAAAATAAATGTAGACAAAATCTCTTTTACAGTGTCTGCTCAGAATAACAGCTCCATAGAAATAGTATTACATATCAAACTGCTCGGTGTCATAATTGATGAAAATCTAAAATTCGACATCCATATCCAAACTAATATAAAAAAATCACCAAAAACTAGGTCTCCTGTATAGACACAATATTAATCCACACCAGAGAATCCTGAGTAGACCTGTATCACACACCAGTTGAGTCCAACTAGATCCACAAAAACAGTATTTATTAAGCTCAAAAATGATGACACTTTTCATTAATCCACAATAGTTTAACTTCATCAGATACACACTTCCTTAGAAGCAAGAGTTTAAATAACCCACTTGTCATACCACATGGTCTACAACCAAAGGTTGTTGGGTGTGGCAGCTAATACTCCTAAAAGGAACCCTTCTCTTTGAAGCACAAAAGTTAATTTTGTAACACAAAACAAAATATCCAGTTTGATAAAAATATGCCAATGTATGCATATAAATGCATACAAGTGAAAGATTCACTGAATGCAACACTCTGCAGTTCCAAAATACAGAAATAAACAATGCATATTTAAAATACCAATAAAATACTTAAAACAAGTACTGTTTTTCAAACAAACAAGCAACCATGTTACTGTTACACTAAAATTTGATATAGCAAATGTTTAGAGATGCACACATTTTAACCAAGTCTAAAAACAAATTGTTAGTGTGATTCAATGCCTTTTAAATAATACCAAAGACAGTACCACTATAAGAGCCCCACACAGTTACTGACAGTAGTACCCACTGTTTATCTGTTCAAACTTTTCAGTTTTAAAATATACATGATGGAACTAATTTCATTGATTCCAGGGTAATGGCAAGAATCTAATCTCAACTGCCATAGCAGTTCATTTCTTTCTAAACTAAGTGAGTCTGGTCCCCCTCTCCCGTCATTCAAAAATTGGTCAATAACTCTGAATAGAAAGTCATGACCTGGATGCGCCATACTGTGTCTTGCTAGGGCATTTTCGATCTTGTTTCGACCTATGCTATAAATATGTTCGTACACATGTTCCTGCAGTTTCCTGTTGGTCTTTCCAATGTAAAATGCCGGGCAGCATGCGCACGTTGCCATATAAAAACTTGTTTACTCTGGCAGTCAAATTTGCCTCTGATTTTATATTTCTGATCTCCAACAAAAAGTATCACCTGTATGAAGAAAGCTCTCCTGAAAACTTGTACCCACAAAAAATCCACCTGAAATCAGACCTCAACTGATAAGGGAGACCCCCACTAAATATCCAACAAAAAGTATCACCTGTATGAAGAAAGCTCTCCTGAAAACTTGTACCCACAAAAAATCCACCTGAAGTCAGACCTCAACTGATAAGGTTAAAACTTGTACTTTAATGCTTTGCTATTTCCCTGTAAGCTGCTGACTTGGGTCTAAAGGCACTTGTAGTCTGCCCCATAATCATTTTAGACTCTCTCCTGTCTTTAAGTTAGCCAGCCCCTGGCAGTAGTCCTAGCCTGAATCAAACCCAGGATATTGTATTACTTTCTTTCATTTTCCTCTCAGCCCTGTAATCCATACACTGGAACTGAAACTCCATATCTTGGAGTTAGAGTAGCAAACTAAGAAAAACCCTCTAGCTATACCATTTATAATCCACCCTCTGTTTATACAACAGAATGTAATACAGCTATACTAACAGCAGACATTAAATACTGTCTAAACGTTAGCTTACAACAACACCATATACTTAGCTATACCTTGTATAACAATTGGAGATAGTTACCTTTTGGAAGACTGTTGTTTGGGCCCCGCTCCGCTTCTCTCCCTGCCCCCAAATTCCACCCGCCCCCAGTACCTCTACATTTATAAATACTTAACCACACCCCCTACTCAAACATCCTATTAGCCATTACTTCTATTCCCTTACCTACCTGTTTTTCCATCCTATCACTTCTCTCTATATACTCTCCCCTCCCACTCTGACACCTCACACTGGTAGTAACTCCTTCTGCTTTACTGTCTGTTCAACAATTACTATTATGTTCCACTACTATATACTACCCATTCTGTTAATCACCTATGTATTCACCAAGTATGAAAACCAGATGTTTAGAGATCATCAATACCCCAAAGGGCATACTTCTTCCCCAACTATAAAGCATCACACTTTCAACCATATCTTTGACAAAGGATGCAGCTCAAGCCATTATAAACTCCTCCAGCCCACCAACCCCATGTACACTAACTGCAAACCTAGACAATACTATAAACTCCTACATAAACTATTGAGGCTTATAGCTAAATACAGACCAAATATCATACTCTGTGGAGACATTCACCCTAACCCAGGCCCTTCCACCACTGATATCCACACCCCACTAACTGCAACCTAAACCATCCACCTAGAATTAATAAACCAGCTAACTCTCTTCTGACCTGTCATCTCAATATTAGGAGTATTAATAACAAGGTACATGAATTACATTCTCTACTGGCTGTCCACTCTCCTGAGATACTCTGTCTAACTGAGACCTGGCTAAAGCCTAACACCACTGACAATGAGGTGTTACCCCCTGGCTATAATATACACAGGCTTGATCATATATCCAGGAAAGGGGGTGGGGTAGCTATACTGTATAAATCTGAGTTAAACCTAACCACAGATGTAAACCAACCACCTCAGATTAACAATTCCGAAATTCTTGCCACTAAACTGCAGCTTTACAAAAGCAAATGCATTTACATCATTTGCATTTATATCCCCCAAGGAAATAACATAGCCACACTGGAAGAAACTCTTCACTGGATGTCCTGTCATTACCCTCAAGAAACCCTATTGCTGGGAGACCTTAATATAAATTGGGAAACCTGTTCCTCTGAATCCCCCTCTACCCACATCAATCTACATGCTTTCACACAAACTATAACTTCCCCTACCAGGCTAGGTAAACCCAACCAAAAAGAAAGTATACTTGATTGGGTGCTTGTAAATAGTAATCCCCAACTTTACACTGTGGGGACCTTTCCCAACGGTCTAAATGATCATCTCCTCACTTATGTAGTTAAGCAAAACGTTATTAACTCACAACCACCCATACTCAGGAAAGCCAGGCACAAAAAACACTTTGATCAGGCAAAATTCCAACAGGAACTTACCTCTTGCAACTGGTCTGTGCTAAAACACCTACCCCTAGAGGAGGCTGTACTTTATTTTAACAACAAATTTCTAGAAATCCTTAATCTGCATGCACGTGTCCGCTCAAAGCGAACAAAAGTAGCTACAGCACCATGGCTTACCAAAGAGTCCAGGCAAAAAATCCATATTAGAAACAAATTATGGGCTCAATGGCGGTTCACTAAAGACTCCCTAGACCATGTTAAGTACAGACAAGTCAGAAATGACACCAAAAAAGCAATTCTAAATGACAAAAAACAATATTACTGCAAAATACAGGCTGAAAACCAAAACAATCCTCAAAAGTTTTGGGCTAGTCTAAATAACCTACTCCACCCAGGAAAAACGTCCACTCCCATCCCCACTGGTTTCATTGACAAATCTCCTAAAGAATTCTCAGACAATTTCAACTACTTCTTTACTGAAAAAAATCAAACTCTAGCTAGTTAACTTTCTCCTTGCCCCCCAGCCCTTACAAGACCACCTCTTTAGATAGACTCTCATTTAGCTTCCAACCAGTTCCTACCTCACTCATCCGCACCCTTATCAAAAAACTAAAACCCACCACTCTATCTGCTGACGAACTACCCGCTGAATACCTTCAAAAATCAGCGGATGCTATAGCTTATCCACTATCAATATTAATTAACCGTACCATAGCTGAAGCAAAAATTCCCACCATTTGGAAAACATCCTATATTATCCCACTACATAAAGGAGGCACCTCCACTGACCTCTCCAACTATAGACCCATAGCTATACTTTCACCACTTGCAAAAATATTGGAAAAATGCATACACAAACAGCTCATTCACCACCTAATCCAAAATCACCTCTTGTCTGATACCCAACACGGCTTTTGACCTTACCACAGTACTACCTCAGCCCTACTTGCCTTTACCAACACAATAAAAAGCAACCGCAATAATAATCACATCTCTTCATCCCTCTTCTTGGATCTCTCCAAGGCATTTGACATGGTAGATCACCAACTTTTGTTACACACTATGCAAACATTCAATTTAGACTCTAATGCCCTATTATGGTTCAATTCCTACCTGAATGGGAGGCAACAGGCTGTTCTCTGGCAGAACAAGCTTTCCATACTACTACCAAACACCCTTGGAGTACCACAAGGCTCCATATTAGGGCCCCTACTGTTCTCAATTTTCATTAATGACTTATATACTGTCATCCCAAACGTCAACTGTATTCAATACGCTGATGACTCCACTCTGGTTTGCTCAGCCACATCTCCTGCAGAGTTGAAGAAAGCTACCCAGTCCACCTTTAATATTGTACAAAACTGGCTCACTAGTCGACGACTATTATTAAATCCCCAAAAAACTAAAATGTTGTTATTCACACCTACTCAAAAGTCTCCAACTTTCTCTTTCACCATTAATGCAAAGGATGGGACTGTAATCTCCCCAGAGCCCTCTACAAAACTGCTCAGTGTCATTATTGACAATAACCTAAAATTTGAACTTCATGTTAATCAAATAATAAAGAACACCAATAAAAAACTTGGTTCATTGTATAGAATTAAAGCCTTTCTAACCCCTCCAGCCAAAACTGCCATTGCCCGCTCTCACCTAATTTCAACACTTACATATGCTTCCCCCCTTCTGTCTAATCTAAATAAGTCATTACTTAACAGACTGACTACCTGTTACAATCACATTGCCAGATTTGTCACTGGCCAGCCATACAGAACCCACCATTGCATTAACCTCAAACAGCTTGGGTGGCTAGAATTCCCCAATCTCATACAATATAACCTTCTGATTATAGCAAACAAGATTCTCTATAATCCAGATAATACACCAGCTCTTAGAAATAGTATCACTGCCCAAACTAATCAGAGACTGCTTAGATCCTCTAATAGACTTCACATTCTTACAATCAAAATCAACAACACAGCAGGAGTATCTCTCTTGGCAAATTCTGCAGATAGAACATGGAATCAACTCCTAGCTGATATTACCATGCTGTTCTCCCCACGTGAATTTAAGATCAAACTTAAACAACATCTGGCACTAAATTGGCTTTGTCACTGTAATAAACCTGACTAGCCATCTTTAATTAATGTACAATCATGTCAATGGAAATGTGTTTTTCATTTCTCCTAACTATAACTACTGCTAACAAATGTCATGTAACTGTCTACTTTTGAATGTCAAAACATTAACTGTAATTACTTATCTGTATTTTGTCTGCATTGCTTCTATCATATTGTCCTTATTGCAATGTTTTATTTTGTACACATTGGAGCTTTTCTCCCCGGGCCTCCGCTGAAAATGGACATGTATCCAGTCGGACTATCCCGGACAACAAATGTAAAATAAATAAATAAAATAAATCTCTTATTAAAAAGGACTGTCCAACTGCCATATATTTGCAATATCTACATATATCACATTTAAACATACCGCACCTCATGGTTGTAATCTTGGTTCAACTCTCCAAGATTTGTTTGAGATTATTGCCTCATCTGTAGACAATTCTAGGTGTCTCAGGGAGTTTCTCCCTTAGGTAGCTATCCTCGCAATCAAATCCCAATTTTTGCAGATGACAGATACGATGTTCTCTGCATCCAGGCTGTATGTGAATATAAAGCTACAAATACTCAACTCCTGTCTTTTAATTATCTTGACACCTGGTTCATGTCCACAAACTTGTTTGTTTAAAATCGGTGGGTAAACACCCCTATCCCTTTTCATCTGTACTACTTGTATTAAATCCTGAACTAGGTTAGATGGGTACCCCCTCCTCAAGAACATACCCTTCAGAAAATTACATTCATCAATAAAATCCTCATTCCTGGAAACCATTCCACAACAGATTTTTTTTCTGTGTGAAGGGGAGGCAGCTGGTGAACTGCAAGAATGAGTTAGAATATGTTTCTTTCCTGAAGATCTTGGCTATGTAGCACTTATTGTGGACATCTTTGATTAAGTCCACATCCAGGTACCCTATCCTGTTTTCTGCAAATACTGATGTAAATTTTAAGAAGTCAGTTGTGGAGTTTAAATAACTTACAAGTTCCTGGGCGACTAAAGCATCACCCTTTAACACCATAAAGATGTCATCCAGGTATCATGTATAGTATTGTATTTGATCCTGCCGGCAAGAGTTACCCAATACATATTCTCTTTCCCAGTGTGCCATGACTAAGTTTGCCAGGCTAGCCTCGCTTGGTGAACCCATGGCTACACCTACTTTTGTAAAAAGAATTTGTTGTTGAATGTCATAAAATGATATGAACGAATTATGTCAAGGAGCTCACTCACCAGTTGAATTTCATCATTTGGTGCTTTTTTGCTCAACATCATGGAGACCACCCACTCTATACCCACCTCATGTGGAATAGATAAATACAAATCCTTGACTTCGATGGTTAAAAAATTCAAATCTACACTCAAAGGAATTTGGTTAGTACTGTTGAGGAAGGACCATGAATCCTTAGATATTTGGGGTTCTTGTTGCACATATTTCTTTAGAATTTTGTCTACAACTTTGGCACATGCATAAGTAATGCTGCCCCTAGCATCCACTAAGGGTCTCATTGGTGGATTGTGGACTTGTTTGTGAACCTTAGGGATTCCAAATAATAATGGAATCCTAGGGGCTGGCATAAAATCAAGAAGCTGAAAACTTCAGTGTCGATTCTTGCTTCGATGAACATGTCATTAATGAATGACCTAATCCTACTGTAAGCAGTATTTAATTAATTCTTTGATACTTCTAAATAAGTATCCGTTGTTACAATGCTCATCATTCTATCTATATAGGTGTAATTGTTCCATCACTGCTAAGCCACCCCCTTTATCCAGTTGCATAATTCTTATGGGGGTCTGACATAATCTTTCAAGCATTTGTTTTTCTTCCAGATGTATGCTGTAAACCCATCTATTACCCCCATTGTTACATATCCCCATGACGTTACACAAGTCTAATTCACACATTTCATCAAATAACACTAATGGCGGGTGGAGGGGGGGTTAAAAGTACTGGGAATATAAAGCTGACTTCTTTCATTGTGTTGCTGACCCATTAAAATACATAAATTGAGTTTTCTAAGAAACATCTTAAAATCTATCAATGTTTTAGCAACATCAGCTCGTGCAGAAGGTACAAATGTGTACCCCTTAGCTAAAAGTTCAACCAGGTTCGGTGGAAAGTCCATCTCTGAATAGTTAAAAATGTTAAAATCCAAACTGGAATTGTAAATAATGTCACATTGGTTTGTCTTGTCCACTAAGTTGTTATCTAAGTTTGGACTTAATTCAACCTGTTCTTCGTCTTGTTCTTTGCCTTCCGTCCCTGGGGTGCTGAATAATTTGAGGCTCTGATCTGAAAATTTGTCATTTTAACCGATTGTGGCTGGTGTGGCTGTTTAGTATTATTAGCTAGTCATTCACTTCTTCATAGTGTATCCAGAAGTGAAGCCCTATCACCATTTGATGGTTCACTTAAATTCTCCATAACTTCACTGTTGGCCACTTCCTTTTCAGTCTGATTACTACAAGCTAAATAATTGCCCTGTGATGTTGGTGGTTTAGGGTAAGCTGTCCCACGTTTGTACTCTCTGATGTCACATTTAGGAAGGGTTCCTTTTAGGAGTGTTAGCTGCCACACCCAACAACCTTCGGTTGTAGACCATGTGGTGTGACAAGTGGGTTATTTAAACTCTTGCTTCTAAGGAAGTGTGTATATGGTGAAGTTAAACTATTGTGGATTAACGGAAAGTGTCATCATTTTTGAGCTTAATAAATACTGCTTTTGTGGATCTAGTTGGACTCAACTGTTGTGTGATACAGGTCTACTCAGGATTCTTTGGTGTGGATTAGCAGTTTTTCATTTTCAGCAATTTGTTGTTTGTGTAGACACAATATTACCTTACCCTCTCCACCAGACACACCCTTACCTCTACTTACCTTTTTCCCTCTCTTATGTACAGCTCCCCCATATTCACTAATCTTCAGGTAGGCTTACAGGCCAAGTTGGAAGCCTGTAACAATAAAATCTCCAAATTTGCCACCAACTCCAGAAACTCATCACATCACTGTCTCTCTCTCCACTCTCTGAAGTGGCTTGAACTTCCTACCTCAAACCCCTTAGACTTACTACTGTTCACAAGCTCAATTCAATACTTCTAGTTGTCCTTCTCTGTCCACCTCTTTAACAACCTACATTCCCAACCGCTCTCTAAGATAAAAAAAAAAAAAAACAACACAATCTTCTAAACATATATAAGCCTCGTCGACCCACTGGCCACCCACTATTATCCTGCTCCGTAGCTAAACTCTGGAATTCTCTCCCTGCTACCCTTCAAAATACTCAGAGCCACTCAAACTTCAAAACTCTTCTCCAATCTCACCTCCTTTCAAACTGGAAATGTTCCTGTACCCCTACCAGATAAACTCTTTAACACCATCTCCCATGCACCATATACCTCAACCTTCTGTCACTGTGCTCTCTTACCCTATGCCTCTACTTCCTCTCCTACCCTATACCTCATAAACTTCCCTCAACCCACTCCCTTTCTCCACTATATACCACCTTTGACCTTTCCCACCTCACCTTCTTCTGTCTGTCCTTTCCTCATATTTATAACTTCCAAAAGAAAAAGCTTGTTTTTTTTATCTGTACATAAATGTTTTACTTACATTTTTTTTCCATCTGAAATGCCTGTACTTTTAATATGTTTAGACTACATGAATCTCACTTTTGTAAATCATTACCTAGGATTTTTTTTTTTTTTTTTGCAATTTGTATATTATCTCTGTATTTTACAGTGTTCTACTACTTTATTTACTTTTGTATAAATTGTAAAATTGTCTATATCCTGTGGTGCTTTTCTCCCTGGGCCTCCACTGAAAATGGGCTCTTCCAGGCCCAGTGGACTATCCCAGTCAGCAAACTGTAATAAATAAATAAATAAAATACCGTACCAAATGCAGTTATATAACATTTTATATCTGCTTTGTTTGTATTTTGTCTTTTACTGAAAAAGCAAAAAAAAAAAATCAGCTTCTTTTACTTTTATGTTTTGGAAATTATTCACGTACATTTTAATCCAATGTAGCTCTAATACAGCTATTTTATCTTATCCATGCATCTTTTTCATAAAAATAACATTTTTCATTTATTACAGTTCCCTTCACTCCCTGCTTCATAGACTCATGTCCACTTTGTTGAAAGTCTATCAAGAAACAAAGCTTGAGGCACACAAACTTATTTTGGAAGTTGCTATACCCACTTCCTTCCCTAGACTGACCATCAGCATTTACATTATTTCTATCACTTCTTTGCTGAATGATCATGATAATGGACTTCAGTCCCAAACTCCATCTAAGAGGCTTGTTATTCCATCCACTGTGTAGCCACTTTAGTTGTTTGAGATCTGTTACTGAATTTCATAGCTTAGAAGTAGATTGGAGCTTTTGTAGAGGCAACATCATTACCAAACACTTCTTTTCTATGGCTGCAACTCAGATGGATTTTCTTTGGTGAAGTAAAGCCCCTAGCTTATGGTTCGATGCATCTACTTACATAATAAACTACTGGCGATAATTGTGATTGGCTAGTAAAAGGTCCACTCTTGACTTTCTTAACCTTTTTGAATGCCTTTTCACAACCTAATGTTCAGGTAACCTTAACTAACCTGTTTGAGAGTATGTAGCTTGGAGTAGTTATGGTAATATGGCGGAAGGCAATCTTTCTGTATTACACCACTGATCCAAGGAAGAACCTAACCTGTCTTTGGGTAACAAGAGTAGGCCATGGCAGGATAATCTTTAGTTTGGCAGGCTGTGGCCAAATGTTGCCAATACTCACCCACCTACCCACCCAATGAACAAAGTAAGGCACACCTGACATTCCTGCCTTACATTTGTTTATCTTAAGAGTTACCCAGCCATTTTTATCCTTCCTAACACTTCTCTGACATGTTGCACAGGTTAGTTCCAAGATTTACTGAAAATGGGAATACCCTCTACATAGACCAGGGCATAGTCTCCAGCTTGTACTGGGATGTGATTCACCAGTCTCAGAAAAAAGTTACTTGGTTGGATTTCATTCTAAAAGGCATCTTAATCATGTTGTCCAGCCCAAACAGGATAACAAATGCTGACCTTTCCCTTGCTATAGATGTCAAAGGTAGCTGTCAATGACCCTTAATTTAAGTCAACAGTGATCAGATTCTTTGCCTCACTCCAATGCTTTTTGATGTCAGTAGGTCACATCAAAGCAGAAAGATAAAACAAAGAGAATAGGATGATGTATAACTTGAACTTTATCTCTAAATGCCAAGGTAATTCATCATTAGTCTTATGAAAAAGTCTTCTCTAAGCTTCATTGTCAGTCATTCTTGCATTGCTGACCCACTGTCTATTATCAGGTGTTCAGAAGCACCTTCTTGTTCCATTTGTTTGTCCCATTCTTTTTCTGGGTTAATATTTTTTGATGGTTCAATGTTCCTACTATAAATGTTATTTGTACATATTTATCAACACCACCTATCAGACTAACATCATCTGAAAAAATATTAATCCACTTTCAGGTATACATTTAAACCATTAGACTAGCTATGCAGTTTTAGATCATCAACAAAAAGGTGAAGAAATGTTATCTGACAAGATTGAGTTAAGTCAAGCAGAATCCATTGCCTAATCTGTGAAATACATAGCTTTATAGGTTGAGGACAAAGGCAAAACAAACCTCCTGGAATAACCCTCAATGTATTCTTATTTGACCAATAATAATTTATCATTTTTCATGATTCAGTTGTAGAGTGGTATGCCACTCTTTCAAACTAAGCTCAGTATAAGTTATCAATAGGAGGTGCACTTTACACATATGTAACCATTTTGTAATCTTACAGTGCAGAATGTTCTTATATTTGTTGTACAACTATCCATAATGATCATATTTTATTATTTCCATTCTCTTTGACATTTTTTAACTAAATGATTGTGAATTATTTCCATCAATTCCACGTTTGTTGGAAGGCAAGTTATTTTTAGCACCTTTATTATATTTTCACTTAAAACATAGACAAATACATTAATAATAAAAAAGGAAAAAAAATTTACATTTTTTTCATTTACATGCATTATGCATTACATACATGTTTTCTTTCTATTAACAATTTTCATTCACTCCAATATTTCGTACATTGCTCAGTTCCTGCCTTCCCTTAAACCTCAGTCCTCCTTCTCATTGTACTGCATGTACTTTTGCCACAAATTCCATATATTTCTATGCAATTTGCTTCTTCCCTTTTCTAAAGCTCTCATCTCCAGTTCTTTTATTTCTTTTACAATATTTAGTACTTCAGTTACAGTTGGTTTAGATTTTGATTTCCATTTTCTAGCAATTGCTTTTTTGGTAAACAACAGAATTATAAACGTAGTAAAGCCTTACAATGTCTAGACAATTCAGACGCCGTTTACTTTGTTGAATCTTAGCCTACCTTGCAAGTTTACTTCTAAGGAAGAGCATAGCCTATCCCACTGTTAACCTGCCCCGTTTCAGTCCTCAGTGTCGTAATGATAGCCTTTACTAAAGGCTTTAAGAGTAAATCATGATGTATAGAAATTCATGCTTCCAGTCCATTACATTTGCCTGTAAATTTCCATCTAGGAGCCTTTCTTAACTTTGTCTCTGTCTTATTGACAATTACTTCATTGCATTCCATATCATCTTTACTGGAATTTATTTTTTTCTTTTATATTTTATGCTTTTATTATTTTTATTATGCTCTACAGGGTCTTCAGCAATACTTCAGAAATTATTAGTCTCTTCTGTTTTTCATGGTGTCACTACCAGAGCTGTTTTTTCTCCTAGTTTCTTATAGAACTTCTTGAGGCTTGTTTTATGTATTTCTGTTGCACGTCCATGCATAATTCCTATGATTTTGAATTTATACACAGATTTATAATTGAGGTTAGGACTGGCATGGCACAAATCTGGAACTGTTTCGATACTGTAATTTTCTTTTAACACTTTTATGAGTCCTTCCACATGGTAATATCTACACACAGTGGCACAATGAGCTTGCACACTGAGTGTATAATTTCCTTGTAGTGCACTTGTGAATTCTTCTAGGTCCTATTGTCTAAGTATTCTGTCTTTGACCTACATCTTGGCTGGAAAATATCCACTGGACTAGTCTGCTTTTCTCAGTTAATAAGCACACTAAAATCATTAATACATACTTGACAATTATGGGAGGATACTGACTATTCTTCATGCTGTTGTAGACTCAAGTAGCAATCCATTGATATACTCTTAGTGCCCCATGAATTATTTCGGCTTTGTAACACACTCTATATGGGACAGAAATTATTCTCATTTATCCTTACGTCCTGCTTTATTTCTGCAGTGCCTCACTGTTAATGGGTAGCAGCACAATATAATGCCGATGCATTGAATTTTTTTCTGTAGTGTAAACCATTAAACAGTGGGAGTGTATGCTACTGATGGCTTTTTTTTGTACAGTACCTTACTGTGGTAGGACACTGACCAGGCTGTAGATTGATAGCAGCATGTTTCATTTCTACAGCATAACTTTAGCTAGGCTAAGTTCTATGTAAAAATGTAACTTCAAAGCACAGCATTGTAGTTATGGGGGTAGGGAGGTAGAAAGATGCTACTTCCTATAAATTCACAATGGATATTATATGAATGTAGCAGAAAAAATTAATGCTGTTCTGACTGCAGAGCAGCACACTTCAGAAGGTTATCTGACTGATCAAGCGTATAATGCCTTTCTCTTAATTGGGTTCTTATCGCGTGATCAAAAATCGTAAACGGCGAACATGTACTGAGCGAACCTGATTGGTCGAAACCTCGAAATGTCGCGCGTGTAACATGGAAATTGCCATAGGGAATATTATCCCTTCAATGCAGTGCGATCTTGGAGTAGGAATATTTAAGTAGCGGGGGTGTGGGGGGTGCAGGGGGGCTTGCCCCCCTGTCTACAGCATTTAGGTAAGTATAGTTTTTTTATTTTTATTTTTTTATTATGTTTTCGAAATTTCAAACATTGCTCATATGGTGTCGACCATATGATGTTCGATGTTTGAAACTTTTGAAAATATAATATAGACCCCTCTAAATTAATGCGCTACTTCATAGAATATCTGAATGTGCTCTTGAGAAGCTTGAGATTCTACACAAATTTAAGTCCATCGCTCAAGGCAAACGGCAGTTGAGATACTGTTTATTTCTCTTGTGTTTTCATGCCTCGTGCAACAAGAATCCTTACTCCCCTTGAACATAATCACATGTACAAAATAGCATGAGTACTTATATTGGCCGTGTACTAATAAAAAAATAAAAAACTGTTACATGCTACATTACATGGACTGGGCCATTAAGCAGAAAAAATAGTGTGTCAAACCATGGATTTTCTTCAGGGGATTATTTTTCCAGTTCCACCCCTACCTGACTTATCAGCTTTGCTCTGCCTTAAGGTAATTATTGAGAAGGAGGTCTTCAATACTGATTTTCTCTCTATGCTTTAAACAAATTTTGTTATTTGCATTCGTCTGCAAGTAACATTTGACTGAACACAGGAAGAAACTTCCCTTATAATCTACGGGGGATATGCCTGCAAAGTTTTTCAATCACTCAGAGTATTTCCTGTCAAACCAAAGATGTTTTTTGTAAATCAGTGCTCATTGCCTCTTACTCCCTCCTTAGTAAGTTTCCACCACTACTTTTAAGCTATACAAACGTGTGAGCCATGCTGCCGTGATAACAATGTGCCCAGTATAAGCTGCACTTGTAATTGTTGATATACCACAGTCATCATGTCGTATCTTGAGCCCTTATTTTCTCTTTTGCCTGTCCCTTTACATATAACCTTAATAAGTCATCTGATTCTTTTCATACTGTGTCCACACTTGTCAATAAATTGAAGTTTTTGTTCTCTTAGACCAAATGACCTTTCAAAGTCAGATAAACAAATTGTTTAACTAGTTAGTCCTGCAGTTTCACAAAAAGAAAAATGCCCTACTGACAGACGAACAGATTATCCATGAATACCAGAAAACAAGAAAAATATGAAGACCTCTTTAATTGTGCACATACTGTGCTATGTTATGCTTGTAACTACTTAAAACACAATCTATTGACATACAGAAGTAACCTGCAAGCTGTCCTACAGATTAAATTAAATAAACTGTAAGTAAGCATACTACATGTACTATAGCAGAGATTTTATTCCTAAAGCTTAAAGCCTCTATGCAAGTTATTCAATCAGACAAAAGCCTTATCTGTCACATTTGAAAACAGACGTCTGTCTAGTGTGCATTCCTTAAGTTAATAAATGAATGTTGGAATGCAGTGAGTGAAGGAAGTATTGAATGGAACAGTCAACAAATTCTAATGCAAGTAGGTAACAGAAAATGGCAGTAACCATTTAAATGAAAACATGTTTGACTTGTGAAAGATCTTCTGGATACAGTTATCTAACATTTCTAAGACAGACACTTGTATGGCACCTAGCCATTGAGTTTTCCTGTCTTCATGATTTAATCAGTTATCTTGAACATCTAATATTTCTTGTTTACCTTTGGTAATATGACAAAGTTGGCTCTACCCCACTCAGTTGGTTTCATTGCAGTCCTAAACAAAAGGAAAGGTTAAGTGGTTTGCAAAAAGAAAGGCACAGTATATACAAGAAAATAATTAGAAGCAAAGGAAGGTCTTTCAGCTCTCTGTCTCTCTCTCTCTCTCTCTTAGCAGCATTTCTCAAAAGTTTGCATCACTTATTCTTTCATTTATTAAAAAAGTATATGGCTCGATTCAAATGACCCTTTCAGTTTTGGCAGGTATAAATATGGTAAAACAGAAACATAGTGCAAATGTGCTATATAGTTATTCTTGCATCCCTAGTATTAAACAAGTCTTTACTGGCCACAGTCCAGGTTTGTGAGACAGAAAAATGATACAGAAACACAAGTCTAAATACAGCTTTCATAAAATTTCACATGCAGTAAACCATAATGCTTCATGGACATTAAGTATGAAACTTAGAATACTATTACCATAGTAAGTATATAAGGACATCCACTATTTAACCATAGTCTTGTAACAGGCTTTATGCCATGACAATGGAAGAAGGTAACAATCATTCCCCTACTTAAAGGCAGACCATCAATACAATATCTCACTGAGGCGGTTTTAACAAACTTACAGAATTACATGTAAATCCCTATATAATGCACTGGATAGCCATCTGGCTCACAGATAGAGCCCAGAAGGTTAGTATCAGTGAGACCACCTCCACAAGAAGCTGGTCACCAGTGGAGTCCCACAGTGCTCAATGCTGGGGACACTCCTCTTTGGCATCTACTTCAAGGAAGTCAAAGCTAATGTGAAAGACCTTTGGCTGACCAAGTTTGCAGATTATTGCAAATTGGGAGCTGTCATAGAATTCCCCCAAGACACAAACACCCTACAGGGGGGGGTCTAACACAGACAACTAAATGGTGCCAAAGCCATGGCTTAAAACTCAGTGCCAAAAAAATGCATTATAGTACCTTTTGGGAAGTCAGCCACCTCGAGAAAAAAGAAGTTATGTACTCACCATAACGTTCCATGTTTGTAGTCCATCTCGCCCTTCATTCTTACATATGGGTTCATAGCCAATCCTCAGCTCCGACTTGGCTGATTACAAAGCTCAAAGTCTCTCAGTTGGCTCATGGCAAGGTAGGTATCCCATAGTGCACTAGTAAGAATCCCCAGATCTTGTTTGCTGCTGTCTAACAAAGTCATAGAAGGTATTACCACAAGGAACAACAAAGATGAAAGGTCTCCACCCTACAAAAGATAAATACTATCTTGACTCCAGATCCTCCAAGGATACATGGACGGGGGTAGGTGGGTGGGTTCGTAAGAATGAAGGGCGAGATGGACTACAAACATGGAACATTATGGTGAGTACATAACTTCTTTATGTTCTGTAGTCCTATCTCGCCTTCATTCTTACATATGGGACAGTATCCCTAGCACATTTTTCTCGGGTGGCTCACAGGAATATACTCCTAAGAACCGTGGAACCAAAGGAGGCTCTACCCCTTGAGGCCAAGTCCAATTTGTAATAAAGGTACGAGGGGTAGCCCAAGTTGCTGCTGCACATATACTGTCAATTGGGACTCTGGCTTGAAAAGCAGCAGATGTGGATACGGATCTGGTAGAATGAGCCTTAATTTTAAACGGGAGTTCCTTGCCATTGGAAGAGTAAATAAACAATATACAATTTAAAATCTAATTTGATAATGTTATCTTAGAGACTGGCATACCTTTTCTTGTCTCAGAAAAAGATACGAACAATTGGTCTGATCTCTTAAACCCCTTGGTTCTATGTAGATAGAACATTAACTGTCTGTGAACATCAAGATGATGAAACTTATATTCTGCACTGTTCGAATAATTAGGAAAAAAAGACTGGCAGTTCAATAGTTTGATTCAAATTATATTGAGAGCAAACCTTAGGAATGAAGGACGGATTTGTATGAAGGGAAACTCTGTCTCTATGAAAGATCAAGTAAGGAGGTTTGATTGTGTGCTTGTAACTCTGACACTCTTCTGGCAGATGTAACAGCTACTAGAAAAATGGTCTCTCATGAAAGGAACTTTAATTCACAAGTATGTGCAGGTTCAAAAGATGGGGAAGTAAGTTTGGACAGAATAAAATTTAGATCCCAAGGAGATACAGGTTCCTTAAAGGGAGGTCTCAGCAAGGCAATGCCTTTTAAAAAAGATTTACACAATCTGTGAGCCATAAGATTAGGTTCATGTTGTCCCAAATGAAAACTGGAGATTGCTGCCAATTGAACTTTGATTGTATCAGCAGCTGATCCCTGATGAAAAGGTTTGGTTAAGAATTCTAACACCAAGGGAATGGAGGCTGTGTAAGGATCTATGTTTTTTTCTTTTGCCCAGATAGAAAATCTTTTCCATTTGCTAGCGTATAATTTTCTCATAGAAGGCTTGTGAGAAGAAGTGAGGATATGAGTAAATGCAGGTGAGAAATCATGAAGCCTGACTAGGGATGGAAGTGGAGCAGCCACACTGTCAAGTTGAGGGTGTGGAGACAGGGGTGGAAGGTGCCTGACATATGTGTCAGAAGGTCTAGTACTGGGTCCAGATTCCATGGATCATCCAGAAGGTGAAGCCCGAGAAAGGGGAACCAAATCTGATGAGGCCAGTAAGGAGTGATAAGAATCATTCTGCTTCCCAAGGTCTTTGCTTTCTGGACCACTTTCGATATCAGCAGAAAGTCATAAAGAAGTCCCGGGAGCCAATTGTGAACAAGTGCGTCTCTTGGTGTCTCCCCCGGAGGAAGGGATAAGGGAGAAGTAGCTTCTGCACTTGGCGTTGATTGGACTGGCAAACAGATTGCAGCAAGGCTGTTCCCATTTGCAGAAAATTTGTTCCACGAATTTCTGATTCAGGGACCACTCATGAGGCATCAAGATTGCCCTGCTGAGCTTGTTGGCTATCACATTGGTTGTCCCCAGGATATGCATTGCAACAAGAAAGCATTGGGAAGATATCACCCACTGCCAAACACAAAGAGCCTCACGACATAGGGGGTAGGATCTGGTTCCTCCTTGTTTGTTTATATACCATACCACTGAGATATTGTCTGACTGGATTACTATCGTCCCTAGAGGAAGAAAGTCATGAAGTGCTTGCAACACTAGTAGCATTGCTCTCTTCTCTGGGACATTGATATGCAAGTGAGCCTCATGATCTTGCCATGTGCCTTGGACAGTCCTGTCTAGATAATGCCCCCCCCCCCTATCTGGGAGGCATCTGTGGTCACAGTAGCAATGGGATGGTGAGGAATGAAAGGTGTTCCTATTGTTAGTTGATAGGGCTGAATCCACCAAATAAGGTCCATTTTGCAAGATTCTGTTATCAAAATAGGATGAAACAGAGGCAGTTGTTGAAGAGACCACTGGGAAATGAGTAGCCATTGAAGGATTCTCATATGTAGTCTGGCTAGTGGAACTAGAGTTATAGTAGAGGCCATGGTTCCTAGAAGTTTGAGCACTGTCTTGGCTTTGACTCTGTGTTGGGGAAGTAGAATGTATATCTGTTGTCTCAGATTTTGTATTCTTTCTGCAGGAAGATGAGCCATCATGGTGATTGTGTCTATTTCTGCGCCATAAAAGTCACATATTGAAAGGGCAACAAGGCAGACTTTTCCCAATTTATCATAATCCCTAGCTGAGTGCAGAGTTGAATCCCTGGCTTGTAGAAGTAAATGCCTGGTGGTGGCAGTCAAGAGCCAGTCATCCAGGTATGGAAAAACATAGAATCCAAGATGTCTCAAGTGAGCCGTCACTACCGCCATGCATTTGGTGAACACCCTGGGAACTGTGGTGAGACCAAAGGACAGAGCACAAAATTGGTAATGACCGGCTTCCAGCCAGAAGCGTAAATGGCTCCTTGATGCTCTGTCCATTTTTGTGTGGTAGTACGCATCTTGGAGGTCTGTGGAGCACATCCAATTGTCTTTTCCTAACAGAGGGGGTATAGACTGCAGTGTTACCATTCGGAACTTGGACTTCTTCACTGATTTATTTAATTTGCTAAGATCCAAAATGGGCCTCCAGCCCCCTGTTCATTTTGGCACTAAAAAGAATCTGGGGTAAGTTCCGAATCCTATCTGGTTTGCAGAGATGGTTTGGATGAGTCTCTTTTGAAACAACTTTTGAACTTCTATAGTTACTTGATCCCTGTGATTGGGTGGAACATCTGGGATTTTCTTGGTGGTATGAGGTGGAAAAGAGAAGGGTATGGAGGATCCTCTGGAACTTATTCTTTGTACCCACTTGTCTTGGGTGATGTCATGCCAGGCTTCTGGATACAAAGATAAGCGACCCCCAACTGGCTCCTGAGAAGAGCAGTCGGGCCCCACTTCAGGAATGCTGATAGGGACATCCATGAATGGAATCATGGCCATCATGGTTTTGTGGACCCCCCCCCCCCCGCCTCTAGGGCAATGTCTACCATTACTTCCTCCTGCTCTGCCTCTGAAGGAGGAATCACCCTGTGCATCTGGGAAAAATCTGTGAGATTTCTTGAACCACATTTTCCCGCCTCTCTGACTCGTAGGGTATGGTCTAGAAGAGATGGAAAAATGGACTTCCATGGCAGAGAGAGTTTCCCTTCCTGCTTGCACCTGGTGAGTATATCTTTTACCTTTGGTCCAAACAGAGAGGAACCGTCAAGGGGCATTGGTAAAAGTAGATTTGAAGGGCTCCACAAAGTTACATAAACGCATCCAGGAGTGTCTCCTAAGGGAAACTTCTGAACTCGCTGCCCTACTCACTCCATCTGCTGCATAAGATATCAGCCTCGTGGAGGAGTTAACAATGCAGTTTAAGGTGGACAACTGAGCAGTAACCTTCTTAGGGACTCCTTCAGCTAATGTACCTTGGAGAGTATCTCCTAGCTCCTTTAGGAGATCTCTTTGAAGCCTAGTAAAATGGGTGAGATAATTCAGTGATCTGAATGTAAACGCCGCTGAAGGGAAGATATGCTTCCCGTATCTATCCATCGTTCGAGACTCCTTGTTCGGTGGATGGACAGATGAAGAAGTCTCCACTAGTTCCTTCTTTGTGGCTGCCGCCACCACCATGGCATCTACAGGCATACCTTTAGTCAAAAACTCTTTCTCCTTGGGGGCTAAAAGAAATTTCTTGGGCCTTCTAGGGACTGGTTCCACAGCATCAGGAGTTTCCCACACCTTTTGACTGACTAGGTCCAAAAGCTCATCGAAAGATGGAGACACCCAAGAGGCTGAAGGTCGAGACCCAAAAGCCTTCAGGTACACTAACTCCTCATCAGAAGGGGTGACAGTGGGCCAGCCGCCCCTCTGTTTCAGGATCTCCAGGATATCTACAAAGGAGATATCATCAGAGGACAACCTAGGGGACCCTTCTGACTCCTCGAGGTCAGTGTCAGAGATGATAGACTCATCAGGGCAGTCTACATGCTTCCTCTTGCAAGTTCTCTTCCGAGGAGGCTCCTCAGAAGGGTATTCTGGGAAGGTCTCAGAAGACTGGGGGCCACCCAATGGGGGCTCCTGAGGCTGCAGGTCTCTGCTGCCAAGAGAGAGAGAGAGATGGTGCTGAGACAGATGTCGGAGCTTGAGGGGGAAGAACATCGGTACCCTTGTGGGGGAAAAGCATCTGTACCCTTGTGCGGAGCTGAAGACCTAGACAACATTCTCCTCATCATCTCGAAGGCAGATCTCTCTGGCTCTGAGGACACTCCCGGTTCTGAGAAAGCAGAAGTAGCCCTCAGCTCCAAAGCGACTGGCTCCGAGACAGATGTAGGATCCGAGCTCAGCCTAGCTGACGCAATGAGAGGTAAGCTTGGAACTGAAGAAGTCTGGGTCCAAGCATCCCTGTTGGGGCCGACTGGTGAGCTTTAGCTTCTAGACACCACGGATGGCACTGAAGATGTCAGAGCGGAACTTGGCTCCGAGACAGATGTGAGAAGTGCTGGAACCAAAGGTTCCACAACAAGTGGCATCAATAGCTCTGGCTCCAAAGGGCCAACATGGCTTGGAGGAGGAACAGAAACACGGAGTATGGCCTTAGATGTCTCTGGAACCAATTGGGTTGGAGCCGGCAACAAATTAGCTAGCACCGACGACTTCAAGAGTCTAAGCACTACTCTCTCTACATCCTCTTCAGAAAGACTCTTGGAAGATTTGGAAGATAAGGTAGGTGACCTAGATCTCTGCAAAATGGGAGATCTGAGAGTTGAGGAGACCAGTAATAATTCTCTAGACCAGCTCCGAGGTAAATGTTCAGTAGTTGGCTCCGAAAAACTTGAGGCCGACACTGGAGTGTTGATATCGATAACCTTGACCAGCTTCAAAGACAGTGGAGCCAAAGAGGTAGAAGGTTTGTCCAATTTTGAGATTTTCTGAGGAGGTCCAGATAAAATAGTCGGTGTGGGAAAATGTCTCTTGGCCGACTTGACCTTCTCTTTTTTTAGAAGAGGGAGATCTGGAATGTAAAGATGAAGAACTGGCTAAATCTTCCTCAAAGGAAGACTTAAGGAGACCTTTCAGGATCAGTTTTGTTCTTCCTTTCCTAGAGAACTCGAGAGCTGAAGGAATGACAGAAGAAACATGTTTCCTGAAGATGTATGGCACTGAGACAGTAAACACAATTACTATGTCTGTCAGTTATTGACATTTTTTGAGAGCATTTGAGAAACTTCTTAAAACCCAAAGGTTTATGATCCTTAGACTGCTTAGACATGTTTTCACTAACACAAACACGAGGGGAAAAGCAGGAAGAGAGGACAAGGTCCTCTAACTTAAATGGGCCTAGCCCTGAAGGATCACTGCACCCAAGGAAAAAACAACAGAGGACTAGGCCCTCTAAGGCCTAGCCCTGCTCAAGAATAATACAAAAAAATGAACAAAAAACAGAGGACTAGGTCCTCTAACGTAAACGGGCCTAGCCCTGCTGTGGAAACAACACCAGAGAAGATTAATAGAGGACTAGGTCTTCTAACTTAAATGGACCTAGCCATAAACAGAGAAGAAGCTACATCAATAATTTGCTGCATAAACTGCAGCAATTCAGCAACACGCTAACTACTAGACACGCTAACTACTAGCTAACAAGAATTAGTAAAAGGCACTGCACGCAGCTATCAATTATATACTACTATTCTAGTGAAAAATAAAATACTAGGAAAGGTCCTAACCCAAACATGGACCTGTGCTAAGATATGTCAATATAGCAAAAAACTAGCGCACCAAGAAAGGGATACCACTCAGAGGAAAACAGGGCCTGCGGAAGCAACAGCTAACAAGTTTTCAATAACAACTTTGCAAATTTTGAAAAGCACACTGCTATTTTCTATCTATAATAACAACGACTAAGCTTTATAAACTAAGCTAATACTATTATGAAAAAACTATCACTATGAACAATAATAATGAAGAAAAATCCAACTTAGCCACGGCCAAGAAAGAGTGCACTTCTGAACTCGTAGACGCGGCAAACGAGATCTGGGGATTCTTACTAGTGCACTATGGGATACCTACCTTGCCACAAGCCAATTGAGAGACTTTGAGCTTTGTAATCAGCTGAGTCAGAGCCGAGGATCGGCTCTAAACCCATATGTAAGAATGAAGGCAAGATAGGACTACAGAACATCTATGTCTTAGATAAAAACTCACCAAAGAGTTGACTCACTAGTCAGGGATCTGGTAACACATATTGATAGTAACCTAGCTTTCGACCAACATGTGTCCAAGGTAGTAAAAAAATCCTATGTTGCTCAACTTATAAGTAAGGACATGGCATCTAGGTCGGGGGAAGTCATCATATCATTGTATTCAGCCCCCATCAGAACCATCCTAGAGTATAATGCCCCCTTTGGTATGTACCTGACAAGACACATGCAATATATGGAACGTCTGCAAAGGTTCCTTACAAAAAAAAAATACAGGGCATAAACGCAATGTTTATGTGGATTGCCTCAAAGCCCTGTCTCTGTACTCAGTCTCCTACTACTGAGAGGTGATCTATGCCTGGCATAAAAAACATCTTCAGACCCCATTCTGATGGATGTTTTGCACATACACAAAATAAACAGTATCAGAACTACTAAATCTAAAGACCTAAATTTTGCCTGAGACATGCGGGAGAGATTGGTATGTATCTCAGAGAATTCCCATTCTCTAGAATAGACTCCCCTTCTGTGTGAAATAAAATCCCTCTGTAATGCTATTTAAGCATAACTTGGACCACTGGATGGGAAATTTGAAACTCACTCCTGGTCTGGCACCTATGTCTCTGATGTCTCTGATGCCTCAGCCAGTAAACCATGTCATAACCAACCCCCCATCCCTTATATAAATGTCTAAAATGTAAAACACGTGGGTCAAATTTGGGTTGCACAGCTAGGCTTATAAAGGCCCAAGTGGTTGTTAGCCTGGTATATATACCAATGAACCTATGAACATAGGCCTGGCCTGGAAGGGTGGCAATTATCAGAAACAAGTCAGAATCATTATGTCTGGCATTTCATGAACAAGAGTTTGGGGTAATGAATTATATTTAAAGTTGTGAAAAGGGCATATTCTGAGTATAGTGTGCATTTTTCTATCAAATGCAGAAATGGTATGACGTAATTTCAGCATTGCTGCCTTCAGGCAGTTTTTCTAATTTAGAAACAGGGGTGGCTTGTGGACTGCTGGGCTGCAGCCCCCCAGTTCTGTCAAAAAAACAAAAAAGTTTAAATAGTTATTTTTGCACATTAGTAGCAGTGCAAACTGCAAACTAGTGTGTAATGTCAATGATGCAATGATTTGTAGAACTTGGAGCTGTGTGCATGCATACTCAAGTTCAGCTTTTAAAAAAAGGAAAAAATAAACTATTTTTCTGTTTCTGGTCTGTTTTAAAAACTTTCCAAATTAGGCAACCTGAAGGCATCAATGAAGATGCCCAGAACTCATTGCAGTTTTAACTGAAGTAAATTAGAATCTGACTGGACTGTTAAGTCAGCAGCCACGTCACGTAATCTGAGTATGTGATGTGGCTGCTGATTAGTCCTCCAGTTGCTCTTGAGTTCTCTTCCTGCACTTATTAAGTTACAGTTAATTTGTGAGGGAGAGCGAAAGAAAGTTAGATGGACTGATGATCACGATCAAGAAACCAGGGCCAAGTGGATCATTATTAAATTTGTTAAATTGAGACTTCTGTGGTAAGGAAGAGAAGCCAAGGAATCCTTGGCAAGGAAGTTTTTCTTTTTAATCCAACTAAAAAAAAAAAAAAAGAAGAAGAAGAACTTAATAAGTTCTGAGTGCATTTTTTTTTGTCAGGGCCAACCACTTACTGTTTGTATTTTTTCCTGGTATGATCAACCAGATACTTTCTGTATTATTTTTTTTTTCCTGGCAGCGTCAACCACCTAATTTCTGTATTTAATTATTATTTACTGACAGGATCGACCAGATACTTTTTAAGTGGTGCAGGAGTTGTATAAATTTTCTTTCTGACATCCTGGGCCTGGAGTTTGGCAGGGTCAACCAGATAGTAGTAGAAGGCCAAATCTGCAGTGAGCTGGTTGTTTTGGTGGTCTGTTGATGACTTTCTTTTTTTTTTTTTAATATAATATCCTGGCAGGGTTAACTAGATACTAGGGAGGCAGTGTGTTTTGGGGGCTGTTGATGATTTTTTTTTTAATATAATACCCTGGCGGTGGTGGTGGTGGTGCTGCGGTAGCGTTGTCGCCTCACAGTAAGACGTTGTCCTGTTTGATACTCAGCTAGAGCATCTTCTGTGTGGAGACATGTGTGAATGGGCGTACCTTCATTGAAGGTTGTGCGTCAGAGCCGGCAACTCAGCACGTAAAAATCTACTGCCAATCATTAGCGGACCGGAGTTCCGCTGTGGCGACCCCTAACCAGGAAAAGCCGAAAGACACAACAACAACGACCCTGGCAGGGTTAATCAGATACTAAGGAAGCAGTGTGTTTTGGAGGCTGCTTGACTGTGGATGTCTTTTTTTCTAATAAAATATCCTGGCAGGGGTCAAACAGATACTAGGTACATTGTGTGTTATGGGGGCTGCTTGTGGATGAAATGTGTTTTTTTTTTTTAAACTAATATAATTTTTCAGGGTCAGTCAAGATAGATTAAGATGGTGTGTGGATGTTTTGTTGTTGAAACTCTGCCCTTGCATGACTAAAGTGAGTATGGGTGAACTTAAATAAGATCACCTGCAAGTTCTTGCCTATGTCATATGAAAGAAATTACAATAATGTACCCATTGACTTTTCTCATTATTTTAAACCTTGTAGGGTCACAGCAGATAGTGTGAGTAGGCAATTCAAAGCAGATACTGTGGGTAGGCAGTTTGGCTGGGGGGGGTGGCTATGCTTAGTACGTGTGAATGAAATGCCTGGCCTTACTGTTGTACGTCTTACTTGCTTTGCAAGAGTAACCTGCATCTGAGTGAAGTAAGACTGACCACAAGCTCTGAACTTTGGCTATTGGTTATGTGAAAAAATACATACATTAATAACAATGTTGTCTTTTATCCTTTTTTTGTCTTTTAACCTCACAAGATCAAATCGGATACTATGGGTGGGGTGGGCAATAGGGACTGAGGCTGTGTGTGAATGAAACTACTGGCCCTGCTGTTTACTGTTGTTGTTATTCTGGCTTTGTAAGACTGTAATAGTTGTCTGTACTTCCAGATCAATGTAATCTAATCAAATGTACGTGTCATTCTTAATGTATAAATCTTTGTAATGTGTTAGAGATTTTCTCCTCGGACATATGCTGAAAAGGTCTTTTTGACTAAATACAGATGGACAAACCTGAGTAAACAAAAGTAAAATCAAATGATATTTGTATTTGTGTAAGGCGAGCTGGCACACATAAGTTGTGACTAATGTTTCTGTCAACTAAATGAAATTAAAGCAAGTATGTAACCTAACTGTTACTATTATTTCTACTTTAATCCTGGCAGGGTCAATACAGACCTTGAACTGTGAATAATAATTTAAGATAGTACAGTGGGATTTCCACTTGGCATTGTACAAAATGCAGATTACCTGATACAGTACAATGTATGTTTACTACATCATGGGTACTCATAATAGTTTTGTGCAGTCAAGACCAACCACTTTTTTATTCTTTAGAGACATTTAGGTTTTGTGCTGTTATAGCATAATCTAAACACCTCATTAGCTCTGAAATGTGATTTAGTCAAGTATTTGGTAGACTATTTATAGGTTCATAGGTTCATAGGTTCATACTCATATTCAGCATGTGCAATAGTGATTGAGAACTTATTTTATGTAAAATGGTAAGCATGATCAGTGTTGTTCCCACTGTAACATAGCTCCGCCCTGTGAAATTAACCTCACCCCTTTCTAGTGCCCCCACCCCATTCAGGTGTCTCCTGCATTCCCCTTTGAATTGAAGTCACCAGCCACCACTGTTTAGAAACAAATCATGACAAGCAGTTTTGTGAAACATAGATGTTCAGCTGCATTCTAAGTGATGAATGCTAACTCAACCCTGACTGAGCAAGAATGAAAGTAGCCACAGTTTGCTAAAGACATATTTACATTTTACAGTTACAAATAGTATTACTCTTTTGTTATTTAAGCATTCAAGAATATGTACAAAAGAAAAATATTTTCACCCCTATCCCATAGCGCATCTAAAAAGACAAAATGGCACTTACAAAGTGTTCTGCATAATAGCTTTTAACTGGCTTTTTAACAAGTGCTAGGTCTATTTCACATCAAAATGCAATGGTAAACATATAAAATTTGAATGACCCCCCCCCTTAGGCCGATTGTTTCGATCTTGGGCAATGTTATCAAACCTGCCAGTGTAGATAATGTTCTTATCTGTACATTAGTGACAATACTGGTTTTTCTTTTTTGGCTCCACTGTGATAGGCAAAGGCAAGCAGGGTGTAGCCATGGGCACACCCTTGTCAAATCAAAATGATGATGATGAATATTTTGGCTACTTTGAAAGATCACATCTTGATGTATGTTAGATTTGTAGATAGATATTTTTATTCTTCTTGGAATGGATAATATGAGTTAACAGTTTTTTTGTCATACCTACATACTACCACCACCTTTAAGTTTAGTGCGAACACATCTTACCACTCTATAGATTTTATGCATCCTCACATTTTTTCCTAAAACATTGTAGAGGGGCAGTGAGTCGTGTCTCCCGCTGACATTTTATGTAAGGAATAGTCTCTCTGAGAGCAGGCCATTTAAGAGCAGGGCAGTGTACACTTCCATGTGGTAATGCAAAGCTTGCAGCTTTATCAATTCCAACACATAGCTTTTCATTTAGAGTGATAGTTAACATTAGAATGAACAAGATGAAACTAAATGGATTATAGACTGAATGGGACACCTACCCTCAGGTTTGAATGATCGTATTCCTTTAGAACCCACACTCATGGAGAGGCCTGTCTTTCATTGAACTATAAGGTTTTGAATGTGCATGCAGTGTTTGTTGTCTGATGAAGGGTGTAACCTTTTTTCATTTTGTCTGATTAAAAGTTTTATCATCTTTTCTTCTGTTTTGCTTATTTTGGATTCGCAGGACTTTGGCAAGGCTAAGTGGATTCATTTTGTTTGGTAAACATATATCTATATCTATTCATCACTTACTCCTAGACTATGCCCTTACCAAAACTCCAAACAAAATACAGTCTCTTCAAACCTTACCCCCTAACCTCAGTAGTCATTTTCATATTGTATTCCACTGGTATAAGAAAAGTCCTAAACCCGTCATCCCTTATATAAGCAGTAATGGGTCCTCTACCCAAATTTGCTTTTTAGCAATGATCCGCATTTCATGATTTGAACTCCTAATTACTTAATTCCCCTCCCTATTGAGTTTGGTTGTGAATACTTTACCAATGCCCTTCTTACACTATAAAATAAACACTTCCCAAAAATGCTGAGGTTATGAAAAAGTTACAGGAATCCATAAAGTTTGTCAGTTCTTCACACTTACTAAAATTTAAGGACAAAGATTAGGCTTCCATTAAAGAAAACCCTACTGATGCCCCTAAAGTACAATAAACACCTTTTGTAATACTGCAAAAAAAAGGACACCTGCAGGCAGAGAACCTAAAACTACAAAACCAGGTGATCTGTACTCCTAGAGAGCAACAGATGCTTCTGGCATAAAATTAATGCCATTTTAGGGAATGAAAAACAAACCCAGATACACAGCCTCCTCAGTACTGATGACTTCAACTATGCAGTTTTATTCCCCACAACAATCTAGTCCCATCTGTTCCCACTTTCTTTCTAACTCTGACCTATATATAGCCTTCTGTGTTCCTCCTTTAAAAAATTTCCACAGAACAAGCTGTCAATTTCTGTGATTAACAGTCAAATCACAGTCTGATCTGATCACCTGTATCCCTGATTTCTTAAACTCAGCAAGGACTACATTTCTTAACTTGTCGCCTTTTCTAACCTATCTCTGGACCATGGTTGTTTCCAATATATTGGAAAGTGTCGCCATTTTCTCCTCCCTAAACATCCCCCCTCTCCCAAACATCAGACTTTTCTTTTATGTCTTATTTTCCTCCTCTAGCCAAACGTAAGTGAAGGCTATGTCCATACCTCCAAATTTATTAGCAGCTATCACACTCTTGTTGGGTTCCATGATGGTTTTAGGTCAAGTACAAGCACCCAAACTGCAATTTCACTTTAACATATTCCATTTTTACAGCCATAGACCAAGACCTTCTCTGTCTTGCACATTTTCATTGATTTTACTAAATCCTTTGATTCCATAAAGTAACACATTCTACTTACATCCATTCATGTGGCAATTGTCCTTAGAGGGTACTAATGCATTTGATAACTTCTTTTCTACTTAATCTTTCCAGGTCTAAGTCAATTCCAGCATCTAATCCTTTGTCCCGCATCTCTCGCTGGAGTCCCCCCAGGGTTCTGTTTTTAGTCCACTTCTCTTCTACTTTCATCATGCTCCCTGACCTAGACCTTATCAATATTCTTATGTATGGTCATGAATTTGTCCTTATTTGCTGAGTCCCCTCCATCAACACCATTAGGTCCAAACTTCTTCAAGATCTCTCTAAGTTCCTGTCCTGGCTGGAAGACAAGCATCTCATCCTAAACTGCAGTAAAATCAAAGGAATATTTTTCAGAACCTTAGCTATACTCACATCAGTCTTCTTTCAAACAACTTCTTCATCACCTATCAAAATCACTCCATAAACAAATGTCCCTACATTCTAATACCTAGACCTTCATTTAGACCCAACCATCTCAATGATTTCATATTAATACTATTAGCGCTAAAACTAACCAGACTGTCTCTGCTTGGAACATCTCTAGATTTTTTTAGCCCTAAATGGTATTCTTCCATAAGAAACACAATTATTCAACACCATTTCAAATACAGTCTCCCATGTCTTGTCAACTCCTCCAGCAAAAATCACAAATTATTGAAACTCTCTCCCATAAAAAACTTACTCCATCATCTTGCTCTCTTCAAAGTTCAGACACTGCTGCAGTAATCTCTATCACAGAGAATTGCAACCAGATAAGAAAAGCTCCAATATGTAACTGCAATCTTTAAAATTACTGAAATGAAATACCAGCCCCCCAGCTTATGTTAAAATTATTTCTCAACCTTTTTTACACTCCACACACACACACACACACACACACACACACACACACACACACACACACACACACACACACACACACACACAATGATATTCTTATTCTAAACAAACCTTCTTATAACCTTGTTAGCTTGGTCCATGCTTATCTCAGGCCCAAAGCCTGGTATGCCCTTCCTGCTCTGTCATGGTTCCAGCATTTAGAAGTGGTCTTTTTTCCTTACCTTAAGGATAGGTCAGCCTGCTGTTGCTTTTTTTTTCTTACTAGTCTCCCCTCCTCTTCAATTCCTCTTTTCCCACCCACCTTCTGTTACACCAACAAAAAAACACTCAGGTATCCTACATTTTGTATGCAATGTAAGATTGTTTTATGATTACACGGTGGTGCAGTGGTTAGCATTGCCACCTCACAGCAAGAGGTTCTCTGGTTCAATTCTCGGCTGGGGTGCCTTCTGTGCAGAGTCTGCATGTCCTCCCTGTGGTTGCGTGGGTTTCCTCCAGGTGCTCCCATTTCCTCCCACATCCCAAAGACATGCAGTAGGTGGATTGGACACTCTAAATTGGCCCTAGGTGTGAGTGTGCATGTGTGTGTGTCTTCTGTGGAAGGTCGGGTGCCAGGCTGGCAACTCGACACTGTAAAAACTCCACTGCCAATCATGAGAGGACAGATGATCCGCTGTGGCAACCCCTAACTGGGAAAAGAAGAAGAAGACTTCTGTATATAATCCTTAGCTGTACTATTTTGTTGTATGCTTACATTTGTGTATTATTAGTTTAGTCTGTTATACTTTTGTAGAAACTATGTACGGTTTTGCTGTTGAATTGTGGGTGAAGAGGGTTTACTTGGATCTGTCAGCGAATAAGTTTTTTTTTTAAGTTACTTATTCTAATATTTACTATACACCAGAAAAAAGATGATCTTGTAAGCATAACCTGGATTGTGCTTGCACAGACACCTGACAACACCTTGGAAGTGTAGTAATAGCTGTGCAATGCACATCCTTTGTGGATTGTTATTGGATACTAACACTTTCTCTCTTGTCCATTGACACTGTCTGCTGGTTATGGGTCCCTTACTGATTTATCACACTTTGTGAAGTACCTTAGATCTATTATCATCCAGTTATTAGCATATTTTCTATGTATTATACCAGTCTGCAGATGTGACAGCTATAACACTAACATGGTTTATTTACAAATGTCTGTGTTTGCTCAAACAGCTCCAGTCACTGTAACCTGAAATGTCTACTTTTCCATTATAACTCTTGCCCAATGTCTTTTCTGCATGCCACTAACCTTTTTCTTAATAAATGAGATATTTGATACAGCATTTGCTACTTTACTGTCTGAGCTCATTAGCATGCTCAGTCATGACTGTTATATTTTAAGTAACTTCACCTACTGAGGATTCATCTTACATTTGCCTGTCTGCTTCTCCATAGCTATCAACCTTCCATCTCCTAAGTGAGGAACACTGCCTTTCACAATGTGGAACAAATGGGCAAAATGTGGAACACCTTCTAACTGCTGACTAGCAGCTTCAACTGGGAAGGTCAAAGGATGGTTAAAACGTGCTGCTATACTTATAAAACGTTATTTTGATGAATTAATATAACTGAGCACTCATCATGGATATCAGTTAAAAAAAAGAAAATTCTTAACACTGAATGCGTGATAGACCCTTTCAATATGGACCTTTGAGGAACATGGACTTTTTAAGACCCAAAATGAGAAACATTCCTCGTAATGAGGCACACTTGCGAGGCATGTGCTTCTCTGAGTCTTATTCATTTTAGAGTGCCACCAAGTTGCTGATAGTTCCATTAGTTTTAGGCTATGAACTACAACAAGGCCATTTGTGTAAATTTAAATCCCTGTCTGTAAAGTAGTATTAGCTGTACGTCCTATATCTGTATATCCATCTGCAACTGGAATCTTTTCCCACAATACATCTGCAATTTCTCACTTTATAACCTTTTCGTTTCAAACCTTCAAATATGTCATGTAGACCCTGGCAGTCGCAGATCTCGCTGCAATTTACTTTTCACTGCTATTCTCTTTCTTTCTGTTTTCTTTTATTTTCTTTACCTTCTCCCCCACCTTGCCCACCCCCTTTCCCTCCCCTCATCTGTTTCATTTGATCACACCATTATCCCACAGCTCTTTGACTCTTGCTGTTTCCTTCTGTAAGTGAAATGGAGACACAAATGCTCATTTGTCTTGAACTCCTAGTGTGAGTGCTTAAGTAGATTACTAGCAGCAGTCATTATATGGCATATATCCTATATAAACCCCATGTACCAATCAACAATTCGGTCTCCAGTATATATAATAGGAATAACTTGTATACCTATATTCAGATATTGTTTGTAATTCTTACCTTTACTTTGTGATACAATCTTTACTTAGCATATGTCTACCACTGTACTATTATTTCATATTGTTTTGACTCCTGTGTATCTGTTCGTCTAAGTTATTTTGCCTGATAACTTTTCAGTTGTGTCAAAAGATACGTATTCCTTTATCTAGCACACACATTAAGGCAAGCAAACGTAACAATAAATAAATAAATAAAATAAGTAAAACATAAAACTATGTAAGGTATTTGGAACACTGTAACACTATAAAAAGATAATAGAAAAATAAAGTTCTGGTACCACACAGAATTAGCACACTGAAATGACTGACCACCACAAAGTTAGGACATCACATAGAATAAGCTGGGGGGAGGTTGGCATAATGGTTAAGGTGTTTACCTTACAAACACAAGGTGCAGGGTTTGATTCTCAGATGAGGTAATTGGCTAGACTTAAAATGGCCCACATGGGCAGTTAGCCTAGTACTAATCTATGAACCTATGAACCTAAGCATACTGAAATGATTAGGTTACCTTGAATATGACTGGGAACCAGAGTTAGGGTGTCACACAGAATATTCACACTATGATAGGACTAGGCTCCACAGGGTCAGGATGTCACACAAAATATTCACACTGTGATAGGACTGGGTACCACAGGGTCATGATGTCACACAATGTTCACACTATGATAGGACTGGGTACAGCAGGGTTAGGGTGTCACACAGAATATTCACACTGTGATAGGACTGGTACCACAGGGTCAGGGTGTCACACAGAATGTTCACATTGTGATAAGACTGGGTACCACAGGGTCAGGGTGTCACACAGAATATTCACACTATAATAGGACTGGGTACCACAGGGTCACGATGTCATACAGAATATTCACACTATGATAGGACTGGGTACCACAGGGTAAGGGTGTGATACAGAATACTCACACTATGATAGGACTGGGTACCGCAGGGTCAGGATGTCACACAGAATGTTCACACTATGATAGGGCTGGGTACCACAGGGTCATGATGTCACACAATGTTCTCACTATGATAGGACTGGGTACAGCAGGGTTAGGGTGTCACACAGAATATTCACACTGTGATAGGACTGGTACCATAGGGTTAGGGTGTCACAAAAAATATCCACACTATGATAGGAATGGGTACCACAGGTTAGGGTGTCACACAGAATACTCACACTATAATATGACTGGGTTCCCCAAGTTTAGGGTTTGGCACAGAATAAGCACACTGATATGACTGGACACCATAGAGTCAGTGTGACACACAGAATAAGCAACCTGATATAATGTGACAGGGCATCAAAGAGTTAAAGTATTACACAGAATTAGTACACTGGAATGACTGGGTTATTCTGAATATTCCACTGTTCACTTGTTACTCTAGTCTCTGTAGTAATTTTCAAAGTGGGACCCCTGCATTCCAACTGCAGTATGACAAGAACATAGACTGGTGAAGAGACACCAATATGACTGCCTTGTGATTTTTCCGTACTTTAGATGACAGTAATAAGACATTGCTCAAAGTGTAACCTTTTGATGTTCAGAGTTATTGAGGACTAAGGATAAGTCTCATTTGTCTTGGGTCTACTGGTTTGAGGGGGTGGGTTGTGACTAAATCCTGAGAGTGTGGTAGACATGTTGACTCCAGTTTCCAAGAAAGGTCAGGTTCATTTAGTAGCTGCGCAGCACCACAACTATCAAATACACAAACACACAAATCAACTTATATTGCATTATTGCTTATACTATCATTATTGCGCATTTGTTTCATTTTCCCTGTAATTCACAGCCTCAGGAATCAGATCTATGTCATAGCAGTAACAAGAAGTACAGCTGATTTGTGCAGCATCTCGCTATATATAGGCACTGAATAAAATGTCTCGCTATATATAGGCACTGAATAAAATGTCTCACTATATATAGGCATTGAATAAAATGTATCGCTATATATAGGCACTGAATAAAATGACTGGATTGCTTGTTTTTTTGGACAATCTGATGAAGGCTAATTTTTAGCCGAAACCGGTCTGATTAATAAAGTCATGTATTTTCAGTAGCGGTTATTGTCTCTCTGTTTATTATTCCGACTCACACTATTGCTGGCCTCCTGTTGTTTTTTTTGCTTGTTAGCCCATAGTTGATGTCTGCTGAGCACGTCTGTTCTAGTAGCACCATTTGGTTCATTGCTTTTGTTGCTCCGTTTACCCTCCTCTCCTTTCTGCTTTTGTGTCAGGTGTTATCTTGTACTCTTCTATTATTTATTTATTTATTTTATCTTTTTCTGTAACGCATGCTTGTTGGCCACCAATATTTTATCCTTATCAGGTGTTTCACTCAACATAAAAACCCTTTTTTTCCTACCCTGCCTTCTTGTTTCTATGTGTCTCTTTCCTCCATAGCATAAATGTCTTCTGTTTTTTCTGCTTCATGGACTCCTAAACTATAAATGTATATAGAAAATCAGCATGCTCTTCCTTCCTGGTTCACCCACATCATTTTCTCTATGACACATCAACTGGTTTCATGTTTGTAAATACCTTAGTCTCTCAAGGTTTGTCTTTCCCTAGTCAGACTTCCTGTCATGTGCTTCTCTCACAGTTGTGTTAAACATGTTGCACAATCTCTTGTGTTGCCATGAACTGAAGTGAGATTTGAGCCTTAGTTACATTGTATCACGCCCACATTGACAAAGCATTGTTTCAGTTTTCATTGCCTTAGCAGACAGATTTATTCAAGACTAGTTTCACATGAGCTGAAGTGTAGTGTCATGTGCTATAGCTGAGAATTCATAAACACGGTAAAATGTATAGTTCTGTGCAGGATTGTTAGTATCACTCATTGCTCCATAACTGTATAAGGAGTTTCATGACATATGTTTGTACTTTTCCAATATGCTGTCAGTGACTACCAGACTGATTTGTTCCATTTGCTATGTACCGTGATTCATATTCATATATGTTTGGTATGAGCTGCTTGACAGCATTCCTAATGGTACATTGTGTACCTTACAGCAATATCTACAGTATAGTACTGTTCATACTGATTTGTCACAGATACATTACAGAAATTATGTATTCATTCATTTTCCTTGGTTCTCTCTAAGTCTTTTCTTTCAAATTAATACATTTTTTGCTTATTTCACTGACCTTTGGTGACTATAATTGGACATCTCACCATAACCATGCAACCATGCGTAACCATGATAGTAGTTCTACCTTCCATACACACTGTTCTCATTATCTGGTATTTGCAAAACTTTACAGTGGCACCACCTTCAGTTATAGTAAGTGTTCTGTGGCTGTTCTAACAATCCCTTAAGGTTTCTGCTTTTGTCCTGCTTTATAATATTGCTCATTATGCTTTTTTTTCCCCTCACTTAGTCTGTCACTTGTAGAGTTAATATACTTTGTTTTTCTTATGCTACACCCTTCCAGTATTGCCTCTCATAATGCTCTTCCAATATGCTAATTTATACAAAGCTCATAATCTCAGAATTCCATGATGCACCCCAGTCTCCCTCCCTAATGTATCAATTCTTCCTTATATTGTACTTTTTATACTAGTTTATTAGTGCTAATTTCAAAGTATCCAGTTCACACTTTTGTGTTTATTACTGCTAATTTCAATGTATCCAGTTCACACTTTTGTGTTTATTTTTTGTATTATTTGTACTTTTTACTAGTCATAATAAGTTATACTGTCTCTTTTTGATATTTTTTAAACATTTCATTTGTAGTCCTTTCTAATATTACATAACCCCCAGCAGGTTCTTTGTCTTCTTTCTGGCTCTGCTTTGTTGCATCATGCATAGATAGACATAACCAGCGTGGTGGAAAAACAGGATCTTTGTCTTCTTACTGGTTCTGCTTTGTTGCATCATGCATAGATAGACATAACCAGTGTGATGTAAAAGAGGTATCAGGTCCCTAACTGTGACCAGTTGACACAGTTTTAAGGCCTGGAAGAGCTGGACAGAGAGAGAAAGAAATGACAAAATGGCAAGGCAGAGCATCCTCACTTCTCATTGGTAGGAGGACTGATGTGGACTCTTAAGCAGAATTTATGTAGGGAATGGGGAATCAGTGGAGGTGCCTTACCTTCAAGGGTGCCGGGGTTGTTGAGGAAAACATCTCTCATGGAAGCAGAAGATATGCCTTCATGAAGGTCTGCTGCAAACCATCTCCCAGAAGGAACATGATAGGGCCAAAGCAGGAATCTCTTAATCCCCAGAGAGGATGACAGCTACTCCATCACTCAGCCCTTCATCATCCAAGAAGAGCACAACTAGGTTATAGGCTATCAGTTCTTGCAGAATGAATGTTCTGACTGAGAAAATTAGAAGGAAGCTTGATGTCAGTTGGGCATACTTCTCAAACTCTTGGGGCAAGAAATCTGGACAAAGCCTAAAATAATAGAGGAGAAAGATACAAAAATAGGGACAGCTTTTAAATACTGCCCTTTAAAATTTAAATGTAGAAAATTGCTAGAATAGCAGGATTTGTGTTAGCATGCATTTTATGAAGGATATGACTTAAATGTGTTAGCCACCTGGTGGGGTGAACCTTGGCTGCAGATTGTCACTGTCAAAGTGACACCCTGACACCATGTTCAGAAATGGGAAAAGGGGCTGTGGATGGATGGATGACTGAAATATGTGTCATTATTTTGTGACTTCATGCCTAAGTGATTTACCAGAATAACCACAAATTGTACAAGGAACAGACCAAAAAGATGAGGCAAAAATCTGGACATTCTGTGAAAATCTGGACAGTTGAGAGGTATGCAGCTGGGATCAGTAAAAAAAAAAACATCCACAGATTGGATGGAATTTCTTCCTCTCTACAACCTCCAGTGAAGTCAAAGAAAATGTATTAAAATTCCTTTCACAAAAGTAACAAATTGCTATACATAGTGATTATAGAGAGACACAATTTCATAAAATACAGGATTTGCAAGCAGAAAAAAGAGCAATGTAAAAGATATCCAGAAGTTCCAATAATAGTAGGAGTGTCTCGACTAATAAAAAAAGAATTTACAATCCCACTTAAATATGCTACTAATAAACTGGAGAAGGAGACGATTCTGGGTACATTTTGGGTGCTAAGAAGAGCACCCTTGGCTAACATCAAAGACTGAGGCAATACTGATTTCACAAACTTTAATGATGCCCTGACTTAGAAATGGAGTCAAGTCCTATCAAGGTAAGTAAAAAACTAAGCAGTTAGAGAAATTAAATTGAAAAAAGTCTAAAGAATTTTACAAGGAATAAAATGATTAACTGCAGTCAATAAAACCAAAGAAAGCTGATAACATATTCAAAACATCAAAGCTTCCTGCTATGAAGAAGACAACAAACATGGTTACAAAGGATGAGGAAATTATTCATTATTAAATCACAGAGTAATGAAATCTCATGGAGGAACAATGAAACTTAAGATGCATGGCCAGAGGCGTCCACTGAAAATGCAAATACTGGATCAGCATTCATAAAGGAAGAGGGACTGGATGTATCTAAAAATGTAGAAAAAGTGCTCCTGGATTTGTAATATCAATGTCAGATCCATAATTTTATAAAACAGAGATATTCTTGGACTGATTAAGTCTTTTGTGCATGGACTGGGGTAAACTTTAGCACTTCAGGTAACAGACTTTATCCATTAAAAAGAAGAGATCAACATATCCCTGAGCCTTCTCCTACGAGCAGTCTCTGAATAATCCTATCATAGGTGGAAGTATCTTTGGATGACCAAAACAATGAAGCTCTAAACAAATATGCAGGAAGGATTATATGGTCACTTTCTAATAATTAACTGGGCAATTGCATACCAGTAGAACGTAACAGGAAAACAGACATGACTCCCTTTTGCAAAACTGAGACTGGTAGAAAAATGCACATTTTTATCTCTTTGGTCTGGAAATATATGGAATATGTTTTCATGGAAAACAGCAGAAGAGTGGCCAGGATGTGAAAAGTATATATGTATATATATATATATATATATATATATATATATATATATATATATATATATATATATATATATATATATATATATATATATATATATATATAGTACAGATGTATTAGTAGCAGAAATGTCATACCAGATAATTCTAATTAATTCCTTTAACCAGACAACCATAGTGTTAGACAGGGTTAGTGTTATATGTTGGGAGTCCAGATGTGATAGATTACTGCAGTTCACTACAGCTGAGTTGTCTGAGCAAATGCTCATGCATTGATGGTATCCAATCTAGATGTGATTGCATGCATGCACTGAGGTATCATATAAGTCGGCTTGGATTTTTATAGGGAAATAATAAAAAAGTAACCATGCTGTGCAAATTCATACAATCAAAGTTTGTCTTACTGGAGGAGTAATTAAAAACAACACAGCATCTCTGCAAAATGTCAACAACTGAAAATTGCTGAATTCAGAACTGGTTCAGGATTCCTGTACAGAATAAAGAACAGCAAACAGGCCAGTGCTTGAAACCAGTGTAATTTTGGCTTATGCATAATTTGTTAACCTTACTTCATAATCCTTGCTTCATGATTTGTAGCTAGTCAAGGGCATTCATGTACCAAAGCCCTCTCCTCACCTGTACTCTTAAGCACACCTGTACACTGTGAAAATTGCTATAAAAATAATCTGAAGATCAAATCTACATCCAGTAGAGTCTTCAGGAAGCTCTCGTCACATATAAGCACGACAACACATTTCCTGTTTTCCCTTTCTGTATGTAATATGCAGTGAAATATATTTTGTGGTATAGTCATTTAAGATGATTTAACTTATTTTGATATTTACTACTAACTCATGCTATTAAATTATTCAGATCAGTCTAGACTAGAAAGAGTATTCTTAAAAATTATACAATCACTCTTTGCAGAAGTGCTACATTTAGAGGATTATGTTTGTATTGCTGGTACATCCCATTATCCTAAATATGGATGCATTATGACCTGCTTGCAGTGATGATGGAAAATTACTAGAACAGCAGAGTTTCTGTTTATGTTTGTGAGAAAAAGATCCACATTACCAGGCCTTATGGACACATTTTAAAGTTGATGAAGTAGCTTATGATCAATAAATTCCTGGATGTTAAAACAATCATATTATCATTGAAATAATTTCCAGCCTCCAAGTAAAGTAACTGAAATACTTGTTTAAATGCAGCTTTCATCTATCTACACAGAATTTCTTCTTTTGAATGAGAGAGAGTGTACTGTAGTTCTCAAAGAAATGTATACTCTTAATATTAAAGTCAATTATTATTTGTGTTTTAGACTTTCCTGGGTCTACATGGAAACATGGTACAATGGGTTAACAAATAGGTAGACATCTCCTTTAATTAATAAAACACAAAGGTTTGAAATAAATGGATACTCCTCCCTCATAGTCTGATCTCTTTAAATATATCACCAGACCCTTTCTCACTTGGAAATTGCTGCTGTTGTTAACAAGTTTCTGTGACTGTGCTAACCATGTTGCCCACTGAAAACAGAGTAACCCATTTGGCCATTTTATCATTTAGATTACTAACATTTAGATTACTAACATTAAGTAATACCATCTGATTTTGCAGACATTTGGTCCCCATATTTAACAGAGTTCTTATAAACCTGCGGTGGACTAGAAAATATTGTGTGGGAGTATTCATCTTCAGAGTCTGGCTACTGTCAGGAGAGAACTGGATGCCATCATAATTCTCAACTGTCCAGATTTTTACAGAATTTCCAGATTTGTGCCTAATATTTTTCATCTGTTCTTCATAAAATTTGTTTTTCTTGCAAATTACTGTGGATTGAAGTCACTAAGTAATTACGTACATTTGATTTTTTGACTTCATAGCCTTCAGAAAATGTACACTAACACAAATCCTGTTACTCTACCAACCTTATAAGTGCAAATATTTAAAATCTATCCCTATCTCCATTTTTTACCCTTTCTCCCCCTTTAATTTAGGCTTTGTCCAGATTTCTTGTGCTAAGAAGTTGAAGGATATGGATGCCATCTGTGCAGAAAAGGAAAGGGTTGATACACATCTACTCAGGGAAAAAATTGGGCACAATTTGTTCATTGACACACCAACTCCTAAACAAAGGAGTCTTCCCTAAGTGCTGAATGAATGCACGATTGTGGAAGATATTCACTAAGGATGACTCTCTTCTGAAATTTGCATTGGTTAGAGCACCCAGCTTCTACTACAGCACCTTAAGAATCATCGGGTCTATATTAGATCGCTGAAATGGCAAAACAGCAAATGCTGTTTCAGCGACACATAAAGAGGAATCTACAACTTCCGCGAACAGCCAGAACATCAATTTTTTCCTAGTGAAAAAAAAATTGGTAGACCAACCACACACAAAACACCATACCAAACATTACAAAGTGAGGGGCTTCACCACCCACACCCCCACACCCTTCTTAACTAAATATACCAACTCCGAGATCGCACTACAGTGGGGAAAAGGGCAATTACACAGCAACAGCCAAGCATTTTTTCCCTAGGAAAAGAAATCTATGTTCTGGCAGTTCATGGAAGTTGTAGATCGCTTTTTATGTGTTGCTGAAATGGCATTCGCTGTTTTGCCATTTTGGCGATCTAATATAGACCCAGAATCACCCATTTCATAACATCATTACTCCCCACTACTGCTATCATAGGTTGATATTGTCTGGTATATGCTGACAGCTTTTTCATCTCATGTGTCCTAACCCCAACAAATATGAGTGATCATATTTTTTTTTTTCAGCTTAGAGAAGACAAAGAAACATTCAATCTTTGCTACCATTAAATCTCCTGTCACCACTTCTATACTGTAGTGGCATTTTCAGTGCTTAGATTATCTCAGAAAGGCCTAAACATTGGCAAAGTGTGACTCCTCCTTGTTATCTTCTCTTTATATTATGTGTGAAAGTATCCGCTTTTATTTTAGGGGATCTCTGTCTTACACTTTGGACAATACATAGCTAAATACTGTTTACAAATGTGGAGGTACTTCTGACGTTGGGGTCGCACCACATTTATCTAGCTTTTTTGTTTGTTTGCTTATTTACCTATTTAAATGCTTGCAAACTAAGCAGTTTACAAATAATAATATAAAGTGCCATTTATGGCTCAGTTTGACAAAAAAGAAGGTATAATTAAGGTAAAAATAATCATTTTTCAGTAATTCAAATAAACTGCTAATGTAAACTAGATGCATTTTAAAAGACTGTCTTAACAGATGATACTTTAAGGATCTCCCAAAGAAGGCCTTAGAATCACATATTCTAACAAGAAAAGATGGGTAATTCTAAAGTCTGGCAGACGTCAAGAAAAAAGTATTCTGCTAGATGTTTCATGGCAAGAATTTAAAGTAACCAGCAACTGCTCATCTGATGACATGAAGGACCTTGCCAAGGAATCGGACACCAGCAACTCCTTCGAAAAAACAGGACCCTAACTGTGTGAGGCCCAAGGTAAACATTTTATAGACTGACCTGGCAACAACTGCATGTTCTGCTGCAGAAAGGTAATGTGACATGTGGAAGAAGTCTTCGACAACAATTCTGGAGAAGGTTGTCCATTAACCCAAGGAGGAAGGAACTGCAGTTCCATTACAGCATGAATCATCACTATATCCAATGAAGGAATTAAGCTGCAGATCTCAGACTACCAGAACTATCACATAAAACACTTCCTCAGCTTGGAACAAATAGTTGCAAATACACTAGTAAATATTTATGTATTATTCATTTATTTGACAGTTGCTGACCAGGTTAGTCCAGCTTGGCTGAGGCCCTTTTTCAGTGGAGACCTGGGGAGAAAAGCTCCACATAAACATACATCATAACAAAGTTACATAACATAGTTGGCTACAAAATAATAGTTATCAGGAGTAACAGTAGACAAGTTAGAATTATAGACATTAAGACCATAAATGATTAATAAATACATCTGGTACAATACAGAGCATAAAAATCCATTTGAGAAAAATACATTCTGATCACTTGTTCTCAACTCTGGGACAGCTTACCTCTTAATATCAGATGTAGTTCTTTGGTTCAAGAGTTACCAAGCTCAATGCAGTTCATACTCAGCCTACCATGGGAATAACGGCAGTTACCTAGTAATGGCACAGAAAATACTTTTGAAAATTCTCATCCAAAAATAAAATGCAGTCTTCAAAATATTAATAAATAAGAAACACATTCACACGTGCATCATTATGCGTTGATTGATATACCCTCCTCAGCCAAGCTGAACAAGCAGTATGTATATAATATATGACTGCTAGAAATCTCCCATCAGTAATAAAAAGAAAGGAGGTGTTGATTGGACTTTGTGTCTTTTGGCTTTTACGGGTGGTCCCAGAAAGCGGAACTCCTAAATGATAATGATTGGATTTTTACGCGGTCGAAGTTACCAGCTGACACACAACCTTCTAACGGCGAAGGATGTTCGCGCATATCTCCACGCAGAAGGGAGCTCTAGCTGAGAACAAACTGGACAGCGCCCTACTGTACTGTGGGGCGACGCCTACAAGAGCAGCACCACCACAGTGGGTAGATGAATTTAGTGCACCTGACAAACCAGCTGTGATTAACTTACTGTTTACAAGGCAGTCAGTGATCAAAGAAGTCATTTTATACAAAAACCCAAGCCAAAGATGAGGTTGTACAGCACCTATATATGACAATTAATGAGTCTATCCTGATGTAAGATTAAACAACAGTAAAATACAGCATACTTGGTAGAAATTATTATAAATAATAAATTAATATTCTGAATACTAATGTGTGTCTGAATAAGAGTCGAATTAAATTATGTTATACTACTGTTTGAAGAATCCTACATCCAGTTTAGGTAATAAAAAAATATTCATTTGCAATAATTGCAGTTTATTTTTATTATCACTGTCAGGGTGCAGGCTTTAAACTCACAACACTGCATCTAATTAATAGCAGCACTATTTACCAATTAACAGGTCACTGAGATGGGTTAGGGTGTTTCAGTTTAAATAGCTATCTCAAATAATCTTCTTCTTCTTTCGTCTTTTCCCGGTTAGGGGTTGCCACAGCAGATCACCTGTCTGCTCATGATTGGCAGTGGAGGTTTTACAGTGCTGAGTTGCCAGCCCGGTGCCCAACCTTCCACAAAAGGCACACACATGCACGCACTCATGCATAGGGCCAATTTAGAGTGTCCAATCCACCTACAGCATGTCTTTGGGAGGAAACCGGAGCACCCAGAGGAAACCCACGCAATACAGGGAGGACATGCAGACTCCACACAGAAGGCACCCCAGCCGAGGATCGAACCAGAGAACCTCTTGCTGTGAGGGAGCAACGCTAACCACTGCACCACCATGACCTTGGACTTTGCATATAGCAAAATGAATACCGTTGTGCTGGGCTGTTGAAACCACCAGTCATATCCAAACTGGTTCCACAATGTTTAGTCAAAAGCAGAGCTATAACCACTTACTTCATGGGATTCACTCACCTTCCTCTCACCCCATGTTTTACAGTGCTCTTTCATGAACAGTAACTTTATCTTGGCTAAACTATTAAATTCACACACAAGTAGTTACTTTTAGAAGATATTTGTTGTCAGTGCCGCAACACATTCTGCTTTTATAAATGCACTGCCACCAGCCACACAAGTGTGGTACACCCAGCCATGCTTCTCCACTGTCCAGATTTTTGAAGACTGTTCAGATTTTTGCTTCATATTATTTGTCTGTTCCTCATAAAATTTGTGATTTTCTACCAAATCACTGAAGACTGAAATCATTAGATAATGGCATACATCTGAGTTTCAGATTTCATATCCTTCAGAAAATACATGCTAAGACAAATCTTGTTATTCTAGCATGCAAATTAGGTTTATAAGAGCAATTTTTAAAACCTATCCCTAGTTTTGGGCCTTTGTCCCCCAATTATTTTAAGGTCTGCCCAGATTTCATGTGCTAAGAGGTTGAGAGGTATACACCCAGGATGTAATTACTATGCACTCTTAAATGAGCCAGCTATGCTATTAACTTGTGGTAGCTATAACTACCCATTCTTTCTCCCTTCAAAAAAGGTGCATGCCAGCAGTGAAAATTCACCTATTTCATGCAATTACCCATATATAAATTAATAAATACCCAGCCAAAATATTTTGAAATGTAGTAATGAAATCATTTACTTAAAAATTGAATATACAAACAAAAACACACAAACAACTATGAATTTGCAGAAAGAAAACATACAAAATGGTTGAACAGAAAGATGGCACTTAACAATAGCTATATGCTAGCTCTGAAGCTGTATTAACTGATAATGACTGCAATACATCACATCTATGCTGCAAATAATATAAAAGCAAATGTGTAGACATGAGCTCATTGATGCCAGAAAGAGGTAGCTTCATTTGTCAACTGCCATTCATAGAACACTTCTAGAGGAAATAATAAACTCCATCTGATTGACTGAAATATATGGAGTCTCATTAAGTTGAAGAAGATCCAGTGGGGTATATTGGATCAAGGAAACATTAAAGAAGATTCAAGTACAGTCTCTTAGCCAGTTACCCTTTCTACATTAGGTAAGTAACTCCAGACCCTTTATTTCATGTTTTGAGCCAAATTATGAATCTATATTTCTTCCTCCAAAGCACCAGAAAGTTCCAGTCCCAAAACTCTGGAAATAAAATAACCCCAGGTAGTGTATGTATGTGTTAAGTAGTTGTACAGCTTAATACATTTCACATATGCATTTTTCTGATGAAAACAATTGCAGATTTATATAGCTTCTCACATTTTACATATTTGCTGCATCTTCATTAAAAAAACATGTAGGTTCATACAGCCTTCAACAGATCTTTTCCCTTTGTTGACCTAATTGAGCTTTTCTGGAACACTCCCAAAAGCATGCCTTGGATAGGAGGTGCACCCCCCCCTTATTGACAGACCATCAGCATAGACATTACTGGCACAACTTTTTATGAGGCTTACAATTTCTTTCAAATAGTCCTTTAAAATGTCTAGATGGATCAGTGTTTAGGCTACTCAAGAAATATAGACATACATATGTGCATGCATAGGTGAATAAAATACCTTGATATGAAACCTGCGGCCAAATGTTTCATAAAATCACAGTCCGAAGTAATATATCACCATTTAGAAGCATATGATAACAAATGAGGTAAGTACTAGGCTAGATGCCCTTGTGGGCTATTTTAAACCTAGCCAATTTCCCTTTCAAAATGAGAATCAAATCTTGTACCTTGTGTCTGTGAAGTAAACACCACCTTAATCATTATATCAACCCTGTGCCCACCCCCAACCATGACATGCCAGAAATACGGACTGCTCTCTAGATTCAGATTCAGAATATTTTAAAGGATTGTACACCTGCCACAGTTTTAAATCTCCCTTTTATCTACTGTGAATAATGCATCAAAAAAAGTATTTATTAATTCTCATTCTGCAAATTATCAGCAACTCGTCTGAGCAAATACCACAACTACGTGTTTCTATGTGCCTTTAAAATAGTCATTGGCTAGATATGGATAATGACCTTGTGTCATTAATATGCAACAAACATTGCAACTGAGAAAAACTCAGCCTGCCCTCTATTCATTTAGTAGAGCTCTTTAATTCAGTCATAAATTAGATTCCTAAAGACTCCCCTCAAAATCACTATATCTCACATAGGCACATTGGACAAGAAAACATTACACTACCAGATCTTTGTAAATATGGCCTCTATACAATGGAATAAACCGTCTGAAAATATGTGGGAAACTCTACTCAAACCAGTATTTAAGAAGCCACTAAAATCTTTTTAACATAAACAGGAATATATCTGTTTTTCCTATTGTGTCATCTTATCTCAACTGTGGTCATCAAAAATCATTTTAACATAAACTGGGGATGCATTGTTTTCTGTTCAGTTACCTGAGCTGAACTGCAGTTCTTCCTCTTCCAGCTTATTCCAATACATACTACGGTACTCGTTTCCCCACATCAACATGATTTTTGTACCCTAATCATGAAAATGGTTCAAAAACCTTTTTATGTTTTATATAAATGCTATATAAATGTTTCTTAATTTGTCCATTTTGAACTGTGTATTAAATATTCTTGTCACGTCTAGTCTAAATGAATACAGCTCATTTGTCATTTATTTATTTATTATTATATCATAAATAACACTGCTGTTGAACATTCCAACATAAGTATTTTAATTTTACCCATTTTGTCTAAATTGTGTTATTTTCAGCTACTGTTTTTCTAATCCTCCTCTTAAAATGTTTTTTACCCAGTCAGATATGTTTTACAGTTAACTTGTATAGAAAGTTAAGAAATAGTGAATGCATTAAAACCCAAATTAAAAGAATAAATTCATGAATTAATTGTTCTTTCCTTAAAGTGTTATTTGTTATAGTACAGCATTCTGAATAAGCATTTTGCTTATATCATAACTTATAGGATTAAGTTGTTACAAATTTATATTGTTTCTTTTTACTGTTGCAATGTGCTACGTTTCCATATTTGCCATCTTATATTACATTGTGTTATTCATCATTACATTGTGTTAATGGGGCTACTGTGACATTCTATACTAAAAACCTTATTGAATGAAGTTTGATTTGTTTGTGACAGAACATGCAGATCTTGTAACATTACTGATTTGTATTCTGTTTTAGTAACTTGGCTGTTTATTTCAGAGCCTGAATGTAGTTAATGGCAGAGTTTTTTTTGCTCAATCTGCTTTACATTTTTTAAAAATTTGGCAAGCTCCAGTATATGCTTGAGATATAGGAAACACCTACATTGTTCCACTAACCAATTTCCATTATTGGATGAATTTTTGGAATGTTACTATCTCTAGGATGTATATGAACATTATTGTAAGTATGATTGTGTGTATGTCAAACTTAGCAAGTGGAAATGCATTACTGAAAAAAAAACAAGGGAGGTACTGTTCTGATTATCAGAGTAGACTCTGTATATTATATATTATATTCTTTGTTCACTGCCATTTAGCTGCTTATTAAATTTCCCAAAGATCTACTCTAAATTTGCCTTATAGGTTCATAGGTGTGTACTAGGCTAATGGTCCTGCAGCCTTTACAAGCCTAGCCCAAAAAAAACTGCCCAGGCACTGTGCCACCCGATGTTAGTTCACAGTGACCCTATCCAGTAGGGCAACTGGAATGATCCCATCCACTCTTCAAGATTTCTCTTGAAGAGGGCCAGCAAAGTGCTCTGCTTGACATGAATGGGAAGCTTATTCCAGAGTATGGGCAGTCTTTGGGAGATGAACCTGTCCCTCCAGCATGTTCTGATAATTGTGGAAATGAGGTTGTGATGCTAACAACTAATGAAATAGTGTTAAATAGTTCGTTAAACCTCTTCTCTAGATATAATTGCAAATATATAGGTTGTAATAATCAAATGATAAACTGTTAAAATTATTTGTTTGTGTTTGAGCCTGCACATGTTGTGCTATTTTCCACATGCATTGAAAGAGATGCTGTCAGCTGGCCCTTTGGAGTAGAGGAATAGAGCCCTAACTGCAGCTCAGCTGAGCTAGGTTGGATTAGTAGCTCAGGTATCTGAGGGTCTGGCAGGGAGGGATGATTGTACTCATCCAGAGGATAAGATATTCTTTGTAGATGCTCCTTTAAGGGAGGAGAGGTCATAAACACCCTCCCCTCATCAGCAAAAGCAGTTGCCAACACCACCCCTCCCCCCAGATGCCCTGAAGTTCCACACTTGCCCCAATTCACTCAGAGATGACCAAGAGAAGAATAAGGAGCAGGTAGTCCCAGTGATGGATGGGACTTGTGGGGTGGACAGAATGCAAGAAGCAGTAGAAGACAGAGAAAAAAAAGAAAGTCTGGGAATTTTTGACTTGTGATTAACATTTTTACTTTCTTCTCTCAATCAAAAATGACATTGTTGATAAATGAGTGTGTTCAGCCAATATCTGTTTCTATAGAATGTTGTTCATCACTAAATAAAACATAACTAAAGCAGCTATGATGCTAAGGATTCTGTGTTGCATTTAGTTTTTTGTTCCAATATTTTTTTTTTCTTGGGAGGTGAGAAAAATTGGAGTACCCATAAAAAGACACAAGATAACAAACATTTTCTATATAGTGACTAGAAGATAGGATTGATCCTTAGACCATGGAGTTGTGAGGCTGAGATCTTAGGACTATGCCACTTATATATAATAAAATGTCTTACAATCAGTATAATATTAATTGTAAAATGAAATCTTCAGACTGGTATTTCAGTTTCAATAAGTTTGATCAGACATGAAAACCAAGAGTTTGCTTTTTATTTGATAGAATAGTATACACTTGTTTTGGACCTGCTGATATTTGCCTTGACATGCAGAATCACTTGGTATCCAATAAACATTCTTTTTTATTTATTTATTTATTGGGGGGGGTATTTTGTAGATTCACTACACTAAGTAGTTTGATCACTGAAGATGGACCAAGGGATACTAACAAGAAGCAAAAAAAAAAAAAGATTCATGGCTAATTCTCATCAGAGCTATGACATACAGTGGTAACAAAATGCTAGCCAGGGTCTGCAAATGGTAAGTTGAAGTAGGTGGAGTCTGTAGGGTGATATCACACCATAAATTCTTTAGGGATAGCTTACTGACATCATATGCTGTGCAGCTAGAGGTAGATATAGGTCTGCAAGTGCTACCATTATGCCTGAGAGAGTGGGGCCCACCATGTCCTGCCTTCTGCAATTGACCCTGAAGGTCATGCACAGACTAAAAACTTGGAAATGTTAGCTTAGATACAGTTAGAATGTGAAGTTTGGTATCGTGCCCAGTTTGTAATTGCAGCTTCACAACACTATAATGACTTCTTCTATATAGTACGGTTCTTCTTCTTGGCTTCCCAGTAATTAAGAGTTTGTAAGAATATTTGTATATTTTGGTCAATATCTGGTATTTATATCAGAAGTATGTGTGTTGCATGTGTTGCATGTTATAGTGCCAGATTAGAAGTGTCTTTTCTTCTTTCTTTCTTTCTTATTTCAAACATTACCGCTTTTGTAGAGATATATTTAAGCTCAGTGAACTCTGCACTGTGTGTGCTCACTCACTGTGGCATACAGTTTATATGTAACTTTGTGACATCTCCCTGTGAATGAAAAAAGGAGATGAAAAGAAAGAAAATGTATGACCCAGTTGAAATGTTGTGTGTTTTGCTGAAGTTTTCAGGACAGAACTAATTGCCTATATGTGAATAGGTCACAAAAGAGGCTTGGCATCAAGACATCAAATTCAATTCAACTGTTCTTCAAACAAGGATAGTTGGCTAGAGTTGAGAAAGCAGTCATAAGTATTCAAGTGAAAAACTGGTCCATTGAGGAGGTGGGAGGTTGGCATAATGGTTAAAGTGTTCACATTGCAGACACAGGGTGCAGGGTTTGATTCTCACATGGGGTAACTGGCTAGGCTTAAAATGGCCCACAAGGGAAGTTAGCCTAATACAAATTTATGAATCTATGATTGTGTGGGGTCTGAAGTGGTTTAAACCTGTTTAGTGTAGAAAGAAATGATGAGCTGAAATATAAAACTGAAATGACTGTAAAGTTAGCTAGCTCTATGTAAATGGCCATGATAAGCATATATATATATATATATATATATATATATATATATATATATATGTATACTGCTGTGAAATCTGCATCTGCATGATTAAAAGTATTTTTGGCTTAAAACAGTTAGCGATATTACTTTAAGTTAGAATCACTAGGGTACTTATCTAGCTTACATTTCTTTAAATTCCACATTGGTACAACTAATTATTGCCCAGTTACTTGTACATTATTTTGCTTTGCATATGTAATGTTTATAAATACTGTATTGAGTTATTTATCATTTAAGTAAAGTTGTATTCATTCAATTTTCAGATATAATAGCTGGTATTCATTGTTGATTTTGAATTATTATTTTTTTACCTGAGAAGAGGGTATTGTTTAGCAGTGGAGGATGGCAAACTATGGCATCTGCCTCTAATTTACCAGATCACTTGAGCACACTTTCAGTGAGACATCATTTTTATCTGGCTAAATCAAGAGCGGCAAATAACTAGTGTGAATTATCCCTAACCATATCTAGGGTGGTAGTAGTACTACCACACCAGGTTGAAAACTGTGGGGAACTGGAAAATTATTCCAGTCTTCCCTAAGAATTGTGTGTTTGAGTGTATGTGAAAAGAATAATTTCTTTGAAAGCCAGTTATCATATAAAATGGGAACTAGAAGGCACTGTGGTTCAAACTGAGTAAATGGTGAGAAAGATGCTTATGATCCTAAGTCCGAAACTTAACTCTGTAAGTGGCTAGTGTATAGATGCAGAACTGGTATGGATGTTGGAAGCCCATACACAGGACAGCACTTATTTTTTTTTACTTTAACTTGATCTTCATATTTGGTGACAAATGCTGCAATCTTTGACACATATGTCATTACAAAAAGCTAACTTTTTGAAATCAGAAATACTTGCCTATTGGACATCTACTCTGCAACTTTTAAAGTTGGAATTAGGATTCAAAGAAGATTATTATTATGCAATATTGCTGTCAACAGCCATATAGAACAGCTAGCAAGAATTTCACATTTCTACAGTTTTTCAGGAAGGATCTAATTGCTTGTATATACTTAGAGCATAAAAGAGGCTTGACATAAAAGCAAGAGTTTGTGAGATATTTTGCATGTCTTGATCAGTATCTGATATATATATATATGTCTGTATATATATATATATATATATATATATATATATATATATATATATATATATGTATATATATATATATATATATATATATATTTATATACCAGAATTATGTATGTTACATGTTGCACTGTCAAGTTAGAAAGATTGAGTTAAAGCATGACTTTTTTTTTCTTTTTTATTTCACCAAATATTTCTTCTGTTACATTTTTATTATAATTTACTACATTAAAACACTTCATATTTATAGCAAAGTAATCGTGGGTTCATATTTCAGATAGAAATATTGTTGAATAATTAATCTTTTTTTTCCTGTTGTTGCAGCAAAAATCTTTTATTCTGACTGATCATGCCTAAACTTCAACCAACAGCATTTCTGAAGCTGCATAACAATGTTTCTTAAAACTGGGAATTTGCATTCAAGGATAAATCTGTATTTCAATGTGAGTTGTTCAGAAAACAGAAAAGTCCAGTAAGCAGTGTTCCTAAATATCACAGGCAAAGACAATATAAAAGTAACATTTAAACTTCAAGCAGGAGGAGAAAACAAGTTAGTAGTAATGAGACATATATTTCAAGCTTATAAGTAAAAGAAAAAAGATCCACATATAAGATATTCATGTTTTCCAGAACTCAGGTGTTTCACAAGACTGTGAATGCTTATGCAGTTGATCTCAAAAGCATACCAACAGTCTGTGAGTTTGTTTACATAAATCATTTGCTGATGAGCAACATAATGACCTGTAGCATCACAAATCATCAAGACAGAGACAGACTGCTGTCAAAGTCAAACTTAACACCAGATAATAGGTTAGACACATGCAAGGCAATTGAAATTATGACAATTGAGTTAAAAGGGCTGCATAAAAATTAAACAAGTGGAAATGTATAAATAATGGCAGACTCTGATAATAAAGAAAAATAAAGTCAAAGGATTATAAAAGTGAAAATGTAATGCAAACATCACAACAATATTATGCTTTCTTGCAAATAAAAATGAAGAACAGATAAACTAGCATTCCAAATAGTCTTTAGAAAATATTTGAGGTTCAGCATTCTGAATATCTCCAGCCTTGTAATATTGCATGTGCCATTTACATGTGAATGTAACTCAAAAACAGATATAAAATCAATATTTGTTTAATAAGAATCACTAGGAAAGTAGCATGTATACAACAGATTCTGGCACAGCATCTCTTGTTCCACCTAGCATATGTTTTAAAACATACAGTAAACTAATATTCACAACATTTAATATTCATTAAAGAGCTTCATTATCTAAGGTTCTAAAAAATTTACAGAATGTAACGAGCGCAGAAAAGGTCAGCATATATACACAGGCTAAGGAAATGAAATCAACAGTATAAGTCTTAGAACTGAAAATATAAAATAACTGACAATACATAATACAATATTATTTTAGCTTATTCTACATATGGTTACTGCAAAGGATATGGCAAAGGCATTGTTGATAAATATCAATGGTAAAATGTTTTCTAATGGCTTAAGAGTTTTGACATCTTAGTCAATTTATTTATTTATTTATTTATTTATTTATTTATTTGACATTTGTTAACCAGGTCGGTCCAACTGGGCTGCAGAGCCCTGTTTCAGCGGAGACCCAAGGAGAAAAACTCCACACATAGACAGATACCAAAAAACTGAAACCTGGTTCAAGGCTCCTGAGAGCACCCCGGCACTATTAGGTTTTACCTCATATCATGCGTTCCGGCCCCAAAACCCGGACCACACCACAAAAGGAGGGGGTGTATCCATATTCATAAAGGATACTCACACCTCCAGGTTGGTGGCAACGCACGAAGCTTCGGAAACCATCCAGGTGCAACTAACCATAGGCAAAACTGCTCTACAAATTGTAGCATGCTACAGGCCACCCTCTCAAACTCAGGAACCCCACACAGCCTTCCTGAAGACACTGGAGGGTATAAATGTATCTCCAAACACCATCATATTGGGTGACTTCAACTACCCGAATATAGACTGGGAACATTACTCAAGCCCTAACTTTCTAGCCCAACGGTTCCTGGAGTTCATAAATTCAAATGCCATGGAACAGCTAGTCACTGTTCCCACGAGAGGAGAAAATATACTAGATCTCATTGTCACAAACATGGGGACAAAATGCACCACACCGAATGTATATCCATCATTGGTGAGATCTGATCATAAACTAATCTCACTGGAAATCCACATTCCCCCCCCACCCCAAGCAAAAAAGACCATAGTGAAGAACTTCTCTAAAGCAAACTTCACACTACTCAAGACTGGTGTGGTATCCTTCAAGGCCCCTGAGCCAGAGGAAACCACAACCCAAGCTGCGGAAGCCCTTACAAATGCCTTCTATGAACACCTCCAGGACTGTATGGATCAGGCAATCTCAAATAAAACCAAGACTCTTTCCACAAAGGGCAAACGTCCAGTCTGGTGGACCCCAGCCATTAACAAACTTTACAATAAGAGGAGAAAGCTATTACATGATAGAACAAAATCCATAAAAGGGAAGTCACCCCTGATCATTATTAGTAAAAAAATACGAGCACTCATAAAATCAACTAAGGCCAATTTTGAGAGAAAAATTGCCATGGATTCAAAGGACAATCATAAGGCCTTTTTCAGCTATGTTAGGAACCTGGGTGGAAACTCCCAGATATGCTCAGAATTAGTCCAAAATGATACAAAAATCACTGAACCCACAGACATTGCCAACATACTGGCAGACAGGTTCAGTGCAAACTTCACCCCCCTCCCCTAAAGGAGAGATAACTATCCCAGCCGAGTGTAGCCTCCCGGACATCTCAAATGCGCAGGTGAAAGCTGCTCTCTCTAAAGCTAAAAACACAGCATCAATGGGACCGGATGGTGTCCCCGGCTGTGTGCTACACGAGCTAAATGAGGAATTAAACCCGCACATAAGGCAGCTGTTTAATCTCAGCCTTACCACAGGATACATGCCCAAGGAGTGGTGTACGGCAACTGTGGTCCCACTCCACAAAGGCGGCGCCTCTATGGACCCTGGTAATTACCGCCCCATAAGCTTAACAAGTCTAGTCTGCAAAGCTATGGAGAGGATCATAATGGAGCTCATAAACAAAGATATAGGGGACTTGCAGACATTGGACCCGACCCAGTTTGGCTTTGTCAAGGGAAGATCATGCCTTTTGAACTTGGTCGACTTCTTCGAAACAGTCACCAAGGCCATTGATGAGGGAAAGGCAGTCCATACAGCCTACCTTGACCTTGCAAAGGCTTTCGACACAATACCCCACTCGGGTATTGTAGAAAAACTACCAGCTTAAATGTAAACCCATATGTCACAAGATGGGTTGCAAACTGGCTTAAGGACAGAACCCACAGGGTTAGAGTTGCTGGCGCTGTGTCAGACTCCAAGCCGGTCACAAGTGGTGTCCCACAGGGCTCGGTCCTTGGCCCCTATTGTTTGGCATCTACTTCTCAGAAGTACAGGCCAACATGGGAGGACTTTGGCTGACAAAGTTTGCAGGCGACTGCAAACTGGGCGCCATAGTGGAAAGTGCATCGGACACGGATATCCTTCAGAAGGGACTCACGGAAACAGATAGCTGGTGCCAGAGCCATGGCCTGAAGTTAAGCGCCAAAAATGTATAGTCATACCCTTCGGGAAAAACAAGGTAACCCCAAGCTACCATATAGGTGGCAATCCACTAAGCACAGAAGAGGTTATCAGGGACCTGGGGACCCAGGTTGACAGTGGCCTTTCTTTTGACACTCACATTGCTAAAGTGGTTAGAAAGACCTTCTACATTGCCCACCTGATCATGAAGGGATTCACATCCAGATCTAGTGAGGTCATTGTTCCCCTGTACTCTTCACTTATCAGACCAATGATCGAGTACAATGCCCCATTCGGGATGTATCTCACCCGACATCTGCAGCAATTGGAGAGACCCCAAAAGTTCCTCACCAAAAGGATAAAGGGACTCCAAAATCTGTCATATGCTGCCAGATTGAAGAAACTCCAGCTCTATTCAGTCACATACCATCTGCTCAGAGGTGACATGTGCCTGAAATACAAGGCCATGTCCAACCCGGAATTAATGGACATGCTCCACCTCAAAAAATCCAAATCCACCAAAACCACTAGAGCAAGCGACTTAAACCTTAGCACGGATATAAATAGGACGTGCTGGAGGGATAGATTTATCACTCAGAGACTCCCTATGCTGTGGAATAAAATCCCGGTCCATGTGAGGCAGAGCACCTCGCTGACTCTGTTCAAGAGAAATCTAGACCTGTGGATGGGAGATCGTAGGTTTACCCCGGGAATCATCTCTGTGTCACTGCTGGACAGAGGCACAACAAACTAATGGGCACAGTATTTTTTCATATAAGGGGTGGCGTAAGCCACAATAATTTGGGCTAGGCTTATAAATGCCTTAGGGCAGATAGCCTAGTATAAACCTATGAACCTATGAACCTATGAATCTATGAACAAACATCATACATATTAACATATGGATGTATACATACAGGCAAAAGAAAATACTTCTTTATAAATTAAGATGTTAGAATACAGAAGTAATATTGAGGTTTCAAAGAGCCTTGGTACATATTTACTATATAATATATAATATAAAAGTTAGAGTCCATCTAGCATATGCCATCAAAGAGAAATTCATGGTTGGTAGAATATCATATAAATTCCTTTTACTTTATGGGTTACCTCATTTGTATGCTATATAGTCTGGAGTCATTTAGTTAATAACTGCCTCCTGGGGTGATGCAAGAGCCAGATGAAAATGGAAGAGAGTAGAGCTGAGTAATTTTGCAGTAACATATTCACCCCACCCCCCACCCCCTGGCAGGAGAAAGGGACCTGGGCTGCATATGTAACATGGCTAGAAAAAGGCACAGCATTCTTGAAGTACCCCATTTTAGTTCCAGTATTATCACAGCCTGAAAAAGGAGACTCTAGTAGGTTCATGTAAGTAGAGCATTGTAGTGTGAGACAATTGACTTTGGACACATGAGGAATTAGGGGAAGCTAACAGCCACGGCGGTGCAGCGGTTAGTATTGTCATCTCACAGCAAGAGGTTCTTCCATTCGATTATTGTCTGGAGCACCTTCTGTGTGGAGTCTGCATGTCCTCCCTGCAGTCGAGTGATGTTTAAAGATATACAGGTAGGTGCGTGCATGAATGGGTGTGCCTTCTTTGAAGGTTGGGCTTTGGGCTGGCAACTCGGCACCTTAAAAAATCCACTGCCAATCCTTAGCGGACCGGAGTTCCACTGTGGCGACCCCTAACCGGGAAAAGCTGAAAGACATTACTTAGATGGTATATGCAAGTAGTCAGCTGTATTTGGGAGACTGAAAGACATCTGTTCTGAAAGAGAAATTTATGAATACACTGGGTGATAATACATTTACACAGAAACTGACAAGTAATGGTGAAACACTTAAAGATCTGCAACCACTGCCTTTCCATATATATCTTAGACATCTGAATTATAAGGAAACAAATGAAGGAATGTGCACCAAGGAAAAATGGGAAAGGCAGGATCTACAAAGGGAGAGAAAGAGAAGGAATATCTATCTGCCTATGTACATATGTGTGTTTCTGAACTTCCAAAAGCCTAAAATTAAAAGATAAATCAATTGTGGGTTATTGTTCTAAATAAAGAATGCATCATGTTTTATCAAAATTCACTGAAATAAAGGCAAATAATTAGAATTAGATATACTGATATACTAGATTTTCAGAAAACATTTTGGAAAAAAAGTAGCACTGTATGTTAGAACATGAATTAAATGTTTTATTTTTGGAGAATGAAGATGGGATAGGAAACTATAAAAGAATGGAAGACTCTGCAAGCAACGATGGAAGACAGGCAGAAGGTACAAGTGTCGATGTTATGGTATCAGAAGGTACGAATGTCGATGTTATGGTATCAGAAGGTACAAGTGTCGATGTTATGGTATCAGAAGGTACAAGTGTCGATGTTATGGTATCAGAAGGTACAAGTGTCGATGTTATGGTATCAGAAGGTACAAGTGTCGATGTTATGGTATCAGAAGGTACAAGTGTCGATGTTATGGTATCAGAAGGCACAAGTGTCGATGTTATGGTATCAGAAGGCACAAGTGTCGATGTTATGGTGTCAGAAGGTACAAGTGTCGATGTTATGGTATCAGAAGGTACAAGTGTCGATGTTATGGTATCAGAAGGTACAAGTGTCGATGTTATGGTATCAGAAGGTACAAGTGTCGATGTTATGGTATCAGAAGGTACAAGTGTCGATGTTATGGTATCAGAAGGTACAAATGTCGATGTTATGGTATCAGAAGGTACAAGTGTCGATGTTATGGTATCAGAAGGTACAAGTGTCGATGTTATGGTATCAGAAGGTACAAGTGTCGATGTTATGGTATCAGAAGGTACAAATGTCGATGTTATGGTATCAGAAGGTACAAGTGTCGATGTTATGGTATCAGAAGGTACAAGTGTCGATGTTATGGTATCAGAAGGTACAAATGTCGATGTTATGGTATCAGAAGGTACAAATGTCGATGTTATGGTATCAGAAGGTACAAGTGTCGATGTTATGGTATCAGAAGGTACAAGTGTCGATGTTATGGTATCAGAAGGTACAAGTGTCGATGTTATGGTATCAGAAGGTACAAGTGTCGATGTTATGGTATTATACAGACTCCTATCTGTAGAATACAGAAAGGATGTGCTTCTGAGAGACCTGCTAAACTGACAAACTTCATTCTGCCTCCTCTGTGTGGTGCAAACCTCTCAACTGTCTAGAATTTTAAAGAATGTCCAGATTTTGTTCCTCATGTTTGGTCTGTTACTCATAAAACGCGTGGTTTTCTGGCAAAATTTTGAGAATGAATGTCACTAAATAATGACACACTATACTATACTGATGCAGAACTTATCAGGGAGGCACTTTGGTGGCAGAGAGGGATAAAGCACTCACTACAACCAAAATGACCCTGGTTTGATTAGCATCTTGGGTGTCTGACAGAGCGGCAGGGATGGATGGGCATGCCTATCCCTTTGGGGGTGGCTCATGCTTGCCTTTGGCTGATGAACTTCAGTGAAGACTGGAGACGTCACAGGGAGGAGTGGTCAATGTGGTAGCAGTAGGTTAGGCTGAACTGACACGGAGGCAGGGCAATATGCCACATAACTACATTGCATACACTTACCTTGGACTGGGCCATAAAAAAGAGGGAAGGGGAGGAACAAAGGGTAGGCCAATAAGAAGAATTCATCTGAAGGAAGCTCAGACATGCTGAACTCCCCCATTGCCTTCAGTCTATGACCAGTCCCAGCAATTACCAGACTTAAGTCGGGAGGGCAAGGAGCAGTTGGCAGACCTAGTTCAGAAGGACCATGACGATCAGGCAGGTAACCATGGTGTGTGTGTGTGTGTATGTGTGTGTGTGTGTGTGTGTGTGTGTGTGTGTGTGTGTGTGTGTGTGTGTGTGTGGGAGGGGGGGCAACTTGTCATCCTAAAATTTGTCCCTTATTTTGGGCTTTTGCCCCTCCATTATTTTTGGCTTAGTCCAGAATTATTATGCTAAGAGGTTAAGAGATGCTGTGGTGAAATCCACACTTTAGCAACAAAAGAGTGACTTAAGGTAAGATGACTTTACAAACAGATGTTTGCTTTACTGGAAATGATCCTTGGAATTGCTATCATAAATTCTGAAATGGGAGAGGTAGAAATGAAGGAACTGATCAAATATGATCATGCATTAAAATGGTTCTGTGTGGCAGGGAGAGCACTGACAGAATAATAACCCAGGAATTTTGGACTACAAGGGAAAGATTACTATAAGCTGGGGATGTCATTTATGTAGAGACTATGGAGCTTACAAGAAAGCAGAGTCTGTGAACAGTACTCTAGGAGGAAATACTGGAAGGCATTAAAAGAAGATGTCTTGGAGAAGGAGAAGCCACCCTGGTTTATGGGAGCATTCACTGAACTAATAATGACAAAGATAGCACTGTGCTAGTTGTCTGGTGTTAGCTTCATTACCAGTTTCCTTCTCAGAGCCCTCCCATTTCTTATCTTTCTGTATGCTAAGACAAATACTTTGGAATAGACTGCCCATACATGTCAAGCAGAGCGCCTCCTTGGCCCTCTTCAAAAGGAACCTTGACGATTGGATGGGAGATAGGAATTTCACCCCGGGGATCACATCAGTTGCCCTGCTAGACAGGGGTCCAGGGAAGTAAATATTGTAGGAAGAAATAGCCAGGGAATTGTTATGGCTAGGCTTGTATAGGCCCTAGGGCCGATAGCCTAGTACCAACCTATGAACCTATGAAAAACTAATGACAAAAATGAAGGGAAAAAAGCTAAGACAAAAACAATGGAGCCCAAAGTCAAGATTAAAGGGGTAAGTATTTCTGTCAACATATTAAGAAAAGAAGAAAGAAGAAACATGATATTACCTTAATGAAGATGAAAATAGTAATATAAATATACTGATATCTTAGAAAAGAGTGAGGTACTGAAGGAATATATCAAGACGCTTCTCACAAGGCCTGGAAGTTGTGGTAATAAACAGGTGGATACTGAGAAGTGGGCTAGAGTAAAGAGGAATTGTCTGAGTATGTGTCACTGAAATAAATGAGCAGTTAGATTAGAGAAAGGCAAGAAGAATGTTAACATGTGATGGAAGACATATTAGCTTGGAATGGAGATTAAAACTATTAGCCAAGTCACAACTGATGTTCCAAGTGTTTTCATTACATTGCTTTCCAGAAATGTAATTCTGTGAATACATTTCCCCATTACATTAGCAGTTCTGCATATTAAGCAGTGTAAAATGTCCATCAAGACTAGACATGAATAATGGAATTGAGATCAGGCTATGTGACATTGTTTCAAAGCTATTTTGGAAGGCACTCAGGTAACAAAAAGCTAGTGTGATTTTTATATGTAACTACAAATTTACAGGCCTGACTAGTTGAATTCCTGAGTGACAAAGCCTAAAACATTGAAACCACCATGGCTTTACCTAAGGTAGGTCTTGTCAGTGGGGGTCTGATGTTGACTTAGGGAAACAGCAGAGATAGACTAGGTTAACCCTATGAGTTTGATCCGTCTGAATTTCTCGAAAGCCTTTGGCTCAGTACCTCACAAGACACTGGTTTGAAAGCTGTAAGGAACACCAGTGTAGGTTAAAAGTGTGAACTGGAGCAAGAACTAGTACAGTGTCAAAGTATGAGAGTATGGTGGAAGGGGTGCTGTCACCTAGCAGTTCTATAACTGAGAATTGCAGGACTTGATACTACAGACAGTGCTGTTTAATAATTCTAGGGGTGACACTGCCCAGAAACTGAGGAATGTGATCAGCTTGTCTTAGCATAAAACTGAGGCTGAGTTGTCATTGCACATAGAGAAAGTGCCAAGAAAGATAACTGTGACAGCCTTTTAGTCCAGTCATACAAATGGTAGTTGGTGTTCAAGGCTAATATATGTAAAATGGTACATTTTGTCAAGAAGAAACTGCATAGGGTTAGTAAGAAATGCTTAGCACAAACTGTTAAGGCAATGATTTGCTAAAAAGCTTTCTTTGAGTTCTGAGTTTGATTCACTCAGTCTGAAACTGTATACTATGTGACTGAAACTTTCTTAAGAAAATCATGAACAGGAAACGGGCTCCTAGTTGTCCCTAAAAAAGAGGTAGTGGTGTCTGATGAATTTAGTGGTCTAATAAATTAAATTAAATTAAAAAAGTAATAATCATTCCAAGAGTAGATACTCTAATCTGTATTGAAGTGTGATAACCACATCAAAGAGAATACTTAGGTTAATTGTCCAGGGCATGGTCTTTAGGCAGTATGCTCAAATTCCATCACACAGTGGGGGTATTACATTGTACTATTCAGTTTTCAGCCACCCATCAACACTGAATACCTCTTAGAAAGTATTTGTTGTGTAAAGCAAAATGATAAAATAGTTGCAAACATGTTGATTTGCAAAGAATTGTTCAGTACCAGATCACAGAATAACAGTATGTTTGGTCTCGAGATAATACCACCAGGGTTAATACACAGAGAATGAATTGAGCAGTGAGGGTGCTGTTTTCCAGTCGAGTCTCATACATCTGAGAATTGCAATGTCTTTGATATTATCTGCTATTTAACTAACTGGGTTTTTAGAATCTTTAATATTTTACAACGTCATCCATTCAGATAAAGCTATTTATTGCAGACACTTAATGTTTGATATTCTCCAACAGGCATACAGTGTAGCACACAAATGTTAGTCAGTTTTGCCAACAAAGTGTCTTAATTAAAGCTAGCAACCTGACCTTTTTCTATGTCAAGGGCTAGACAAAGCATTGCCTTGCGCAAACTGAATCAGAGGAAATGCAAACCAGACCATCTCTCCCTCTCAAATATAACTCACCAGCAAGAGGTTGATTTAATAATCAATACGTGAATGGACTTTCTTTTCTTTTAAAGCAGGCGATGCTTGCAGTGTTTACTTCTGTAGAAATTCGGTAGTAGACATGAAGGAAGGGAGCTGTATTTAACCGTTAAGTATAGAGCCTTGCCTGGTTTATTTTTTCAACGGATTGTACATGTTGTACATACTTTTACTTACCCCCCTTACCCCACAATTTGATCTGCTATAATGCTTTTAGTTTTGAAATGCTGTAGTTTCTGAAGCTACAGTCTTAGCTATAATCTGGAGATCTGCGATTTATTTTCTTAGTCTTAACTCTTCTCTCTTTAGTAGGGAGTTGAATGCAATACTTGTCCATCTTCAAGCAGAGAGGGAAGGTATCTGAACACAACGGATGCTAGTATGAAGCTGTGCAGCGTTCATTGTTTGATTATTCTATAATACAGAATGCCGTTGTTAGCAGGCCTTCAGTTACTGAGAGGGCTTTTAAATAAGTACGTAACCAACTTTGTTACAGTTTTGTTTTCCTGGTTTTTGATTTTCTTTTTCTTATCCTTTATAGACAGTTTTGCTAGAGATTAGTTACTTGTTAGTAGGTACAACCAAGAAAGTAGAAACAACGCAACACACACGCAAGAATCACAAAATAAGGCAGAAGTTATGAAGACAATACAGCTAAAGCACTTTAACACGTGCTTGACAAACTGCATTTTTCTACTTTTTACAAATCAAGTGTGAGAGGGCAGTGTGTGCCTACACTGCTAATGTAAAATAACAACTCCATACAAAGTACTGAAAAAGAATGCCAAGAATCTTAAGATAATCTAGCAGAAGAACTGCAAAAATGACAGGAATGGAATAAGATGGACACAGAAACAATAAGCTTAGCTTTAGGATCAGTTTTCTTAAATTTAGGCTGCCTTTCAGTATATAAAGTGCTGCAGTAGCTGAACTTATGAATCTCCTTTAAGCCAAGTAAGGATATACTTCTAGAAGTGCTGAATATTTGTTAGTGATTTTGTGAAGCAGATATGCTCAGTACATGTATACTGCAGTGGTGGTGCTGCGGTAGCGTTGTCGCCTCACAGTAAGACGTTGTCCTGTTCGATTCTCAGCTAGAGTGTCTTCTGTGTGGAGACATGCGTGAATGGGCGTACCTTCATTGGAGGTTGTGCATCAGGGCCAGCAACTCGGCACGTAAAAATCTACTGCCAATCATTAGCGGACCGGAGTTCCGCTGTGGCGACCCCTAACCGGGAAAAGCCGAAAGAAACAACAACATTATATGCCATACTACATTGTAAGGACCTTCTTATGGAAGCTCACATTCTAACATAGTGAAGCGAGATTTTACTGTTCGCCCCTTTGTGCTGTCATGTTTCACTAGATGCTCTATCAAACACTGTTACAGAAGTTTTTGCAGCTATATAAGTAATCAAATTTTAAGAAGTCTTATGAAAAAGTAAAAGTTGTGCTGTTGCAATGAGCACTTTTTGCTGTTATAATAAATAAATTTCGAGGACTGAGATCATCAATGCTCATTTAATGAACCAATAGCAAATGACATAAAACTTAAGTCCACAGTTCTGAATGGGAGAAAATAAAATCCTAAAAAGGGACATATAACTCCTATGCACTTTAACTTTTAAAACTGATAGAAAAAAGTTAATGTGACCTTTGACATGGTATTCCCTAAGTAGTTATGAGAAGAAGCAGTGGGTAAAACAACGTACTTGAATTGTTCTGGAAAGACGTTAAGGCAAAATAACACACACTCATGTAGTGTCTTATTATTTTGTGGTGGTTTATTGCCAAAATACACTGCTGCAATTAAAAATTAACAACTTATGGATGAATAAACTGAGTGATGTAAATCTTCAGGACAAAAGGTCAAAGTAATGTACTAATTAGATAAGACAGAAATTGTTAGCTTTAGTATTACACTCCATTACACATCATGCCTCTGTCAGACTAGAGCAGATGAACTGCTAGAAAAAGAAAATTAATGAAAGCATGTGTCCATCCATCCATCCTTAACTCCTTTTCCCATTTTTGCACACAGGGTTAGGGTGTCACTTCAACAGTGACAATCATCTGAAGCCAAGGTTTACACCACCAGGTGGCTAAAGCCTGCCACAGTAGTTTATTTGTGCCATTCCTACACACGAACACACACACACTCCCAGGGCCAGTTTAAAGTGTTTATTCCACCTGCAGCATGTCTTTGGAGTGTAGAGGAAACCAGAACACCTGGAGGAAACACACTCGACTGTAGGGATGAATGCAGACTCCACAAAGAAGACACCCCAGCTGAGAATCTTGCTGTGAGGGGACAAAGCTAACCACTGCACTACTGTGGCTGTGAAGCATGTGTGAAGGCAAGAAAGTAACATAAGTTCTGAACTAAAACTTTTCTAGTGGGAGAATAAAACTTGATTTTTAATGTATATGGTAATTTCCTAGAGTGTCATTATGTCTATGTTGATTAAATGTTACTGTGTCTATAACTCTATTCACAGATGTTTGGGGAACATGATATTTCTTGCTGTTCTGTATTTTCTTCCAGTTCTGTGATAGTCTCAATACAACAGATAATCTGCATCCTTGCAAAGGATCGTTCTTATCCTTCAATTATGTTACGATATGTAGTCTGCAAATTCAAAGACATGTTTGTATCCTTGTATAAGACTTTTAGAATTTTTTTTTTATTATTGCTATGCATTTACACCTTAATTAGAAATTTACATATTACAGCCTTATTATTTTTTATTATATTTTATGAGAAGAAAAAAGAAACAGTAAAACATCCAGTAGGCCCTAACTTATACAGTAAGTCTCAGGTGGCTAGATTACTGAACAAATAAAAATAAATAAAAACACAGTCTGAATGAACTAAACAGAAACTTTATTGAGCCACTAAGTGAAGATATGTCCTTTTCCTGCTAAACTATTTCAATATCTGTAGACTTCTTCAGCTCAACATTCATGTCAGAATAACAATTACTGAGATTTTGGTATGCGGGGAACTGGTAATACCTTTTTTCAGAGTTTTGGACAAAAACATTGCATCAACGAGAATTTAAATATGATGTTTAGCTGCCTGTAAATAAGGAATGCAGATAACCTAATAAGCTATTGACAAGGTCCATCTGTGCCTGGCTTGCCAATATGTGGAATCACTTCCAGAAGTTTTAAAGACATGCATTGACTGGGTTTTCTGTGAGCAGGAAGGATAAAAATGTTCATGTCTGTCTTTGGATGAAAGGCAGAGAGATTCTACATATCACATAGAGTTCGAAGGACTATAATGAATGCAACCTTAAATACTTTACAACTCTGATATATTTGAAATGGTAGGGAATTTAGCATTAAAATTTTTCAACTGTTCTGGCAATTAAGAAATTGAACTATTTACAGAATTGCTTAGGATTTCCCAAGAGCTACTCTTATTTATGTGGGGTATGTTCTGTATTTTGTCTGTCAGTGATTTTTATCACTGTTTCTGACATCCAAACAGCACTAATTGTCTGCTCAGCAGAACAGTGTATTCTAGTCTTATTATATTGTATTTTTCTAGTTTAAAATTGATAATATTTCCCAGTTTAAAATAGATCATTTTCCTACTGTTAAACTGAGACAAATGTGCATGCATAGGTTGGAAAGTATGATTGTCAACAACAGATGAAGCAGAGTAAAAAGTACAGTTGAGTAAAATTTTACCATAACAGTAGATGGCCTTGCCTTCACTACTGCAGTATTCATTACAAATGGGATTCCCTTCCATGAAGCCCACCATTTGGCCAGTTTACCAAAGTCCATTGCTTTAAGGTACACTGAACATCACATATGCACTCCTTGCATAGTGTAGGGCATAAAGGTGATGTTCAGGCGTACCATCCTCAGAACTAATTGCCCCAGTAGGAACACCAGTCCAAGGAAAACAAAGGAGAACCTGCACATTCAGGAAGGAAAAAAAAACTAGGGGGATAGAGGAAGGGAGTGAATACTGCAGCAGTGAAGGCAAGGACATATACTGATATGGTGAGGTTTTACAACAACTGTACTGGGTCCTTACATTCACCACTGCAGTATTCCTTACAAATGGGAGAGTGCCAAAGCCCAAGAAGAAACTTGGGAGGAGGAAGCAGTAGCAAAACCAGCCCTAGCTCTGGTGATACCATCCAACTGGTAATGTTTCATAAAGGTATGCACAGAAGTCCAGGTAGGAGCTTCAAGAACAGAATTAGTATCTAAGCCTTTGCAAAAAGCACCAGAAGAAGCCACAGCTCTAGTAGAAAGAGCCTTTACAGAAGAAGGAAGGCTCTCAGCATGAAAACTGTACAAAAGGAAATAGCATTTGAAATCCATGTGGAAACAGTTTGCTTGGAAACAGGCAAACCTAAAGATGTAGGATGAAAGGAAACAAATAACTGGTCAGATTTTCTGATAGCTTTAGTTTAATCCAAATAAACTCTGAGCTGTCTATGCACATCTAAGGTATGCAGCACCCTCTCATTGTCAGATTGCGGAGACGTAAAAAAAGTAGGCAAATTAATAGATTGATTAAGTGACAATTCATTAACCACCATGGGCATGAAAGAAGGATTAGTACGCAAGGACACCCTCTTCTCATGAAATATCAAAAAAGGTGGACAAGCCATCAGGGCTTGGAACTCAGACAGAAGTAAGAGCTAACAAAAGAACTGTCTTCCAAGAACAATGTTGCAAGGAAGCTGAAACAGCAGGCTCAAAAAGAGCCGGAGTCAAATTTTTCAGAACGAAATTAAGATCCCAGGTAGAAGGAAAAGGCTTCCTGGGAGGTCAAATATTAAGGATGCCTTTAAGAAATTGCTTAGCCTCAAATCTAGAAGCTAACAGGGGAGTTAAAAGCAGACAAGCAGAAAGAGATGATAAGTGGGCCTTAATAGAAGAATAGGCCAAACCAGCACTGAGCAACTCACACTGTTCCTCTGTTTTCTGCAAAAAAAAAAAAAATCTTGTTTTTCCGCCTTACTGAACTAGAATAGTCCAGTCTTCAGAGTTTGCTGATCTCTGGGCTTTGTCTTGGTTCCTGTGCTATTCCATATCCTTATTTGGATAAAGGAAAGCGTCTTTGTTCACCAGTGGGAGTGGGGAGCACTGAGCGGCCTATTTCTCCCTAGAGGAGTGGTTCCAGCCAGAAACTTGTAGTCTATCGGCTATTTTGGGTCAATTCCTAGCTCTTTTCAGCCCCCTGTAATAAAGCCCACTTTAGCGCGCTTTTGCGTGATTTAGCGCGGAGTTGCCCATAGAGCACCATCGGGCAGCGCCGGTTAAACAAGGTTAAACTATTTCTGGCTCCGTAAAGTCTGCTCTTCAATTTTTCCCTTAGAACTTCTCTACTTGCAATCTAAACAGTCTATTCTCTATCTCAAAAGCTGAGCACTTGCTCCTAAAGCATTTTTATATAGGTAAAGTACTTATATACTAAACAAAGTACTACATTAGCCTAGAACCTCTTGAGTACCCATTTCCCTATAGGTCCCTTCTGACTCAGTTACACAGCAAACTTTTTCACTTTTTCTAGCATGTCGAAGGGTCAGTTGCTAGCATCCTCTCCTGTTCAGCTGGTGAATCTGGGCATCTTGAGGCAATGTTACAATTGCCTCATGTACACAGACAACCCACTCCTTCTCCCACAAAACACAAATACATGTGAGAGATGCAACTATATAGCCAAACTGGAGGCTGAGCTCTCTCAACTCAGGACTGGCAAGACCAGACAGGAGGAGAAGGAAACCACGCACACCACAAACCCAGTTTCACATGGAACTATCACAACTGCAAAACAAACACATAAACACACAAAGACATACTGAGGCACTGATCAAAATCTACCAAAACTACAGAGGCCTCCAAAGCAGACACCCAAGCAACTGCCACCTCAAGACATAAGACATGCAACACATAGTTCTCAAAGTCAGTGTGCTAAACAGTCACAGCCCTTAAGGCCAAACACAATGCCAGACACACTTGTTATAGGTGACTCCATAGTCAGACACACTGACGTCCCACTCACCAGACTGAACAAGGAAAAGATCACAGTAAGCTGCCTGTCAGGCGCTAGAACCCGCCACATAACACAAGCACTCAGGTCACTCCACAGCAAGTACAAGTATGACTCAGTCATTGTCCATGCCGGTGTGAACGACCTGACCTCCCTGGACTACATGAAAAGAGACATAGAGGAGCTCTCAGATTATGTAGCCCAGGCCGGTATAGGTTCATAGGTTCATAGGTTTATACTAGGCTATCTGCCCTAAGGCATTTATAAGCCTAGCCCAAATTAGTGGCTACGCCACCCCTTATATGAAAAATACTGTGCCCATTAGTTTGTTGTGCCTCTGTCCAGCAGTGACCCAGAGATGATTCGGGTAAACCTCGATCTCCCATCCACAGGTCTAGATTTCTCTTGAACAGAGTCAGCGAGGTGCTCTGCCTCACATGGACCAGGATTTTATTCCACAGCATAGGAGTCTCTGAGTGATAAATCTATCCCTCCAGCACGTCCTATTTATATCCGTGCTAAGGTTTAAGTCGCTTGCTCTAGTGGTTTTGGTGGATTTGGATTTTTGAGGTGGAGCATGTCCATTAATTCGGGTTGGACATGGCCTTGTATGTCAGGCACATGTCACCTCTGAGCAGGCGGTATCGACTGAATAGAGCTGGAGTTTCTTCAATCTGGCAGCATATGACAGATTTTGGAGTCCCTTTATCCTTTTGGTGAGGAACTTTGGGGTCTCTCCAATTGCTGCAGATGTCGGGTGAGATACATCCCGAATGGGGCATTGTACTCGATCATTGGTCTGATAAGTGAAGAGTACAGGGGAACAATGACCTCACTAGATCTGGATGTGAATCCCTTCATGATCAGGTGGGCAATGTAGAAGGTCTTTCTAACCACTTTAGCAATGTGAGTGTCAAAAGAAAGGCCACTGTCAACCTGGGTCCCCAGGTCCCTGATAACCTCTTCTGTGCTTAGTGGATTGCCACCTATATGGTAGCTTGGGGTTACCTTGTTTTTCCCGAAGGGTATGACTATACATTTTTTGGCGTTTAACTTCAGGCCATGGCTCTGGCACTCTGGTATGACCCTGATCCTGAGCAGTATCCTACCCTCACCAAGAATGATGCCACAATACAGAGACAAAATGATCAGCTTTAATAATTGGCTTAATTACTGGTGTCATTCTAAGGGGATCCAATGTCTGTCTGCCTGGGATGACATGCTTGACAAGCCACGCTGCCGGCTTGCACCTGTCACCCTGGGCTTCCGGATATTGGCAAAGGCCCCCATAGTGCCTTTTTAGGCAAGGCTCAAATGATAAACCTACCACCCTAGAAAACAAAAATGGAGAAAACTAAGGGTAATACTGCTCAATGCCAGAAGTCTAAACCTCAAGATGCATGCCCTCGAAGCCCTCCTCAGTATGGAGAACATCTATGTCTGTGCTGTGACTGAAACCTGGTTCAAGGCTCCTGAGAGCACCCCAGCACTATCAGGTTATACCTCATATCATGCGTTCCGGCCCCAAAATCCAGACCAAACCACAAAAGGAGGAGTATCCATATTCATAAAGGATACCCACACCTCCAGGTTAGTGCATCGGAGACCATCCAGGTGCAATTAACCATAGGTAAAACTGCCCTACAGTTTGTAGCATGCTACAGACCACCTTCTCAAATGCAGGAAACCCACACAGCCTTCCTGAAGACACTGGAGAGTATGAATGTCTCTCCAAACACCATCATATTGGGTGACTTCAACTACCCAAACATAGACTGGGAACATTACTCAAGCCCCAACACCCTAGCCCAAAGGTTCCCGGAGTTCATAAACTCAAATGCTATGAAACAACTAGTCACCATTCCCACAAGAGGAGAAAATATACTAGATCTGATCATCACAAACATGGGGACAAAATGCTCCACACCGGAAGTATATCCCTCATTGGTGAGATCAGACCATAAATTAATCTCATTGGAGATCCACATCCCGCTCCCACCCCCAGCAAAAAAGACCACAGTGAAGAACTTCTCAAAAGCAAACTTCACACTTCTTAAGACTGGAGTGGTATCCTTCAAGGCCCCGAGCCAGTGGAAACCACAACCCACGCTGCTGAAACCCTTACAAATGCCTTCTACGAGCACCTCCAGGAATGTATGGATCAAGCAATCCCTAATAAAATCAAGACCCTTTCCACCAAAGGCAGGCGCCGGTCTGGTGGACCCCAGCCATAAACAAACTCTACAACAAGAGGAGAAAGCTACTACATGACAGAGCAAAATCCCTAAAAGGGAAGGCATCTCTGATCAATACTAGCAAAAACTACGATCACTCATAAAATCATCCAAGGCCAACTTTGAGAGAAAAATCACTAATGACACAAAAGACAATCATAAGGCCTTCTTTAGCTATGTTAGAAACCTGGGTGGAAACTCCCAGATATGCTCAGAATTAGTCCAAAATGATAAAAATCACTGAACCCACAGACATTGCCAACATACTGGCAGACAGGTTCAGTGCAAATTTCTCCCTCCCCCAAAGGAGAAATATCTATCCCACCAGAGTCTAACCTCCCAAACATCTCAGATGCCCAGGTGAGAGCTGCTCTCTCTAAAGCAAAACACAGCATCAATGGGACCGGACAGTGTCCCCGGCTGTGTGCAACTCAATGAGGAACTAAACCCACACATAAGGCTGCTGTTTAATCTTAGCCTTACTACAGGAAAAGAATGGCGACGGCAACTGTGGTCCCACTCCACAAAGGCGGTGCTTCTATGGACCGCCTTGTCTGCAAAGCTATGGAGAGGATCATAATGGAACTCATAAATAAAGACATTGGGGACCTACAGACACTGGATCCCAGATCCTGCCTCTTGAACTTACTTTTTGAAACAGTCACTAAGGCCATTGATGAGGGTAAGGCAGTTCACACAGCCTACCTTCACCTACTTCATAGAAAAGCTCACCAGCTTAGATGTAAACCCATATGTCACAAGATGGGTTGCAAACTGGCTCAAGGACAGAACACACAGGGTTAGAGTTGCTGGTGCCATGTCAGACTGTCCCACAGGGCTCAGTCCTGGGCCTCCTCTTGTTCGGCATTTATTTTTCTGAAGTGCAGGCAAACATAGGGGGATTATGGCTGACAACATTTGCAGATGACTGCAAACTGGGCACCATAATTGACACTCCATCAGACACAGAAATCCTCCAGAGAGGTCTCATAGAAATGGATAACTGGTGCTAGAGCCATGGCCTTAAGCTGAATGCCAAAAAATGTATAGTCATACCCTTTGGGAAAAACAAAGTAACCCCTAATTACCACATAGGTGCTAATCCATTAAACACGGAAGAAGTTATCAGGGACCTGGGGACCCAAGTTGACAGTAACCTCTCTTTTGACACTCACATTGCCAAAGTGCTTAGGAAGACCTTCTACATCATTGCCCACCTGATCATGAAGGGATTCACATCCAGATCAGGAGAGGTCATTGTACCGCTGTACTCTTCACTTATCAGACCAATGATTGAGTACAACGCCCAATGTACCTTACCCGACACCTGCAGCAGTTGGAAAGACCCCAAAAGTTCCTCACCAAAAGGATAAAGGGGCTCAAACATATGTCATACGATGCCCGACTGAAGAAACTCCAGCTCTATTTAGTCGCATACCATCTGCTCAGAGGTGATCTGTGCCTGACATACAAGGCCATGTCCAACCCGGAATTAATGGACATGCTCCACCTCAAAAATCCAAATCCACCAGAGCCACGAGAGCAAGAGACTTAAACCTCAACACGGATATAAATAGGACATGCTGGAGGGACAGATTCATCACCCAGAGACTCCCTACACTATGGAACAGAATCCCAGTCCATGTGAGGCAGAGCCCCTCACTGACTCTGTTCAAGAGAAATCTTGATGAGTGGATTGAGATAATCATCTCTGTGTCACTGCTGGACAGAGGCACAGCAAACTAATGGATATAGTATTCTCATCCTAAGGGTGGTGCTGGCTAGGCTTATAAATGCCCTAGTATGAACCTATGAACCTATGAACACAAATAAGAGAGAACCAAAAGAACATCCACAGAAAGTGAGTCTAGGTCACACGAAAGACACCAAATATAAAACCTCTTCCATTTAGACAAGTAGGATTTTCTAGTAGTAGGTTTCCTGACCTCCTGCAGGACCTATATGTCCTCAGAAAAAAGGTGTCTATGAGGGATCAAAACCCTATCACCAACAGTGTCAGCTGAAGTGTGGACACGTAGGAATGGATGACAGACCCCTTGTCTTGTGTGAGGAGAGCCACCCTGTGCAGTAACTTGTGATGATTCCCCTTTTCTAGATGCAGAACTAGAGGGAACCAGTGCCTGTTGCAGCCAAAACGGAGTCACCAACAAGATTTTGGAAGCATCCTGTTGAATTTTGAACAGGACTCTCAGAATGAGAGGAAGGGGAGGGAATGCATAAAGAAGCATCTCCTTCCAAGAAAATGAAAGGGCATCCACCCTCCATAACAAAGGACTCGGGACTCTGGCACAAAACAGAGGAAGTTGTCTATTCAGAAGGGAGGTAAAGAGATCTACTTGAGGAGTACCCCTCTGGTGAACAATGTCCAGAAACACATCCATGAGAAGCATCCATTCGTGGGACTGAGTGAAGGTCCTGCTCAGGGTGTCTACCACAATGTTTTGATCTGAGAGAATATAAACTGCCTGAAGAATCACTTGATTTTGTGTAACCAGATCTCATACCAGAAGTGCCAGCCGGCAAAGATGGTAAGATCTCGTACCCCCCATGTTTGTTGATATACCACAAGACTGTGGTATTGTCTTTGAGTACCTTGAGAAGCCCAGAAGAGAAGAGTGGATAAAATGCCTGAAGAGCCAGCAGAAGAGCCCTTATCTCTTTGATGTTGATGTGATCCTTTTGCTGATGAGGCGACCACACTCCCTGAGCCCTCATGAAGCCAAATGTTGCTCCCCATCCCACATCTGAAGCGTCTGTGAACAGATCCTGAGATGGAAGAGGAGGTTGAAAAGGGAGCCCTGGATTCAGAGGCACCTGCTGAATCCTTCACAGAAGTTCTTCCTTAAGACACAGGAGAAAAGGAACAGGAAAGTCTAGAGGATGCACATGCTGAAGCCAAACCATCTTCAGAAGCCACTAGAACTTCCTTATGTGGGGTTTGGCCAGAGGGAGCATTGGAAAGGTGGAAGCCATGAACCCCAGAGCTCTCAAACTCCTGGGCTGTAATGTAGATCAAGGGAAGAAGAGTTTGAAAGAAAGAAATGACAGTAAATGCCTTTGGAGGAGGCAGGGATGCCAGCATTGACACAGTTTGAAACCTGCAACCCAGAAAGACATGATCCTGAGAAGGAGTAAGGGAAGACTTTTTGAAGTTTATTGTGAACCCCAGGCTCTGAAGAAGAAAAATGGTAAAATGAAGATTTTGCAAAAGGACCTCTGGAGAAGATGCCTGAATCAGCAGGTCATCCAAATAAGGAAAGATTTGGAACCCTTGAAGCCTGCAAAAGGTAATCACAGGAGCAAGGCATTTGGTGAATACCCCTGGGTCAGTAGAAAGGCCAAAAGGCAAAGCACAGAATTGAAAATGCCAGGAAGCAAGAGAGAAATGCAAAAATCTCCTGAAAAGAGGATGGAGCGGAATATGGAGATAAGCATCCTTGAGGTCCAGAGACACCAGGAAGGCCTGATGGATCAAGAGAGGAAAAAGGGACTAAAGGGACAACATCCAAAAGGAAGGCACCTTCAGAAAAGTGTTTAGCTGGGAGAGGTCTAGAATAGGTCTCTAAGTACCTTCTTTTCCGGGCACTAGAAACATTCTTGAATAAAACCCTTTCCCCCTTTGGGACACAGGCACCTTTTGAATAGTACCCTGAGACAACAGGTTTCGAAGAAGCTCTGGGAAAAAAGGAAGTTGTTCACAAGGAACATGAGCAATGCTCATAAGAGGAGGGCAGGAAAGCCAGACCATGAAGTCCCCCTGCCAAATGATTGACAGAACCCAAGAATCCTGGGTGATTCAAACCCAAACAGAAAGAGAAAGGCGAAGAGAAAGAGGAATGTGGCTAGGAACAGGTGGATAGTCAGACAGCACCTGGTTTGTCAGGAAAGGAAGGCTTAAGAATCCCTACAATCTGAGTAGCCTTGGCAGGAGGATTCCATTTACTTCCCTTTTTACCTTTAGAAGGAGGGCGAGACTGCCTATGAACAAAGACTGGCTTAGAAGAGTAGTTTTGCTGAAAATTAGGCTCAGGCGAAACAAAGACATGCTTAAGCTCCTGTAAAACCTTCCCTTTGTCCTGAAGAGACTTAAATAAACCAGCAGCTTCTTCACCAAACAAAATGTTATTATCCAGAGAAGCAACTTAGCCTTAATATCATCGAGCAGAGGTTGAAGCCTAAGCCAAGAATGCCTCCTCATTACAGAACCAAAAGCAGAAGCACTAGAAGAGGCACCTGTTGCATCATAACTACATTTGATAGAATAATGAACTACCTGAGAGGAAGTCCCAAGCAAGGAAAGAGCAGAAGATTTACCCTCAGAGTCTAGAAAATCAGAAAGAATCTGACAAGTTTGAGAAAGAAGAGCCAAGACATACCTAGAGATATGGGTCTGATAATATCCCTAAAAGCTAGGGAAGCCGAAGTATAAACTTTCTTATACAGCCTATCCATGGTTCTACTGTCCTTGTCAGAAGGCAGTAACTTTGATGAAGGAAGCAATTGAGATGGCTTATCAGAGGCTACAGACACCACAGAAGGGTCAGCAGCAGGACATTTAAACAAAAAGGAACAATCCTGAGGTGCCCTATAAAACCTAGCAGACTTCTTGGGAGCAGGTGGCAGAGAATCCAGCACTTTAGAGGCACTGGAAAAACATCCAATAAAGCCTTCAGTAACTCATAGTACCTCTTATGGATATCCAAAACCTGGGCACAGTCCCACTTAAAAAATTCCATCAACCTACAGATGGTGTCCCCAAAGGAAATGTCCTCTGAGGGAGTAACTAGAGTACGAGTCCCCCCTCCTCAGACCTGTAGTCTAAGGAAGAAGGAATTTGGGTAGAATAAATGAGGGATTCATCATCAGAATCCACCTTTTCCTCAGAAGAATTCAATACTCTGGGCCTTTTACAGGAGGAAGAGGACCAAGGAGAAGCAGGAACCGAAACTCCTAGAGGAGGCCTTAACGACAGTAAAGCACTAAACAACCCCTAAGTATAAAACCCTGCCACTCACTTTGTGGATCCCTAGAAGCAAAAGAAACATGATTAGTTTTCTATTCTTTTTTTTTAAAGGGACATCCATCCTAGAAACCTGAGAAGGCCCAGACTCAGGATGGTATTCCACAATTGTAGTAAAAACCTCTTCCCTAAAGAGAAACTGTGGAACCCCTCTAGACCCCTCAGAAACATTCAGTCATGGTCCCCCCTGAATGCCCGAAATGGATGCCTGCAAATCCTCATTGGACATGCTGCCTGCCAGATCCTCAAGGCCTCCAACCCAGACGTGGTACAGAAATCTGACAAAACAACTGGGCTAGCCTCCGGGTTCATGGACAGTGGAAGATTCCAGTCTTACCTTATCCATCTTCTTCCATGATGGCTGACCCTCGGGGCAGGAAGTTCCATCCATAGTATCTTTAGCAAGAAGCTTAAGACATTGGTTGTCAAGGTACAATGAAAGGGAAGAAACCTACTACAAAGAGTTTTAGGGACAAGCGCCTGATAAATCGAACAATTCATGTGGTTGTGAACAGCACCTAGGCAAAGAAGACACTTAGTGTGGCAGTCTTTATGGGGAATCAGTTTCCCAAACTGGCATTTATCCTTCCTGGATGGTATTAACCCCAAACAGCACAAAACAATAAAAAAAAAAAAAAAAGAACAGAAAACTCAACTGGGTACTTATCTGCAATGGTGAAGACTTCAGCAAACAGGAATAATCACTGGAAAGCCAATAAACAGAAAAACGTCAAAAACGGACGAAGGTAACAGATTGATGGTTAAAAAAAAGCATTCAGACTGACGCAAAGACGTTCTGATGATCGTACGACTGAACCCCTCCTTTATGCCCTATGCTATGCAGGGAGTGTGTAGGTGATGTTCAGCGTACCTTAAAGCAATGGTAGACTTTGGTAAACTGGACGGACAGTGGGCTTCACGGCAGGAAATCCCATTTGTAAGGAATACTGCAGCAGTGAATGTAAGGACATCTAATTATCTTCTAATTTAATAAGTTTAGGACAAATTAAATATGTTTACAACAAGTAATGGATAAAAAGTTTGAGATTACAGCTATTCTAATTCTTACAATGCTAAGAAAGCACTTGCTGATATTACAAGAATAGAAAACATACAAGATTCCTAGGCATAAAGAAATTAATAGAAATGCAACATTGTTTAAAAAGCTGAAGCATATTTACTACCTTTTCATTCACAATATGACAAAACTAATTAAAGGAAAACTTCACCTTCTCCTGCAGTTTAACTCAAGCCTTTTCCAGTATAGTATAAGTATCAGAAACCTGCTTGTATTTTATAAAACGTTCATTTCCTTACCTTGGAATTAAAGGGTGGGAAAGCCAACCTGCTTTGTGTGTGTGCACGTGTGTGTGTGTGTGTGTGTGTGTGTGTGTGTGTGTGTGTGTGTGTGTGTGTGTGTGTGTGTGTGTGTGTGTGCGTGTGTGTGTGCGTGTGTGTGTATGTGTGTGTGTGTGTGTGTGTGCGTGTGTGCGTGCGTGCGTGCGTGTGTGTGTTTTATAAGGCTTAACAGCTCACACTCACATACTTTTCAGAGGAATTTGTCTCTGCCTACATGACATACTGCACACACAGAGAAATCTGTAGTCAGGTACTGCTGATAATCTTATACTAGCAATTAGTCCTACTGAAGTCAGGAGCTTGGCAGCTGATAGAAAAAAGATAGAAAGGCGTGAAACTGTTTTCCACCGTCTTTATTGCAGAATGGAAGAGAACATTACACTGATTTAGGGCTGCTTCCAATGTAGCCATGCCTTTCATATCAAAACAAAGTAATTAAATAAGGCAAGTTTTAAATACATTTGCCACCTCTTCTGACAAATTTACATAAGCAGCATCCCAGAATTGGAATGCTAATCTTTAAATACTGGTTGTTTATACTACCTTATATATTAAGATGACTTAAATGTAGTATCAAAGATGTTAGAAAATATTTTTTCTTGTAATTCTTGTAAAGTATCTACACCTATGCCATTTTCATGACCCCCCTCCACAAGACAGAACTGCCCAAATCAGGACTGGTCTGCAAGAACTAAGTCTGGTGGCAACCCTATCAACTAGGAGCAGTGATAATGTTTATAAAAAGGTGTCTGATGCTTTCATGAGACATCCTTCAAGAGAAAGATGTATATCTGGTGCACAGATCCATATGAAGAGACATGTTCCAAAGACCTTTGAGTCAATCCTTACACAGGTAGAGTGTATATGCATTTCCTACTCTTCAAAGGAAATGTAACCATTAGCCATTAATGGCAACCATAAGATACAGCTGAATTTACTTTAGAATGCATGTGTTATGTGATCTTCCATTATAAACATTAGGAAAAGAAAATCTAAAGTTCTTTCTATCTATCTATCTAGATAGCTATATGAAGTACATTTGTGTGTAGCACACATCTTACATGTATGTATAAAAACATATGAGTGTGTGTGTAATGGCGAAACAGATTATATATGTAGTGCATGTAGTGGCACTTTTTCATGTAAAAAAATCCTTTAAAGTAACTGTAACAGTGCAAACACCAAAACTGCCTTTCTATTAATGTGGTATAAAAGAGTCATTTTAATGTATGTTCATAGGTGCATAGGTGTGCACTAGGCTATTGGCCCTGGAGCCTTTACAAGCCTAGCCCATAGAAGTGCCCTGGTATCGTTCTTCCCAACGTTAGCTCCCAGTGCCTTTATCAAGTAGAGCCACTGTAGTGACCCCCAGGGTGAACTTTCTATTACCCATCCACTCATTAAGATTTCTCTTGAAGAAGGACAATGAGGTGCTCTGCTTGACATGTATGGGAAGTCTATTCCAGAATATAGGCAGTCTCTGGGTTATGAACTTGTCCCTCTAGCATGTTCTGTTGAGTGTGGCAATGAGGTTGAGGTCTCTGGAGCATGTGGTGTGGAAGGATTGGGATTTCATTAGATGTAGCATTTCTAACAGAGCTGGGTCAGACATGGCTTTGTAAGTCAAGCACAGATTGCCTCTAAGTAGGCAATATGAGACAGAGAATAGCTGGAGTCTTTTGAGTCTGTCCATATAGGACATGTGTTTAATGCCTAGGATCCTCTTCGTGAGGTACTTTTGTGGCCTCTCCAGCTGTTGCAGGTGTCTAGTGAGGTACATGCCAAATGGAGCATTGTACTCGATGATTGGTCTAATGAGGGAAGAGTAGAGAGAGAGATGATGACCTCTTTCTTCCTGGATGCAAAACCCTTGGTAATGAGATGTGTCACATAGAAGGACTTTCTGACCACAGCAGCAATGTGGTGGTCGAAGCAAAGGTTGCTGTCAACCTGGGTCCCCAGATCTCTTAGGTTCATAGGTTCATAGGTTGGTACTAGGCTATCAGCCCTAAGGCCTATGCAAGCCTAGCCATAACAATTCCCTGGAAATTTTTTCCCACAATATTTACTTCTCTGGGCCCCTGTCTAGCAGGGTGACTGACATGATCCCCGGGGTGAATTTCCTATCTCCCATCCAATCATCAAGGTTCCTTTTGAAGAGGGCCAATGAGGTGCTCTGCTTGACATGTATGGGCAGTCTATTCCAGAGTATGGGGAGTCTCTGGGTCAGGAACCTATCCCTCCAGCATGTTTTGTTCATTGTGATAATAAGGTTTAGATCCCTGGAGTGTGTGGCTCTGAGGGATTGGGATTTCTTTAAGTGGAGCATGTCCAACAGCTCAGGGTTTGACATGGCCTTGTATGTTAAGCAGAGATCGCCTCTGAGTAGACATTATGTCACAGAGTATAGCTGGAGTTTTTTTAGACGGTCAGCATATGGCGTCTGCTTTAGGCCTGTGATTCTTTTAGTGAGGTATTTCTGTGGCCTTTCCAGCTGTATGTATATATATATATATATATATATATATATATATATATATATATATATATATATATATATATATATATAAAATGCCTTCAGTGTTCAGTGGGCTCCCATCGATGTGGTAATTAGTGAGAACTGAGTTTTTACCAAAGGGGATGATGACGCATTTTTTGGTGTTAAGCTTAAGGCCATGGTTTCAACCTCAGTGAGGCCTTTTTGTAGGATGTCTGCATCACTTGGGGAGTGAATAATCCCTCCCAGCTTGCAGTTGTCTGTGAACTTAGTCAGCCAGAGTCCCTTTGTGTTGGCCTGGACTTCTGAGAAGTAGATGCCGAACAGGAGAGGACCCAGGACCAATCCCTGTGGTACTCCACTCGTGACTGGTCAGCAGTCTGACTTGGAGTCTGCTACTTTCACACTGTGGGTTCTATCTGTGAGCCAATTTGCAACCCACCTAGTGATATAGGAGTTGTTGCCTAGTTTGATGAGTTTATGAATAATTCCTGAGTGAGGAATGGTATCAAAGACCTTGGCCAGATCGAGGAAGGCTGTATGCACTGCCTTACCTTCATCCACAGCCCTAGTGACTGACTCAAATAAGTCATCCAGGTTGAGCAGGCATGATCTCCCTTTCACAAAGCCAAATTGCATGGGGTCTAGAGTTTGGGGATTTCCTATATCTTTGTTACTCAGGTCCATGATGATGCACTCCATAGCTTTACGTATCAGACTCGTCAGGCTAATGAGGTGATAATTCCCAGGGTCTGTATTCGCTCCCCCTTTATGAAGAGGGATGACTGTAGCAGTGTGCCATTAGGTAGGGACAAAGCCTGAGGTGAGGCAGTGACTGAACAGGGCACACAGATGTGGTGCCAGTTCACTTTGTAGTTCATGTAGAACACTGCCAGGGATATTATTGGGTCCCAAGGAAGCTGTATTATTGGCCTTGGACAATGCAGCTTTAACCTGTGCTGCAGTAATACTCGGTGCCTGGCATTCTTCCGGTATTGTGATTGGTCCTTTAGGTAGGGAGAGAAGGATAAAATTGGCACTGCATCTGTCAGCCAGTATGTTGGCAATATCTGTTAGCTCAGTATAGGAGGTACCATTGTGCAGTAACTCAGAGCAAATCTGTGTATTGCTCTGGAGGTTCTTGATATAACTATAGAAGGCTTTGTGATTGTTTTTAGTGTCTGCCACAATTCTGCCTTCATAGTTGGCTTTGGAGGATTTGATGAGAGATCTCAACTTTTTGTTGATGCTGATAAGGGAGTTTTTCCAGTCTTGGGACTTTACCTTTTTCTGCAACAGTTTCTTCCTTTGGTTGTAGAGTTTATTCATGGCAGGGGACCACCAGATTGGCTTCCTTTTTTTGGAGGAGAGTGTCTTGGTTCAGTTGGGTATGGCTAGTGCCATGCATTTATGTACATATTTGTACAGTCCATTGGTGTATGATTCAGCAGTCATGCAGCTATTTTCCATTGGCATTGGTGCTGTGAAGTTAGCCACCTCTTTTTTCAGGAGCTCAAAGTCAGCTTTGGAAAAGTTTTTCAAGGTGGTTACTTTTGTGGGGAGTGTGGGTGAGATGTGGATTTCCATGGTGATTACTTTATAGTCGGATCTGACCAGGGAGGGATTGACTATTGGTGTAGAGCAATGGTCACCTATGTTAGTGATAACCAGGTCAAGGATGTTGCTTCCTCTAGTGGGGGTCAGAATGAGCTGGTCCAGGGCATTGGAATTGATGAATTCCAGGAAGCGTTGAGCCAGTGTATTGGTGTTTGAGTAGTTTTTCCAGTTGATGGATGAGTAGTTGAAGTCTCCTAGCATGAGAGTGTTGGGGTGGACCTTGATAGATTCCAGGGTGCTTAGGAACATGGAGTGAGAGTCTAGGGACATGGCTGGGGACCTATAGCAGGCTATGACCTGGATCTCCATCTTTAGCCAATGTTAGTTGTACTTGAAGTATCTCAGATGCATTATGCTGGACTACTAGTCTTGAGGTGTGCATATCTATATATGGAGATACCACCATCTTTGGAGCTTCCGTCCATGTTTTGAGGCCAAAAGGTGTGGAATGAGTTATAGCTTGGTAGTGCATGGGTGCTTTTTGCCATTTTAAAACCAGTGTCGATGTTCTCCATTTTGAGGAGTGCTTCGAAGGAGTACATCTTGAGATTTAGACTTCTAGTATTGAGCAGCATGACCCTCAGATTGCATTTATTTATAGCTGTTATGGTGGTAATTTGGTCTGGGGAACACCGCCTAAAAAGCACTATAGGGGTGGCAAGAGCCTTAGCCAGTACCCGGAAACCCAGGGGTGACAGATGCAGGCCATCTCTGGCAAAGCATCAAAGTGTGTCAATCATGTCATCCCAAGCAAACAGATACTGGATCCCCTTAGAATGACCACAGAAACTTAGCCAATTGTTGAAGTCAATAATTTTTTGTTTGTACTGTGGTATCATTCTGGATGATGGTAGGATACTGCTCAGGGCTAGGGTCATACCTCCCTGGGCCACATAATCCAAGAGCTCCACCATGTCTCCCTTCATGTAGTCCAGGAGGTGCTTCTCAGGTCATTCACACCCACATGGACAATGACAGAGTTACTTGTACTTGTTGTGGAGTGACCTGAGTGCATGTGTTATGTGTCGGATTCTGGCACCTCATAGAGAGTTGACTGTTACCTTCTCCTTATTTAATCTAGTGAGTGGAACATCTGTGTGCTTCACTATTGAGTCACCTATGATTAGTGTATTGGGCAAGGTGTTTAGACTTAGGGGCTCAGGTTGAGGGGCACACTGTGCAGGCGAGCTATGCGTCCTGTGGTTTGTGCTCTGTTGTGGTGGTTGAGTGCATTTCTGTCTTGGAGGTCTCTGCTGTTTGGGTACATTTTAATTGAGAGCCTCCACAAATGTGGGTGTGTGGTTTGTGTTTTATGTGAGAGCTGTGATGGTGGGTGTTCAGGAGGGCTATGTGTTCCATGTGGTGTGGTGCCGTGTTGATCTTTAGCTTCCAATTTGGTGATATAAGTGCATCTCACACAAGCCTGAGTGTTGGGAGGTAAGAGGAGAGGGTTGCCTGTCTACATGAGGCAGCTGCTACACTGCCTCATTATGCCCAAGTACACCAGGTTAATAGGAGAAAGCACAGGGAACTGCCCTTTAATCATGCCAAGAGGGGTGGTTGTACCTACTAAGTACTGGAGCTATTTCCTTTAAGAATGGCTAGTGCTGATGGCACTTAGGTGTGCTACAGTAATTGCTACAAAAACCTGTTGAAGTGCAAAATGATTAAGCTATTTGAAGTGCAAGAGAGAGAGAAAGAACTAACAAGATCTAAGGGAAAAAACTGAAGAGCAGACTTTCTGGCACCAAAATAGTTTACCTCAGTTCAGTGTTGCTGCGTGAAGCTTAAACAAGTGAAACCCATGCAAATGTGTGCTTTTAAACCAAAAAGTTGAAAGGGATGGAAAAAACTGCCCAAATGGCCAATAAACTACAATTTCTGGTCCAGAAACCACTCCTCTTGTGGTAGACAAGCTAGCTAGTGCTTACCACTACCACTGATAAGCTAGAAGGCTTCCCTCCAACACAGAAAGGCTTGGGAGGCTCAGAAGCTTACAAACAGTCCTGGATACAGCAAATCTATAACTGGACTAGACTAGTTATAGGAAAGGCAGGAAACAAGCTTAGAACTTTTTCTTTGTTTGTTTTTTTTTTTACAGAAAAGCAGTTAAAACAGTAGTAAATTCAATTCAAATGCAGCGCAAACTAGCACCCTTGAGTGTGTAGCAATATTAAAGCAAATACAGTTTAAATAAATGCAATTACATTAAAAACAACTAAAAACAAGTGCAGAAAGCAGTAAATTAGGAAAAATCAAGCAAATACAGTTTAAATAAATGCAATTAAATTAAAAAATGACTAAAAGCAGAAAACGGTAAATTAGGGAAAAAATCAAAATGGCAGCACTTAGAGTATCAGAAAACAATGCAGCAAATATATAAATAATTCAGTCAAGCAAAAATTAAGACAGTGCAGAACTCTGAACAGTTAAAAAGTGCTAAAAATACATTTATCAACTCTATATTTCCAGATTGTTTGAGAAGCACACTCAGTCAGAACAAAAGGAGATTATACCAGTGGTATGCATGACTTTATGGAGAGAAGGTTTTATTAAAGGTTTGTCCACAAGAGTGTAGACCACAAGAACATTCTTAAATGTAAAGTAACTTGCCTGAAGCAGAAGTGCTAAGACCAAAGCTTAAAATGCTTAGAATAACAGATACATTTAATTAGACTACTAACAAATAGTATTAAATGCAGCAGAATAAAAGCACTCAAACACTTAAGAGCACACATAAAAATTAGGTTATAAAGTATGAAGAACACAGTTACAGTAAAAGCAGAAGAATAAAGGGTATTTTTTTAAAGTGGAGAGGGAGGAAACAGAAGTGTTCAACGTCAAAGAAGCAAGGGGGTAGTCCTGTCCAAATAATCTCACTGCACTGTGTTGAGTGATCAAATGAGATTAGACTGGGAGCAGTGACCAAGATCAGATTTACAGCAGGGGCATGCAAATCCAAAGCCACCAAGTTTAAGACTACAAGAACACTTGTGAGGGAGGGTGGAAAAAAACAGTGCAGACAAGAACAAAGGACAGAAGCAACAGAGCAAATATATAAATAATAAAACAAATATATAAATACAGCACAGTGCAAAATGAGTTGCAAAAAGTGTACTTAGTTTGGAATATCAGATGGGATAAGATTCCAACTCTGCTCACAGTCAGGATAATTTAGTTTTCTGCTATATCAGGTCTGCACAAATTCGCAGAAATACAGTTTGTAATGGAAGTGCAACACAGAAAATACACCTCAGGCAATGACTAACAGCTAAGCTGGGCTGGCTCAACAACCCCCACCTGAAACCAACTTCTGAGCTACCCTGAGAAACAAAGTGCAGACAACAAAAGACAGAAACAATACAGCAAATATATAAATACAGCACAGTGCAAACTAAGTTGCAAAAAGTGTACTTGTCCTGGTCCACTTCAATAAACACATCACACCGAATGACATTTGATGATCTTTATTAAACTTCCATAACATAAATTGATAACCAATATTTATTAAATACAGATGAACATAGTATTGTTGATTTTACTCATAGCATAAACATCCATGTAATGTTAATCAAGGCAATATGACCTTATTCATCCGGACCCCTCACTTTACTTATGAAGCACCGTCCATTTTACTTCATATCCCATTTGAATTACACATCCAACCAATTAACTCAGAACAGCGTGACCTTACTCATCCTGACTCAATAAGCAGCGTCCATACCTCTACTCACTTACTTTACTTATGAAGCAGCATCCAACTCACTTAATATACCATTTATTGAATTACACCTCCAACCAAATAAGAAGCATCCTTACTTCCATTTGCTTATTTATTAAGCAGCCTCCAACTGCTCACTTTCCTTTCCCAACTCATTGAAATGAATATCCAAACACCAGTGGGGGAACAGAAGAGGGCAAGCCTGTCCCTCTTCTCTGCCCACCAGCCTGACCAGGCTGTTCCCCCTCCCTCATACTGAAATTTATCAGACCTAACCACCCATAAAAGAAGGACTAAGCCAAACATCTTTCGGTGTTCTAAATCTACCCTAAACCAAACTGGATCTCTATGATCAACCGAACACCGTCATATAAATACCCAAAGACACCAGTTGACTCAATGGTTAAAATAATCCAATGATCCTTCTCCAATACCATAATAATCTTAATTTTGTATAACTTCTGTACCTTAATTAATTCTCCTGTACCCTAACTATCAGTAATATCCTACTGAGTCCCAGAGCCTTATATGCCAAAATCAACTCAAAAACATTACCTAATGCCACATGAAACCATACAAGGGCATTTACCACCGACCTGCCTAACTGTAACCCTATTTCTCACCCAATATGTAATAACCAAAATTAAAATTTCCTTCCAAAAGTCCCACTATGCAATATAAGAAAAACTACAATAACCCACCCCAACATAATTCCATTTCCTTAGACCACTGAGTGATGCACACTCTGCACTCCCCTGTCTAGGACATCATTGCACACTACTCTAGCGAGTGGAACCTCTACCGTAAGAACCTCCATCACCTTTGAGCCTGCATCCTTCAGTTCACTGACCAGTGCCAATGCTACTCTTCTCACCTTTAACATCTGCTTCCTTCAGACCACTGACTGCTGCCATTCTGCTCTTTCCACACCTGTAAAAAAAAAAAAAAAAAGAAGAAGAAAAATGTAAATTCAGTATACAAATACCAAAACGTCTTACTTACAGACCCCCACTGAAGCACTATTTCCTTCCTGCCTGTTGAAAGCAATTTACCTAAATCTGAAATATACATCCAACTTAATGATGTAGTGTAAATCTCAATAAGTGTACTGCTGGACAATTATACTGCCATGGTCCGACGTATGTTAGTAGACTACCATCTTAACATTTGGTCTACATTAAATATGCTGCCAACTAGGCAAAAGGATCCACTCCAGTAACACAAAATGTCTTTACGAATTAACTTATTATCTAACGATGAGCAACACATTTAGTGCTCTGACTTGGGTACTTGTGTTTAATTCAAGAAATACTTTTAGATTATGAAATTATAATTTTCATTGTCCCTCAACTAATGTTTTGCTGACCTGGACTAAATTAATTATTTTAGCCCCTGAAAACTGTAATCCACTTCCCATGCAAACCTCAGTATCCTCCACCGTTTGCATCATACTTCTAGATGCACATCACCTCTGAACCTTCCCATGGCATCACCTGTACAAATTGAACACTTCTGTAACTTATGCATACCCGTCTAGTGTTCTTTTATGTCGAGGAACAATCCTCATTTGTGCCATAAAAGTTCATGTTAGTCGATGTTCCATATTTAAAAGTCTGTCGCACATTGGGTCAATTTACTGATCTCGACAGTGAATAGTACTGAATCATATTATTCCCTTAATCGGCCCATGAAAGAAGTATAAATAAATTCTTCAGCCCCAACTATTTTATAGTGGTAGTATGCCTGAGGTTCTTGGTTTTAAACTGAATTTTAAGAGTCACAGCAAACACAATAACTATTACACATATAATATTATGTAAACTTAAAATCTCAGTGATCACTCATATTACACACATACTGTCAGCAACATTTAATCATCTGGGTGAGAGCTTTCACATGAGGCTACAAGTTCCATCTGTGTTATTTGGTTGTTGAGATATTTAAAAAAAAATGTGAAAGTTGTATCTATATAAAATAGATATCATAAAACAGTTTATATGAATTGACCCCCACTGAACGGATCAAATTTTAATGCAGTTGAGTTTACTACTGTGCAAGTTTAAGGTGAAATCACTTCAAAACCTTGTTCCTAGCATGGTTTGAGGAATATTAATGCAAATATGAACAAGCAATATCTGACACCTAGTGACATCAGTAGGAGTCAACTGCAGATGCATCCCAGTCTGGGCACTCAGTAGCAGTGTCAAACTAGTAAAAGTAGCAGCAGAGGTGAGAGGTACGCAATCACTTTATGTCTATTTGGTTGGGCCCTGCCTCCCGCAAAGCTTGCCACTTCATCACTATTACACTCCAACCAAATAGACATAAATTGATCGCGTATCTCTCACCTCCGCTGCTACTTTTACTAGCGTCCATTACCTCTTACAGCAAAACATCTGGACAAAGCCATAAATAAGAGTGGGGCAATGGCCCAAAACTTTTTTTAACCTTTTCTCTAACCTCTCTCCATTTCTTCTTTTCCCACTCATTTTAACTATTGCTATTCAAACGTATAAGTAATCAAACCAGTTACATTAACATGAATTTCAATGCCTATACCTATCAATGCCTTACCCACAGAATACCAAGCACAAACAATGTACAAGTTTGCTGCTACAAATGTTGTACTTATACCTATTAAATGCCTTACCCATGGAATCAGGCACAAACAATGTAATGTTGCCTTTCCCCCCCCACACACACACCTGTCTTCCCCTTTCCATCCTTCAGTGCTTCTGACAGATTAGCAGGGCCAGAACCATTTCAGCCTTAGTCAGGAACAGCCAAGAGAAAGCATGTCTGCAACGCAGTTTAAGGTTGAGCTACAGCACCTCACCATGCCTACTGCACATGGCAGTGTCAATAGGATGAGTCACAAAAAGAAGGGTGTGAAAGATACCACAAACCGGTTTAGCAAAGCAAGGAGTAGGCTATGATATACATATATATATATATATATATATATATATATATATATAGAGAGAGAGAGAGAGAGAGAGCTTCCCCCTACCTCCCATGTTAATCCCCCCAAATCTCCCTCCCCTTTTATAACTGCTGCCAAAGCTTCTTCCTCCTTTCCCCCAGCAAAGACAGCACAACATTCCCAACCATTAACCATACTTGTGCAGCCAGCATCCATTACTATACCATCTCACAACCCGCAAACACATCCCAAACATCTTAACCACACCAAAAGACAACACACTCCTCCAATACAAAGGTCCTACTCCATGCAACTAAATTGTCGCCCCACCAACCCACAACTTCCTAACCAGAATAGATCAAGTTGTGCAGTCAAAAGTTAGTCTAACCAGCCCCTTTTCAAATTATGAGCACACCATTAAGTCATTCGAGTTCACCTCCACCCTTTCACCGCCAAACCTCTTCCAGGCCCCCGGCTGTCAGAGCTTCTCCTAGGCTCTCCTGTAATTCCCTCAATGCATCCAAATTGGCCCTGCCTCCCACAAAACTTGCCACTTCATTACTATTACACTCCAACCAAAATAGACATAAAGTGATCACGTACCTCTCAACTTTTTAATGCCAGAAATCTGGACAAAGCCTTATTTTCCTCTTTTCTTTTACTAGCCGCCTGAAAGGGAGCATACGTAGCCCTCAAAGTTAACACCACGAAAGAGCCTAACAGACTAAGGCACTGCATCACACGACCGCCACACCACACCTACACCAAAGGGATGCCAAGCCTGCCTCACAACACTCACCGAGACTCCCACACGCATCAGCAAAGAATTGAAAGCTTTAGAACAAAACCAGAGAGACACAGAACCCAGAAATAGGAGTCATGTTGAAACATTCCCTTATAATAGTATACCTGCAGCAAAACTTTTACCTAGTTGCATACTACACATGTGATTATGAACTAAATCTATTCTCCGGGGAATGTCCTGAAACAGGAGGACACCCCCAACCATACCTCTCAACTGTCCCTGACTTCAGGAATGTCCCTGATTCTGACTTTTTTTTTTGTCCCTGTTCATTCCCTCCTAGCAGTGGTGCTTTGGACAAAAGGTGGTGTCTCAAACTTAATAACAACAATTATTAAAAGTTACAGACTTGTTTACTTTAGGAAATGTATATTAATTCACACTGTCTCATTCCATTAATGCTTCAAGCCAACAGAACTATTATTTTAAAATCTCCCTGATTTTCTGGATTTATCCCTGATTCTGTTGAGATTATCAACCCCCCCCCCCCCCAACTGTAGCACTGTGAATCTAATCTTGCTGACTGCCCCAAATCGATACCATAAGCTCTATGTGGAACGAACCAATCAATTCAAAGTCTAAACTTTCTAAACACTTCAGAGACCAGTACTCACACCACTTACTTAAAGGAAAACTCCACCTTAGAACTCAAAAAACATTTTTTTCATTGTATCATTGTTTTTGAGCTATTTTAAAGCCTCAAAATCATTCCAATTGCTTCTTTTAAAATTTTAATGTGTTTCTTTCAAAATGGTAGATGAAGAGGCCTGCCTTGGTAACGTGATCTTATTCTCTTGCTTTCCTTCCTTCTTCCCAGAATACATTTCAAGTCCTCTTTATATGACTCATGCCAGACATAAGGAAGTGGTGCTGTTTTCTCATGCCATTAAAATATAATGGCAGGACTGTGAAGCACTGTCATCTAAACACACCTTCTGTAAAAGAGCTGCTTCTCTGTTTACCTAACTGAGCCTCATTTATCTGTCTGCCAGAGCTTGTTCTATGCTATAAATAGCTGTTAGCCACTTGCAGCAAAAGAAAGTAGATAAAAACAGTTTTTGTAAGAGGAGTCTTTTGTGGTCCTAACTAACTTGATAAACCCTCCCCCATACTCTCATGCTGAGGTGTGAAAACTCTCACTGCAGTAAATAATCCTTGCTGTACATTTACAAGTGACAAGTAGTAGGACTCTAAACTTAGTCTGTCTGCTACTTCACAATGCCTTCAGTGGGAGGATTTTTCTCTCTCATGAATGATGCAGACTTAAATCTGCTTTACTAGTTCCTCAGTTATTTATGTCATGTTCCCACTCCTTTTTTTTTTCTATTTCATATTTATTTATACTTTGGTAACCAGGAAAGTGAACTGGTCCCAGGACCCTTTTCAGCCACAACATAAGCTACACTGGCAAAGATAATAACAGTTATTAAATGCACTTATCAATACAAAGAAAAAAATACTGACAGAAAGACATAGGTTCATAGGGTCATAGGTTTATACTAGGCTATCTGCTCTAAGGCATTTATAAGCCTAGTCCAAATTTTTGTGGCTTATGCCACCCCTTATATGAAAAAATACTGTGCCCATTAGTTTGTTGTGCCTCTGTCCAGCAGTGACACAGAGATGATTCCCGGGGTAAACCTACGATCTCCCATCCACAGGTGAAGATTTCTCTTGAACAGAGCCAGCGAGGTGCTCTGCCTCACATGGACCGGGATTTTATTCCACAGCATAGGGAGTCTCTGAGTGATAAATCTATCCCTCCAGCATGTCCTATTTATATCCATGCTAAGGTTTAAGTTGCTTGCTCTAGTGGTTTTGGTGGATTTGGATTTTTTTGAGGTGGAGCATGTCCATTAATTCCGGGTTGGACATGGCCTTGTATGTCAGGCACATGTCACCTCTGAGCAGACGGTATGCAACTGAATAGAGCTGGAGTTTCTTCAATCTGGCAGCATATGACAGATTTTGGAGTCCCTTTATCCTTTTGGTGAGGAACTTTTGGGGTCTCTCCAATTTCTGCAGATGTCGGGTGAGATACATCCCGAATGGGGCATTGTACTCGATCATTGGTCTGATAAGTGAAGAGTACAGGGGAACAATGACCTCACTAGATCTGGATGTGAATCCCTTCATGATCAGGTGGGCAATGTAGAAGGTCTTTCTAACCACTTTAGCAACGTGAGTGTCAAAAGAAAGGCCACTGTCAACCTGGGTCCCCAGGTCCCTGATAACCTCTTCTGTGCTTAGTGGATTGCCACCTATATGGTAGCTTGGGGTTACCTTGTTTTTCCCAAAGTGTATGGCTATACATTTTTTGGTGTTTAACTTCAGGCCATGGCTCTGGCACCACCTATCTGTTTCCGTGAGTCCCTTCTGAAGGATATCCGTGTCCGATGCACTTTCCACTATGGCCAGTTTGCAGTGTCAGCAAACTTTGTCAGCCAAAGTCCTCCCATGTTGGCCTGTACTTCTGAGAAGTAGATGCGAACAATAGGGACCAAGGACCGAGCCCTGTGCGGACGACTTGTGACCGGCTTGGAGTCTGACATAGCGCCAGCAACTCTAACCCTGTGGGTTCTGTCCTTAAGCCAGTTTGCAACCCATCTTGTGACATATGGGTTTACATTTAAGCTGGTAAGTTTTTCTACAATACCAGTGGGGTATTGTGTAAAGCTTTGCAAGGTCAAGGTAGGCTGTATGGACTGCCTTTCCCTCATCAATGGCCTTGGTGACTGCTTCGAAGAAGTCGACCAAGTTCAAAAGGCATGATCTGCCCTTGAACCAAACTGGGTCGGGTCCAATGTCTGCAAGTCCCCTATATCTTTGTTTATGAGCTCCATTATGATCCTCTCCATAGCTTTGCAGACTAGACTTGTTAAGCTTATGGGGCAGTAATTACCAGGGTCCGTAGAGGCACCGCCTTTGTGGAGTGGGACCACAGTTGCCGTACATTGACCAAGATTGCATGTGGAACACATAGCCAATGTTCGACAGTGAACAAGTAAATCATTAAGCAACATTTACTAGAATGTATACATTAATAATGCTTAACTATACTATGTTGTTTATTATAAATAATTAATTGTATGCACACACACACACACACACACACACACACACACACACACACACACACAGTGTGTGTGTGTGTGTGTGTCAATAATATGTGTTCTGTAAATGTGCATATGCATATACATAAGTGTGTGTGTGTGTGTGTGTGTGTGTGTGTGTGTGTGTGTGTGTGTGTGTGTGTGTGTGTGTGTGTGTGTGTGTGTGTGTCTGTGCATTTAAACACAGTTAAGTACTTCTGATTTCCTTTTCTAATGTTCTTAATGCAAGGGCACATAGTAAATGTACGTTAAAGTAAATTCAGCTTTATATTATGGTTGGTCTCTGACAATGCAAGGACTGACTCAAAGTCAGTGGGAATCTCTTACAATGGATCTGCATGTATCAGATATGCATCCCCTCTGGAAGGATGTCACACAAAGCATAAAAGACCTTTTTTTATGAATATCAGTGCACCTAGTTGATAGGGTTGCCACCTGACTTTCTTTCTGCAGTTCTGGCCTGTGTGTGTGTGTGTGTGTGTGTGGGGGGGGGCTTGAAAATGATAAATGCATTTATACTTTACAAGAAAAAATATTTACTGACTGTTCTCTAAATGTCACAGTAATCTTTGCTACTACTATTAAGTTATCTTAACACAAACTATTATAAATAACATTTAAAGCTTAGAATTTCAATACCGTGTTGTTGTTTATCTAAATTTGTCGGAAGAGTTGACAATTGCCTTTAAACCCGTGACTGATCGAATTGCTTTGTTTTGCTATGAAAGAGGACTGTTAAGTTCTCCTCCCCTCTGTAATAAAAACAGTGGAAACAATTCTACAGGTTTCTGTCTTTTTTTATATCAGCTGCTGTGTTCCTGACATTAGCATGATTAATTACCTATCTAAGATTGGCAGTAGTACCTGACAGGGTAAACTACAGATTTAACTGTTTCTGATATGTCATGCAGGTGGAGACAAATTTCTCTGCAAAGTATGCGAGAAGTTGAGTTAAAGAAAGAAAGCAGGTGGGCTTTCCCTTCCTGTGACTCAAATGCAAAGAAATAAATGTTTTCAAAACTGCAAGCAGGTTTCTGGTACATACAGCGGTGGTGGTGCTGCGGTAGCATTGTCGTCTCACAGCAAGACGTTGTGCCGTTCGATTCTCAGCTAGAGCGTCTTCTGTGTGGAGACATGCGTGAATGGGCGTACCTTCGTTGAAGGTTGTCCGTCAGGGCTGGCAAACCCGGCACGTAAAAAATCTACTGCCAATCATTAGCGGACCGGAGTTCCGGTGTGGTGACCCCTAACCGGGAAAAGCCGAAAGACACAAACAAACAGAATGCTGCAACCATATTATAGGCAGAAAAGAAACCTAACGATTGAGTTAAACTGTATGAGAGGGTGGAGTTTTCCTTTAAAAGTAACAAAGGCATGCCTCTCGACCTCTTAATCAGAAACCTGTCCAACTCCACCAACAACCATTAGACAAAAGGTTAGAGAATAGTAGACTAGCTACAACAAGTCTTGCATGAACAGTACTAAGCAGTACACTTCCCCCTCCTCCCCACTCAACAGTGTCATTCAGATTTGTGTTCCATTGGAAATGAAACAGTGAAATGTCTTGAGAATTCTCCAGCACAATTACAGTACAATCAGTAGCTGCTTAAGGGAGTAACTGTCTTTGCAGGTCACTCTGAGCCTAGCTGCTTTCCTTAGTGGACAACCCTGCCCTTTGCGTCTGTTAAACTAAACACTTTAACCTATTATTTCAACCTCTAATAGATATTTAAAAGGACATCTGGACAAATCTGTAACTAGTGGGAAAATGGGGCCTACAAATAGTGACCCCATTTCAATATCACTGGTATGAATTCCTTAGAGGTATCAACTTCGGGTCTCTGATATTTGTGAATGTTTCTGACTTCTGCCCTCACAAGCTGCCAATAATTGCTCAGAAAACTCCAAATAAGAAAGGAACAAAATTTAATGCAAACACTCGGACATGCCATGAACATTTAAAGGACTTTTTTTTTTTTTATGTACTAATACTGCATTAGCATGTATATTAACTGACAGAAGTGCAATCATTCCCACTAATGTAATCCAGAGGAATGACTCTACTCTGTTAACACCGTAGCCATCAACAGTTAGGCACACCATGTGCATGCTCCACCTCAGGCCATCACTTGTACACACACCCAAAGCCCATGAAAAGAAATCCAACCTTGAATGGCAGAAATAGTCCTTCAACTATAATCGCTCATGCAGTGGAACTGCTGCAAGCAAAACCTTCCTATTCCTCATACAGCAAGGCGCCCCTGAAGTATTGTACTTATTGTAACTTGCAAAACAGCACAGCTGCACTTGACTGGAAAATATGTAGGACTGCACTCACCAAAGGCATTAATACCACCCACTACAACTACCTCACCGCTATCATCACTAACAAGGCAGGCTGCCATAAACAATCCTAACAACCCACGACAACTATGCAGAGGCAATTGCTCATGAAAAAGGCCATTAATCACAAAATGACAACCATAGCTCATGCCTCTTAGCGCAAAATCTGGACAATGCTACCACATATTCCTCAAATAATGGGGGACAGCACAAAGCCTCACCTTAGGGACAAATTTAAAACTGGCTGACACCCTAAAAGCCGAAAAGGAAACATTTCGCCACCATGCATAACCCAGTCCTCCCTGATTTGACACAGAATCCAGCAACCACACCACCTCAAGTAAAAGACAATGGAAAAAAATGTTTTTTTCTTATATAGATCACCTGTCTCCTACAACCAAAACCCACCAACAACCCGAGGTCTACCTGTGCCACAGGAATACCTACAGGTCATCTCAGACGTATGCTTGCTTTAGCAAGTCCGTGCCAAAATGTGATTCCTTACCTAGCTACACTTGCCTAAACCCCTTAATCCCCTCCCTACCCTTACCTCATTTCCACCTAATCATCCCTCCTTCTGTTTAACCTTTTCACACCCCCGTTAAATCTCACTTATACATTTATCTAATCCCCCTTCTGAAGATGTTCCCGGACAAATTGGTTTGTAGCCAAGTCTCATTTATCAGTTTGAAATATCAGATGGGAAAAGATTCCAACTCTGCTCACAGTCAGGTGAATTTAGTTCTCTGCTATATCAGCTCTGCACTAATTCATAGAAATCCAATTTGTAATGGAAGTACAACACAGAAAATACACCTCAGGCAATGACTAACAGCTAAGATGGGCTGACTCAACAACCCCCACCTGAAACTAGCTTCTGAGCTACCCCGAGAAACAAAGTACAGACAACAACAAAAGACAGAAACAATACAGCAAATATATAAATAATAAAGCAAATATATAAATACAGCACAGTGCAAACTGAGTTGCAAAAAGTGTACTTATCAGTTTGGAATATCAGATGGGAAAAGATTCCAACTCTGGTCACAGTCAGGAGAATTTAGTTCTCTGCTATATCAGCTCTACACATATTCACAAAACTGTGCAGTTAATTAATTGTTTTAATTCTTGAGATATCTCTCTTGTAAGTTATAAATACTTTTGATTTAACAGATGTTTTGCACATTTTCTTAATAACTTTGTATATATAACCATGGAGCTTTTCTTTATGGGAAGCCATTGAAAAGGGGTTTTAATACTCAGTCGGACTTTCCGGTAAAGAAATGTAAATAAGTAAGTAAGTAAACAATAGGAGTAACGAAGCTAAAGCACCAGGTCCAGTGGTGGCTGGTGACTTCAAATCAAAGGGGGGCTTCAGGAGATAGCTGAATGGGTGGGGTAAATGGGAAGGGGCATGGCCAACTAGAAAGGGGAGGAGCTATGCTCAAAACCACAAAAACTAACTTTAATTAAATACCCTGCCCTGGGTGCCAAACTATCATTATGAGAGTCCAATCAAGACAAAATGAAGTATAGAAGAAAAAAATATTTCAATGCATTGGCTGCATGACAGCTTACTTAATATCTAGATGGAAACAAAAAGGTTGTGAGGCATGAAAAAATAAATTACTTTTTCAATACATAACTGGAATGCCAATCAAAATCAACTATAAGAAAAACAAGCAGCACTCAACTCAAACCACCTCTCCTTGCACTGCAGTTCTAATTATAATTTATATTCAGCTTTATTAAAGTACCAAGTAACATGCTGAAAGTAGCAATCTCTGTGATACTCCCACTTGTAAAAATGTTTCTTATACAAAAAAGGCCTGCTGCCTGACAACAACTATCTACTTGTTTCATGGGGAAAACATGATCAAAGTAAAAAAATGTAAAACAAACAAGAAACAAACTCAAGATACATTGCTTAAAGGATTACTGCACAGATTATGGACCACACATGATAGATTAGCATTCTGTTTAGTTTACAGGTAAAGCCTGCAAAGATGGCTGCAAGTCGCCAGCAAATGTAATGAGCTTTTTAAAATAATGTAATCCTGTCCTTTATTACAAATACTGTCATATGCATTTCAATACCCAAGGCTTATACGTTATCTAGTTTTGTAAGTATTCTCTGCAAGGTAACTTCAAAAAGGCTTTTAACGTTGGCAGTTCTTTAACAGTATGCCTATTAAAGCTTACTTGTGTCTTACAAATCTCAGACAAGCTTACCTGATGGTTATTAAAGCATTGCTACTTAATCACAGAGCAACAGGCACTTTCTGAATAATAATAAACATAAATCAACAGTATAAAAATATGACAGAAACCAGAACATTATGCAAAATCAAGGACAGATGAAAAGCCACTGTAGCATTTGTGTCTACCTTGGACGGTGGGGGGGGGGGTTACTCTGCACATTTACACTGCATAACTGCTCCTTGCCTTGCTTGGACACATCCAGAGTCACTTCATGGGGGAGTGGGGTGCAACAAGTATGTCACAATTTGAAATATCTCTGGCTGATTGTGATGGCCCTAACACAGTTGTCATACCTCTCAACCTCAGAGCAAAACATCTGGACAAAGCCATACATAGAAGTGGGACAAAGGCCCAAAAATAAGGACATTTTTTAAATATTGCTCTTATAAACTTAGAAAGATAATAGAACAGTAGGTCTTGCATTAGTATGAATTTTCTGAAGGGTATGAAATCTGAAACTCAAATGTCTGTCATTATTTTCTAACTTCAGTCTTTAATGATTTGCCACTAATTTGCCAAGAAAACACAATTTTATAAAAAATGGACCAGAAAATGTGATGCAAAAAATATAAAATAGCCAACAATATAGCTGGGAACCTGTCAAAGAAGGGACACTTTTTTAATATTAGTACTGCTAGCTTGAGCAGCTGACACAATAAAAGAATCTACATGCATTTCTGAAATAAAAGTAATCTATAACTCTGATTATTACAGTTATTTATTAATTGTAAACCCTCCACGTTCTCTTCCAAAATTGCCATTTTGTGAAGGGATCATTAGGGGAAGAGCAACATTTTGAGCCAAAATTGGGGACAGTTGAGAAGTTTGTATATGCCTAATTCTATAAAGCAATTTATTTGCAAGTACCTCTCAACCTGTTAATGCAGGAAATCTGGACAAGGCCAAATATATTGGGGGAACATAAAAACAGTACTAAAAATTGCTCTTGTATAAACTGAGACAGTTGATAGAACAACAGGTCTTGCTTTACCATGCATTTTTCTGAAGGTTATGAAGTCTGAAACTCAGTGTCTGTCATTATTTAGAGACTTAATTCCTAAATGATTTGCCAGAAAACCACAAATTTTATGAGGAACAAACCAAAAATAAGAAGCAAGGATCTATTCATTCTGTGAAAATCTAGATAGTTGAGAGGTATAGTTCAGCTGGGGCTGTCTTTGAGTTTGCCGCCCTTCCCCCTCACAAAATCATAGTCAAATGGAGCCTCCCCCTTGCAGCCATTCCAATGAACCATTACTTGGCTATTTCACCCCATTTACCATAAACCCTGTAATGTGCATACTACTTTAGTTCTACGATGATTTTGATTTCATTTGAAAGTTTTATTTTGCATTTTACAGCACAAACACTAATAGATATGTGCTAAACAAAGCAATGCAGTTTCACGATGAAAACATACTTAGCATTATAACTTCTCTGCCCTTGAAACTCACATTCATTGAAACAGCATTGAAACCCACATTCAAAGAAAATACATTTGACTAGTGGCAGATAAAGATTAACTTTGGGCTATTTTCAAATGATAGGCCCCTTGCACACAAAGCAGATGTGTGTTCTGTGATACACCTTCCTGACTGCATTAAATTATATTCCTTGTATAATACAGTACAGTCGTTAGAGGGTGTTTTAAATGTATTGTTTTGAACAATTTTCCAGTAAAAAAATGAAACAAAATACATGCACCAATAATGACAAAACTGCCCAATTGAGAACATTTCCATCATAAAAGTCTACTCAAACTTCTACAATCCACCAGTATCAGTAAATATGCACAATCTCTGCAGAAGTAAAAGTCATCTAAATAATTCCACATTAAAAAGATCTATAACTAATGAAGAGGTGGCTGCTAGCAAACAACTTTATATTTCATTGCTTCATCTGCAAATAAAGTGCCTGTTGCCCTTGAGGAATAAATTGCCTATATTACATAAAAAAAATGATAAGCTAGTAATATTGCAATAGGGAATGGATGGCAAATAATGGATGGGTTCATAGTTACTAGGTATCTTTGCCAAAGAGAATGTTCTTAAGATGGCAGCATCCACCTCATTTACAATACAGTTTGATTCTCGGCCAGAGTGCTTTCTGTGTGGAGTCTGCATGTCCTCCCCACTGTTGAGTGGCCTTTGAAAGACATGTGTGAATGGGCGTTCCTTCGCTGAAGGTTGTTCATTGGGCTGGAAACTCGGCAGTATAAAAAATCTACTGCCAATCATTAGCGGACCAGAGTTTCGCTGTGGTGACCGGGAAAAGCCAAAAAGACAAACAAACAATATCAGCAATGCATCTACATACTGTGAGTGTAGAACGCACAGCCTTCTGCATCAAAAGCAAGTACATTACCTGTTGTGCTATTAACAATGCAAGCAGTTTTAGCATAAGCAGCACTAAACTTCTCTTCCCCTGCAGCTCTCAGCTCCTTGTAAAATCTACGTGACACTCAGCTGTATCTCTCAACTTTGCAGCATATGAAATCTGGAAAAAGCCAAACTGTATTGGGGAGGGACAAACGCCCAAAAAACAGGGACACATTTTAAACATTGCTTGTATAATCTTGGAAAGTTGCTGGAATAAAATGCTGTGCTACCACCATGCATTTTACTGCCAAGTCTTCAACCCAGGACATTGTGCAAAACAGTCAGAGGAACATACCACTATGCCAAATAAGTTGTTTTGTGAAAGAGAGGAAGACTGAAACTTAAATGGCTACCATTTAGTGAATTCAGTTCTCACCAAAGCTGTCAACCTCTTAGCACAAAACACCTGGACAAAGCCAGTAATGGGGGAATACAGCCCTCAAACATATTTGGTGAATTCAGTTCTCACCATAGCTCTCAACCTTAGCACAAAAAACCTGGACAAAGCCAATAACGGGGGAATACAGTCCCAAAATAGGTACAAATTTCAAATATTCATCTTATAAACTTAGAAAATTGCTAGAATAAAAGGTTTTGTGTTACTATGTACTTTCTGAAGAATATGAAGTCTGAAATTCAAATGCCTGTCAGTTTTATTTATTTAACATTTGTTAACCAGAAAAGTCTGACTTGGAACAAAAGCCAATCTTCAGCAGAGGCCCAGGGAGAAATACTGCAGACACATGTCTTTGTAACATGGGAGAACATCAGAACAAACCCACACAAACATAGGGAGGACATGCAGACTCCACACAGAAGGCACCCCAGCCAAGAATCAAACCAGAGAACCTCTAGCTGTGAGGCAACAATGCTACTACTGCACCATTAACTATTTAAGGAATTAAAAACTCAGAAACCACAGATTTTACGAGGAACAGAACAGAACAAAATATGAGGCAAAAATCTGCAAGCATTTCAAATATGGTGGTGGGTAGGGCACCCAAGGTACAGAGTTAAAGCCCACCAGCAGGTATCCTGAGTTCTCTCTAGCCACCAGTATAAACCAAGTGGGGCATTTCACACACACACACACACACACACACACACACACACACACACACACACACACACACACACACACACACACACACACACACACACCTTCTTCATTCTATACAGCTTTCTTGTACCTGCAGTAATCCACATAGCTTTCTCAAAGCTTCTTCATCCTGTACCTGCAGTAATCCATATAGTGCGCTTTATCCTGCAATCACCCACAGATTCAGTATCAAATATAATCAATCCATATAGCTTTTTCCTGCAATCCACAGCTTCAGTAATCCTGTGTTTGCGCCAGAATGCACACTTTTGGTTTCTAATCTCTTGAATGTTCCAAGACTGCTGACTCTGCAGTCTGATCCCCTTCCAGTGTATATGGTTAGCACTGCATAGACTTCTGGGGAATCAGAAGTCTGCTTCCTGAATCTGGACTGGTAAGGCAGCAATCCAGATTCACTTTGTATGGAGCCTAGTGGAGGATTTTAGGACTGTTCCATTGTGGTTCACAGCTGGGGGAGCTGCAGTCCTGCAGTCTGATATTATGAGCCACCACTGACCAGGTCCACATGTATGAAATTGTCCCTGATATATCTGTTTTCACTTTAGTCTGAAATCATGTGCTGTTGGGACACTAAATAGGCCACTTACAGTTGTCAGCATCATATACACTAGACATATAATCCAGTATTGAGTACAGATGAGGCTAAACTGCCAAGCAAAGAGGGAGTGAAATGTTGACACAAGGATAACAAACACTCATTTTTTTTCATTGATTGCTTTGTTAACCTTAGGGTCCTTGATTGTGACATTCATGCATTACATATGTAAATATGGAAAGCAGTGCTATGTAATGAAAACAACTGACATATGAACTGAATGGGAAGACTAAAAGCAGATCACAAAAAGCAGACAAGCTGTGTCTGGTGTATGAAAGACAGGAGTCAGGGTGATGCAGCAGTTCTGTCCAGCACTGGGAAAGACAACAGGAGAAAATGGTCCGGCAAAGTACACTACAATACTTCTTAAAAATAGTAAGTACATCAACAACACACCATGCTTCCTAAGGCTGTGCAGATGGCGGAGAAAACATGTAATGAATAGATATCCTTGAATTTCTGCTCAGCGTTTTTTACTATTGTACAAGGGAAATGCAGGAAAAATGCATACGTACATGTTTAACACATTATGAATGGAGCATCTTTATTTGACAGCCATTTGTGCTGGTCTCACTGGCACTGCCTCTGTTCATACTGGTCACTGAACTGTTTTCTAGTCCAATGGTTATAGAGTTTGTCAGAGGCAGAAAGACATGCCCTCTTTAGTAGCAGTATGCACATCATTTCACAAGAGATGTTTACTTGGCAGACAGTAAATTGGGGAACCATGCAAAGGGCAAAACATACACTGACAACAAACAAATGTAAAAGAGTATGTGAGTAAGTTAATATCACTGTTAATGTAATTTGGTATAGTCAGCAGTGTTTCTGTACTTTAAAAAATCATTATATGAGTAGAATAACAAGAAAAGATAGAAAATATAATGCTACAAGACATAGTTAGCTATCCAAAGTTAAAGAAAAGAAAGTTGGCCATATTTTGTTGTTGACATTCTTAGTGAGGGGAAAAAGAACAAGAAATTAGTTATAAAACAAATGAAAATAAAGTCAAAGTCAAAGAAAATGTTATTGTCATTCAGAACTACATCACAGTGTAGCTGAACAAAATTGCAATGCTTCACTCCAGTGCAAAAACATACATAGAGAGAATACTAGTACTACTACTACTACTACTAATAATAATAATAAAATAAAATAAAAGTAAAAATAGAATAAAATAATAACATAATGAGCAGGCACGCTACATATAAATAAGATGTGCATGACATTACTATAACATAAGAACTAAGCAGCATCTGGAATGGTCAGCATGAATATTGCACAGTGTGGTTAAAATTGCACTTACTTGATTGCTTATCAAGGTTGGTGTAATGGTTAAGGTATCTACCTCAAAGACAAAAGATACAGGGTTTGATTCTCACTAAAGAAAACTGACTAAACTTAAATATTCCACAAAAACAACTAGCCTGTACTTATCTATGACACCCACCTGACCTCAGTTTGTGGAAGGCTGGCATAATGGTTAAGGTATCTACCTTGCAGACACTGTAATAGCTGGTTTATAGCATTTATAAGTGTTTGCTGTACCTGCCTGTTCTTTGAGAAAAAAAAAAAAAAAAAATCTCTTGTTTTTCCTGCTTTACTGGGTTAGATTAGTCCAGTTTCAGAGTTTGCTGATTCCTGGGCTTTGTTTGTAGTTCCTGTGTACTGTTTCCTTGCCTTATTTGGGGTAAAGGAAGTTACCTTGCTTACCAGTGAGAGGGAAGCATTGAGCTGCCTTTGGTCCAGTTTTGTGAGGTTTCAGCCAGTAACTAGTAGTTTATTGGTCATTTGGGGCCAGTTTCTAGCTTTTTCCAGCCCCCTGGTATAAAACACGCTAAACGCGCGTTTTCCAGCTTGTACCTACTCAGCACAGACTCCACGTGGGCCAGCAGAGTTATCCAGGCTACAGAGAGCTGAAAAAGTGACTTTTCTTGATAATAAGTATATTTTTGTTGCTTTTATCATCTGAATACCTAGCGACTGTATCTCGCCTGCCTTGCTGTTACATTGCAACTGTTTTTTTCTGCATTTAACTTAATTTTGCACTTATAATCTCTGTTTGTTACTTATTAACTGTATTGTAGCATTTCTTCTGTGTTAGCTGTAATAGCTGGTTTATAGCATTTATAAGTGTTTGCTGTACCTGCCTGTTCTTTGAGAAAAAAAAAAAAAAAAAAAAAAAAAAAAATCTCTTGTTTTTCCTGCTTTACTGGGTTAGATTAGTCCAGTTTCAGAGTTTGCTGATTCCTGGGCTTTGTTTGTAGTTCCTGTGTACTGTTTCCTTGCCTTATTTGGGGGAAAGGAAGTTACCTTGCTTACCAGTGAGAGGGGGAAGCATTGAGCTGCCTTTTGGTCCAGTTTTGTGAGGTTTCAGCCAGTAACTAGTAGTTTATTGGTCATTTGGGGCCAGTTTCTAGCTTTTTCCAGCCCCCTGGTATAAAACACGCTAAACGCGCATTAGCGCGATTTAGCGCGAATTAGCACGGAGTTGCCACCGTTGCACACTAGAGCAGCAGCGGTTAGCAAAGTTTAAACTATTTGGGCCATCTAAATTCCACTCTTCAAATTTTCCCTTATAACTACCTTCCTCGAACTATACTACTGATCAAACCTGCGTATCCTAAACTAAAAAAGATCATCTCTACTTGACTCCAAGTAGACTATACTCTATCTATAAAACCTAGCACTTGCTCCTACAGTACTTATCACCTTGATACAGCACTCTTGTTATAGATAGCACCCCAAAAAGGCAAGCCCCCTTTCTTGCTCACCCACATCCCCTGAAAACTCTTTTAAAGTTTTTTTTGTCTATTTCCTTCTAGCATGTCGAGGGATCAGTTGCTAGTGTCCTCTCCTGCTCAGCTGGTGAACCTGGGAATATTGAGGCAATGTTACAACTGTCTCATGTACACAGACAACCCTCTCCTCCTCCCACAAAACACAAATACATGCGAGAGATGCAATTATACGGCCAAACTGGAGGCTGAGCTCTCTCAACACAAGACTGGCAAGACCAGACAGGAGGAGAAGGTTACCACATACACTATAGACCCAGTCTCACATAGTACCATCACAACCACAAATCATACACATAAACACACAAAGACATACTGGAGGCTCTGATCAAAAATCTACCAAAACAGCAGAGACCACCAAAGCATACACCCAAACAACTGTTACCTCAAAACACAACACCTGCAACACATAGACCTCACAGTCAGAGTGTCAAACAGTCACAGCCCTTAAGGCCAAACACAATGCCAGACACACTAGTCATTGGTGACTCCATAGTCAGACACACTGACGTCCGCCACCAGACTGAGTAAGAAGAAGGTCACAGTAAGCTGCCTGTCGGGCGCTAGAATCCGCCACAACGCAAGCACTCAGGTCTCACAACAGCAGGTACAAGTACAACTCAGTCATTGTCCACGCTGGTGTAAACGACCTGAGACGTACCTCCTTGGACTACATGAAAAGAGACATTGAGGAGCTCTCTGATTATGTAGCCCAGGCAGGTATGACCCTGACCTTGAGCAGTATCCTACCTTCACCAAGAATGATGCCACAATACAAAGATAAGATGATCAGTTTTAACAATTGGCTTAAACTCTGGTGTCATTCAAAGGGGATCCAATGTCTGTCTGCCTGGGATGACATGCTGGACAAGCCAGCTGCTACGCAAGGGACGGCTTGCACCTGTCACCCTGGGATTCGGATATTGGCAAAGGCTCTTGCCACCCCATAGTGCCTTTTTAGGCAAGGCTCAAATTCTAAACCTTCCACCTAGAACACAAAAAGGAAAAAACTAAGGGTAATGCTGCTCAATGCCAGAAGTCTCAATCTCAAAATGCACTCACCGAGGCCCTTCTCAGTATGGAGAACATCGATGTCTGTGCTGTGACAGAAACCTGGTTCAAGGCTCCTGAGAGCACCCCAGCACTATCAGGTTTTACCTCATATCATGCGTTCCGGCCCCAAAATCCGGACAATACCAAGAAAGGAGGGGGGGTATCCATATTCATCAAGGATACTTACACCTCAAGATTGGTGGCAACGCACGATGCATCGGAGACCATCCAGGTGCAGTTAACCATAGGCAAGACTGCTCTACAAATTGTAGCATGTTACAGGCCACCTCACAAACTCAGGAATCTCACTTGGCCTTCCTGAAAACACTGGAGGGAATAAATGTATCCCCTAATACCATCATACTAGGTGACTTCAATTACCCAAATATAGACTGGGAATGCTACTCAAGCCCAAACACCCTGGCCCAAAAGTTCCTGGAATTCATAAACTCAAATGCCATGGAACAACTAGTCACTATCCCCACAAGAGGAGAAAACATACTTGATCTCATCATCACGAACATGGGAGCAAAATGTTCAACACCAGAAGTATACCCCTCACTGGTGAGATCAGATCACAAACAAATCTCGCTGGAGGTCCTCATCCCACCCCCTCCTGAAACAAAAAAGACCACAGTAAAGAACTTCCCGAAAGCAGACTTTGCACTTCTAAAGACTAGTGTGGACTCCTTTAAAACCCCTGAGCGTGGAAAACAGTACTCTAGCAGCTGAATCACTTACAAATGCCTTCTACCAGCACCTGCAGGACTGCATGGATAAGGCAATCCCAAGCAAAACAAAGACTCTTTGTACCAAAGGCAAGCGTCCAGTCTGGTGGACCCCAGCCATAAACAAACTCTACAACAAAAGGAGGAAGCTACTACATGATAGAGCAAAATCCTTGAAAGGTAAGACGCCTTTGATCACTATAAGTAAAAAGCTGAGAGCCCTCATAAAATCATCCAAAGCAAATTTTGAGAGAAGAATAGCTAAAGACTCTAAAGACAATCATAAGGCCTTCTTTAGCTATGTTAGAAACCTGGGAGGAAACTCCCAGATATGCTCAGAATTAGTTCAAAATGATGAGAAGATTACTGATCCTACAGACATTGCCAACATACTGGCTGACAGGTTCAGTGCAAACTTCTCTCCCTCCCCCAAAAGGAGAGATATCTATACCAACAGATTGCAGACCCCAAACATCTCTAATGCCCAAGTGAGAACGGCTCTCAAAGGCAAAAACACAGCATCCATGGGACCTGATGGTGTCCCCGGCTGTGTGCTACATGCACTCAACGAGGAATTAAATCCTCAGTTAGGACAGCTGTTTAATCGTAGCCTCACCTCGGGATACACGTACTCCAGGAGTGGCGCTGGCGACTGTAGTCCCACTTCACAAAGGCGGTGCCTCCACCGACCCTGGAAATTACCGACCCATTAGCTTGACAAGCCTTATCTGCAAAGCCATGGAGAGGATCATAATGGATCTCATAAATAAAGACATAGGGAATTTGCAGACTCTGGATCCAACCCAGTTTGGCTTTGTCAAGGGCAGGTCATGCCTTTTAAACTTGGTTGACTTTTTCAAACAGTCACCAAGGCCATTGATGAGGGAAAGGCAGTCCATACAGCCTACCTCGATCTGGCGAAGGCCTTCGACACAATACCCCACTCGGGTATCATTGAAAAACTCATCAGCCTAAATGTTAACCCATACATCACAAGATGGGTTGCAAACTGGCTGAGTGACAGAACCCACAGGGTCAGAGTTGCCGTGCCATGTCTGACTCTAAGCCTGTCTCAAGTGGTGTCCCACAGGGCTCAGTCCTGGGCCCACTCTTGTTTGGCATCTACTTTTCCAGTACAAGCAAACACGGAGGGTTATGGCTGACAAAGTTTGCAGATGACTGCAAACTGGGTGCCGTAGTCGAAAACACATCTGACACAGATATCCTTCAGAAGGGTCTCACAGAATCACGGATAACTGGTGCCAGAGCCACGGCCTAAAGTTAAATGCCAAAAATGCATAGTCATACCCTTCGGAAAAACAAGGTTACCCCTAGCTACCATATAGGTGGAAATCCACTGAGCACAGAAGAGGTTATTAGGGACCTGGGGACCCAGGTTGACAGCAGTCTGTCATTCGACACCCATGTTGCAAAAATAGTTAGGAAGACCTTCTACATTGCCCACCTTATCATGAAGGGATTCACATCTAGATCAAGAGAGGTCATAGTCTCCCTATATTCATCACTCATCCGACCAATGATTGAGTACAATGCCCCATTCGGAATGTATCTGACCCGACACTTGCAGCAGCTGGAGAGGCCACAAAAGTTCCTCACCAAGAGGATTATGGGTCTCAAAATCTGACCTATGCTGCCAGACTGAAAGAACTCCAACTCTATTCAGTCGCACCGCTTGCTCAGGGGTGACCTGTGCCTGACATACAAGGCATTATCAAACCCTGACTTGATGTACATGCTTCACCTCAAAAATCTAGATCCATCAGAGCCACAAGAGCGGGAGACCTAAACCTTGACACGGCCATTAATAGAACGTGCTGGAGGGATAGATTCATTACCCAAAGACTCCTATGCTGTGGAACAAAATCCCGGTATATGTGAGGCAAAGCACCTCGCTGGCTTTGTTTAAGAGAAATCTTGACCAATGGATGGGAGATCGCAAGTATACCCCAGGGATTACCTCAGTGTCACTGCTCGACAGAGGCACAGCAAAATAATGGGCATAGTTCCCCAAACCTAAGGGGTGGCGTAGGCCACAAAACTATGGGCTAGGCTTGTAAATGCCCTCGGGCAGATAGCCTAGTATGAACCTATGAACCTATGAACCTATGAACAAGGTTCAAGGTTTGATACTCATATGGGGTAATTAGTTAGGCTTAAAATGGCCCACAAGGGCAATTAGCCTAGTACAAACCTAACCTATATTGTACTTCATAGACTCCTATCATACGGTAAGGTGTCAACCAACGTTAAATATGCACATCAGTATGTTACTGTACATGAAAACAACTGACATATGAACTGAATGGGAAGACTAAAAGCAGATCACAAAAAGCAGACAAGCTGTGTCTGGTGTATGAAAGACATGAGTCAGGGTGATGCAGCAGTTCTGTCCAGCACTGGGAAAGACAACAGGAGAAAATGGTCCGGCAAAGTACACTACAATACTTCTTAAAAATAGTAAGTACATCAACAACACACCATGCTTCCTAAGGCTGTGCAGATGGCGGAGAAAACAGGTAATGAATAGATATCCTTGAATTTCTGCTCAGCGTTTTTTACTATTGTACAAGGGAAATGTAGGAAAAATGCATACGTGCATGTTTAACATATTATGAATGGAGCATCTTTATTTGACAGCCATTTGTGCTGGTCTCACTGGAACTGCCTCTGTTCATACTGGTCACTGAACTGTTTTCTAGTCCAATGGTTATAGAGTTTGTCAGAGGCAGAAAGACATATTTATAGGTGGTCAAAAGACTGCCCTCTTTAGTAGCAGTATGCACATCACTTCACAAGAGATGTTTACTTGGCAGACAGTAAATTGGGGAACCATGCAAAGGGCAAAACATACACTGACAACAAACAAATGTAAAAGAGTATGTGAGTAAGTTAATATCACTGTTAATGTAATTTGGTATAGTCAGCAGTGTTTCTGTACTTTAACAAATCATTATATGAGTAGAATAACAAGAAAAGATAGAAAATAATGCTACAAGACATAGTTAGCTATCCAAAGTTAAAGAAAAGAAAGTTGGCCATATTTTGTTGTTGACATTCTTAGTGAGGGGAAAAAGAACAAGAAATTAGTTATAAAACAAATGAAAATAAAGTCAAAGTCAAAGAAAATGTTATTGTCATTCAGAACTACATCACAGTGTAGCTAAACAAAATTGCAATGCTTCACTCCCAGTGCAAAAACATACATAGAGAAAATACTAGTACTACTACTACTACTACTACTAATAATAATAATAATAATAAAATAAAATAAAAGTAAAAATAGAATAAAATAATAACATAATGAGCAGACACTCTACATATAAATAAGATGTGCATGACATTACTATAACATAAGAACTAAGCAGCATCTGGAATGGTCAGCATGAATATTGCACAGTGTGGTTAAAATTGCACTTACTTGATTGCTTATCAAGGTTGGTGTAATGGTTAAGGTATCTACCTCAAAGACAAAAGATACAGGGTTTGATTCTCACTAAAGAAAACTGACTAAACTTTAATATTCCACAAAAACAACTAGCCTGTACTTATCTATGACACCCACCTGACCTCAGTTTGTGGAAGGCTGGCATAATGGTTAAGGTATTTACCTTGCAGACACAAGGTTCAAGGTTTGATACTCATATGGGGTAATTGGTTAGGCTTAAAATGGCCCACAAGGGCAATTAGCCTAGTACAAATCTAACCTATATTGTACTTCATAGACTCCTATCATACGGTAAGGTGTCAACCAACGTTAAATATGCACATCAGTATGTTACTGTACATGGAAAAAGCAATACTTACAGTGCAACAGTCTGGATATGTAAGGATCTGTACAGTCAGATAAATAGCATAACTATGTGATTGGAGAGGAAGTATGCATTGACAGTCTCCTGGCTCATTTTTCACAAGAGGTCAGTAGTCTGATGGAGAGAGGAAAGAAACTGTTGTTAAGTCTAGAAGTCCTACAGTGCACACTTCTGTATCTCCTACCCAAGGAGAGGTGGGAAAACATACCGTTTGCAGGATGTGAAGAATCATTGGATATCTTCCTGGATCTACTGATGCAGCATGATTCACATAGGTCTTCTAGAGGTGCAAGACAGAAAAGAATGATTTTCTCTGCTGCCCTTACAACTCACATAAGATCCTTGCGATTGGAGGTGTTGAAGCCCCCATACCAGACAGTGATGTTATTGGTAAGGACATTTTCGATGGTACCCCTGTAAAAAGTTAGAGGATGGTCTTCAATAGTTTTGCCTTCCTCATTTTCCTTAGGAAGTGCAATTGTTGCTGAGCGTTTTTGACCATGTTAAGATACATGGACTGACCAGGACAGGTCCTCAGTGTTATGTACTCCAAGAAACTTTGCTCTTTTGACCCTTTCCACCGTCATCCCTTTCATCTCTAGAGTTTGGTGTGGTTCTTGAGACCTTCTGAAATCCACAATCAGTTCCTTAGTCTTGCTGACATTCAGCGCTAAGTTGTTTTTGTCACACCAGCCCAACATATTTTCAATCTCATTCCTGTAGGCTGAATAAAGCATTTTCTACAACATTCATATAAAAAATAAATCGATAAAAATAAAAATATCTCCTCTGCTGGAACTGTTGAACAGAATTATTCTCAAATCCCTACATTTCCAGTGGCAGCAGTCACACGTGAAACCTCAAGGATCAATAAGTGTAGTTCTGACACCTCAGAAATAGTGTGAGGAAGTGACTGTCAATTCATCTTGGACTACAAATGGATACTTTGAACAAAGGCCTGCAATTTAGCTACCTTTTGGTTGCAGCTGGATAATTCTTTAGTAAAGTGTAAAACAAGATCAGAGACCAACATTAATGGAGGTCCTTCCAGTTGTTGGCTTTAGCTAATTTTGACTGCTAAAGTGACAACCTGACTCCTTGTCCAAAAATGGGAAAAAGGGGTTGAGGATTGATGGATTCCAGGAAAAAATCAGTCCCCCACCTAAGCACCACGTTCAAGCATAGTCTCACATCAGGCTTTGTGACCACTGAATGGTGTACAGCAACAGTTATCCCACTCCACAAAGGGGGAGCCACCATTGATCCTGGGAACTATCGCCCTATTAGCCTGATGAGCCTGGTCTGCAAGGCGATGGAACGTATCATCATGGAACTCATAAACAAAGACATTGGTAACCTCCAAACTCTGGGCCCCACCCAGTTCGGGTTTGTGATAGGCAGATCATGCCTTCTGAAAATGATCGACTTCTTTGAGGCAGTAACCAAAGCCATAGACAAGGGTAAGGTGGTTCACACAGCCTAGCTTGACCTCGCCAAGGCTTTCAACACCACCCCCCATTCTGGAATTATAGCTAAACCACTAAACTAGGTATAAATCCCTACATCACAAGATGGGTTGCCAACTGGCTCACTGACAGAACTCACACTATAAAAGTTGCAGACTCCAAATTTGACTTCAAACCATTGACAAGTTGAGTACCACATGGTTCAGTCCTGGGACCTCTCCTGTTTGATATCTACTTCTCTGAAGTACAGACTAACACAGAAGGCCTCTGGCTAATGAAGTTTGCAGATGACTGCAAACTAGGAGCCATAGTCAAGTCCCCAAATGATGTGGACATCCTACAGAAGGGCCTCACTGAGACAAATGGCTGGTGTCAGAGGCATGGCCTCAAGCTCAGTGCCAAAAAGTGCATTGTCATCCCCTTTGGTAAAAACTCTGTACCCCTGAACTACCACATATACAGCAGTCTACTTAACGCCAAATGTGTGATAAGAGACTAAGAGACCTTGGGACCCAGGTGGACAGTAGTCTCTCCTTTGATAATCACATCACCACAGTAGTCAGGAAGTCCTTCTATGTGGCACACCTCATCACAAAAGGGTTCTCATCCAGGAAAAAAGAGGTCATTGTTTCCCCTCTACTTGACACTCATTACACTCATTATAGAGTAAAATGCCCCTTTTGGAATGCACCTCGCAAGAAATCTGCATCAGCTGGAAAGGCCACAGAAGTACCTCACAAAGAGGATTACTGGCCTCAAACAGATGCCATATACTGACCGTCTCAAAAAACTCCAGCTTTACTCTGTAGCATATCGCCTACTCTGAGGAGATCTCTGCCTAACATATAAAGCTATGTTAAACCCAGAGCTGTTGGACATGCTACACCTAAAGAAATCCCAATCCCTCCAACCTACATGCTCTAGGGACCTAAACCTTATCAGCACAATAAACAGGACATGCTGGAGGAATACATTCCTGTCCCAGAGACTTCCCATACTTTGGAACAGGCTACCCATCTATGTCAAGCAAAGTTCCTCATTAGCACTCTTCAAGAAAAAAAATCTTGATGAGTGGATGGGAAATAGGAAATACAACCCAGGGATCACTTATGTGGCTCTGCTCGACAGGGGCACAGGAAATTAACTTTCTTGGGTGGCATAAGCCAGGGAACCTTGTTGGCTAGGCTTACTTAGGCCCTTGGGCCGATAGCCTAGTACCTACCTATGAAACTATGAACCTATGATGACACTAACCCCATTATATGCCATTGGAATGGGAACACTCCACTACTTTGTTATGTCTAGCATGACTTATATAAAGTAGACTTGAAATGGATTATGGGAAAGAGAAAGGATTGAAGAAAAACAAGATCACATTCATATGTCAAGCCCCACTGGCAGCCATTTGTGGAAAAACATAGTACAATACTATAAGAAGCATCCAGAATGATTTTGAGGTTTTAAAATCGCTCAGAAAACAATGCTAGACTGAAAAAATACATATTTTTATTTCTAAGGTGGAGTCTTTCTTTAAGAAGAAGCATGTAGGAAATTTTGAATAGCTGTAAATTAAGATATAGAACCCTAGCAAGGGGATTAAGCCACAAAGGATCATAGGAAGTTACTATGCTATTGGCCCTGAGACCCTTATAAGCCTAGCCAAGAGTTTATCCCATGTTTAGACAAGTCAGCACCCAAACCCTCTGTCTAGCAGGGACACAGGTGGAATCTCAGGGCTGTATTTTCTGTTACCCATCCAGTTATCCAGGTTGCGCTTGAAAAGGGATGATGAGGTAGTCTGCTTGAAGTAGAGCGGGAGTCGATTCCACAGATGGGGGAGTCTCTGTGACGCAGATCTGTCCTGCCAACAAGTCCTATTGATGTCACAGACCAGGTTGAGGTCACCAGTGCGGGTTGCTTGAGTGGAGCTTGACTTGCGAATATGCAGCAGTCCCATCAAAGTGGGGTCTGAGATTGCTTTGTATGCCAGACAGAGGTCATCTCTGAGGAGTCCGTATGAAACTGAGTAGAGGGACAGGGCTTTTAGCCTATCTGTGTAGGGTAGATGTTTGAGACCCTGGATTCTTCTGGTGAGGAACCTCTTTGGTCTCTCCAGCTGTTGCATGTGCTTTGCAAGGTACATGCCGAAGGGGGCCTAATAAGGGAAGAATACAGGGATGTTATGACCTCTTTGTCACTGGATGAGATACCCTTACTTCTGAGGTAGGCCTTGTAGAAAGCTTTCCATAAAACAGAAGCAACATGGTGGTCAAACGTCAGGTTGCTATCAACCTGGGTGCCCAAATCCCTCATGACCGATTGCATGCTTAGGATATTGTTATTAATGTGATAATATGTGGGGATGTCACTCTCCCCAAAGGGGATAATGATGTATTTTTTGGCATTCAGCTTGAGGCCATGTTTCTGGCACCAGTCATTTATTTGGGTGATACCTTCTTTGAGGACATCCACATCACTTGGGGAATTGATGACCGTGCCCAGCTTGCAGTCATCTGCAAACTTGGTCAGCCATAGCCCACTGGTTTTGGCTTGCACCTCAGAGAAGTATATCTCGAATAACAGAGGCCCCAAGACCGATCCCTGGGGTAAGCCACTCGTTATGGGTCTATTGCTTGAGGTGGCTTCCCCTATTTTGATTAGGTGGGTTCTATCAGTGAGCCAGTTTGCGACCCATCTGACAACATATGGATTGATGCCCAGTTGAGAGAGTTTATCTATTATGCCCGAGTGGGGAATAGTGTTGAAGGCTTTGACCAGGTCAAGGTAGGCAGTGTGCACCGTCTTCCCCTCATCCATGGCTTTGCTGACTGTCTTAAAGAAGTCGACCAGATTTAACAGACATGACTTCCCCTTGATAAAGCCAAACTATGTAGGGTCAAGTGTTTGGAGGTTGCCAATATTCCTGTTAATGAGGTCCATGATAATCCATTCCATGACCTTGCAGATCAGGCTAGTTAGGCTGATGGGTCTATAATTTCCCAGATCGGTGGATGTTCCACCTTTGTGTAAAGGGATGACAGTAGCTGTCCTCCACTCAGCTGGGACAAAACCAGTACTCAGGCTTTGGTTGAATGGGGTGCCTACTGGTGTTGCAAGTTCATGCCTGAGTTCATGTAGGATGCAGTCTGGGATGTTATCAGGTCCCATGGAGACTGTATTTTTTTTGCTTTTGAGAGTGCAGTGATAGCCTTTTCCCTTGAGATAAGGGGAGGGGGGCAGGTACTAGGGATGTCCTGATTTATTAATGGGGGGACAGAGGGGTGAAGTTTTCACTGAATCTGTCAGCCAGTAGGTTTGCTATATCTACAGCATTTGTGTATGTGGTGTCCTTGACCACCAGTTCTGAACAGACCTGGGTACTTCCTTTGAGGATTTACCTACTGTAGTAATTAACTGCTCAAAGAGTTCTGAAATAATCAGAGCTGTTGAAAGCTTATACATTTTTTTTCAGGTATCAACTGTAATACAATACTAGCATCCCAATTTCCACACAAAGTGAGCTTTCCACTACAAAAAAGCTGGCTGTTTACAGGTAAGATGAGACCTGAACAACTGTTTTGCACTCTCATCTTTACACTACATATTCTAAAAGAAAAAACAGTAGGAAGTCTGGGGATCACTTAATAACAGGTACTTAAAGCAGTGGGAAGTCTAAGGTTCATTTAGATGTAGATATTAAGGACAATACAGTTACAGTACATGAACTCTGCCTTTTGCTAAATTTATTAAAATGAGGTTCATTCAATTAAAATGGTAGGATTGTAGGAAACTTCTGCATAGTTTTGGTATCTGAAAAAAATGAAACTACTCTGTCAGTGAATGTTTTCTACTCTGACTGCAGCCATGTGTTTCTTCTTTCAAGGTGAATTTGAAATGACTTTGTATTACAGCTGATACCTGAAAAAATGTATAAGCTTTGAGCAGCTCTGATTATTTCAGAACTCTTTGATCAGTTAATTACTACAGTAGGTAAAGCCAATGACCAAAGATTTTGTGCTGATCACTGGCTCCATGAACTGAGACAGAATATCTGTCACACAGTAAGATGATAAGGTAATTATTGTGCAGTTAAATGTTGATTATTTTTACAGCAGCCATTAGCTAATCTAGAAATGTTTATACTTTAATGCAGGAAGATATCCATATTTTATATAAGGCTGATATATGCTGACATGCCTTTTCAGCTGCTGAAGCATCTCTTAAAAACAGGTATAGTCTGCAACAGATGGAGGCTCATCAGGCTTAAAAAATAATGAATTGAAAAATTATTTTAAGTGTTACCCAAGGTCATTTTCATTACATAAAGCATAACACTTTGGTCTATATAATATTGGGTCTATATTAAAATCGCGAAGAGGCTTTACATCGAACGTCTGTTCACCGACACATGAAGACCAAATGCACTAAACCATGAATGATCAAAACAGTGATTTCTTTCCCTGGGAAAGAAATCGCTAGTACCAAACACACACACACACACACACACACACACACACACACACACACACACACACACACACACACACACACTATTTAAAACATAACTAAGTGGGGGGCTTTTCCCCTACACCCCCCAACATGGGGGGCTGTGCCCCCCCACACACACCCTAACTAAATATACCAACTCCGAGATCGCACTGCAGTGGGGTAAATGGCAATGCTACAGCTCAGGCCAAGTGATTTTTTCCCTGGGGAATAAAATCGCTGGTCTGAGCCTTCACTATTTTCAGACTTCTGTCTTTATATGTGGGTGAAGAGGTGCTCGATGTAACGCCTCTTTGCAATTTTAACATAGACCCATAATATCTAATGTGTTCTGTAATATGACATTATGGTATACAGTAGCTAATGTGTTAGAAAAAGACCAAGGTTGTAGATTCCAGAAAATCTTTTCTGAAAAGTTTCCAATTCTTATTTCAGTTCATGGGGAGGTCCCCCCTAACCGTGAAAAGCCGAAAGAAGAAGATGGGGGGTCTTTGTTAGTTCAAGTTCTGTTCAGTGTCACATCAATATCATATGCTTTAATGGTTTGGTCTATCAAAGAAGAAAACAGCCTTAAAACATACCCTTTGCTTTGAATGTAGTGCTTTTATTAATGATGGATCACCTGCAGAGCTTTTCTTGCCAGAATTATATTACCATTAAGGCAAACAAACCATAAAGCAGTGAAAAAAATTACAATTACTAAGACAAAAAAAGGAAAAAAGAAAAAGATTCCCAGCAAACTTCTGTCTCTTATCTGAATGAAAGTTGTTTTAAACATAACCCATAGGTACTACAGATTATATCACACTGATTATATTCCATAAATTAAAAGTGTGCTGCAAAATATAGCCCTTTAACAACAAAGCATCCAAGGTTTACATTTATATTTAAAAGTGTTGTCAAGCACAGTAACTCCATAGATAGTGAAGGCATCTAACCAATAAACAGCCAATATGTTTTTAGAACAGAAGGGAAAAGGGCGAATGTTTGGAGAAGTCGCCAGATACAATTAACATCAGACTTTTATGCCCTAACCCATCTGATATTGATAATATACCATCTGTGGTGAACATCATTTGGGTTCTAACAAATGGTGGATAGTACATAGTAGTGAATATTTTCGAAGGTATGAAGTTCATACCAGAATGTAGGCTGTATTAATGTTTCTCTAAGTGATTTAAAAAAAAGGAGTACATTCACCCCTATGTGTACCATGTCCTGCTGACAAGGGTGGGGGCATTGTGTTTTATGATGTTATTTTCATGTATCCCTAAGGAGGACGGCCTTAGCAGATTCAATAATAGTGTCTGCTTATTTTGAGGGGGGAGCAGCACAGACAGAAAACGGTAGCAGCTATGGGGGCTTGGTTGCCCCCTATTACGCAAATTTGGTCTTGAAGAGTTTCAGTCTCAGATCCATAGAAAAGATACGCTCAGCAACGGATATACAGTACCAAAGGGCATTATTAAGCAGCAGTGTATCCGGCTGTTCGTATGACATCTGATAGCGAAAATATAATTACCACTATTAAATCTACTGTGAGGTATATCTATCATTGTTGCATTTTTTAACTTTATTTTTCAACTTCACTACACCACATGTTCATAACTTTTTCCAACTTTAATAGGTTGGGAACAATTATAAAAAGTTTTATATATGAATTTTATGCATTTATATAGGTTAGTTTTATTTTATATGACATAATTGATTAATTGATGTAAAGGCGTTTTTCTGTGGGATGTTTGTATATAAGGTGATGAATTTTAGATAATGTTTTTTTATATATTTTACCCCCTTGACCTGCCAATCATTGAACCATCTCCTTTGGACTTGAGTCCATTTATTTTTTAAGGGTGGAATCCGTTCAGAATCTCTAGGGGATGAGCCATCTGGAATTTCATCATCCAAGCAAACATCATGAAGGTTTGGTGATCTCTACAGTATTCCAGCAATGAGAGCTAGCTATTTTATATGTAAGCCGCAAACCCATTATTTGTGTGTTGAAGTTGGCACCTATGTCATTACAGGAAGGGTCTATGCCCCTTATCAGCTCATGTGCTGACAGGAGCTACCATTAACAACAAGGGTTGCCATGTCCACATTGTTTTCTGCATTGGTACCACCATTTTGATTTCCTTCCACCCTGTCCTCTGGCTGTGGTTTACTCAGTAGTGGTGGTTTGAACCTGTCGCGTCCCTCCTTCCATAGGAAGTCACACCTATCCTCCAGATCAAGCTGTCAAATATGCAAACTACTAACTGAACCCAAATAACTGGGCCATAGTCAGGGTTTACCCCTCTATGATACCAGCTTAACTAAAAGTCCAAAAATTAAATTTATTGACAATACTGATGTCAAATTCAGTCTCAGAAAAGTGAAATAAAACTGAACTGGACCTAACAATAAGGCCTTCCGAAAACCTTGCACCCAGTAAGGAAGGGTGACACAGCACCACTGTGACTTAGATGAAAAAAAACTAGGTGTCCCACTAGCACCAGGAAAATGCAGCAGATAAGCATTTAACTTAAAACATAACACATAAAATGAAGTCATGATCTTTAGTAATGCAAAGACATCAGAAAAATACCAACACAAGTTTTAATCATATTGTAAGAAAAATCAGTTCAATGAATACAAACAATAAATAGAATTTGTGGAAAGTCAGTTCCCAAAACAAAATTAGCACTGAAAGAAAAATCAAAAGTCCTGAACATTGTGGGAACAGCCTCTGTGACTCATTTTGCCAAATAACCCAAGATTCTCCATTCCACTGTTACTGCCTAAGCCTGGATAACAAAGGCACATCTGTAAAAATGCTGTTTAAACTGCTGATTCAGAACCACATCTGATTTAATACACCAACAGTTTGATGAGCATAGATTGGAGTGAAATCATTCAAGCAAGTACCTACATGCTGCATGCAAAGAACATTTACCTTGACACTTGCTTAATGGTTTCAGGTGAATCTAGATCAGGGTCTATATTATTTCCTCAAAAGATGTCTTCATCAAATCCCTATTCATCAACATGACTACATTGAATGTTGCACTCAGTAAACAATCACTACATCAAAGTTTTTCCTTGGGAAATTAACTAGGTGGCCAGCATCATGAATTAGCCCTTTTTCCCACTGCAGTGTGATCTCAGAGTTGGTATATATAAGTAGGGGGGCAAAGAACCCCACATTGGGGGGTGTGGGGGGTCAGAGCCACCCATCTTCGTGACTGTAAAATGATGTAGTTTGTAATATGGTTGCTCTGGTGGCCAAGCAGATTCTTTCCCTAGGAAAGAAGTTTGATGATTGTAATGTTTGCTGAATGGCTGTTTAATGGGTAGTGATCTATGAATAGCCATTTGATGGAGACGTCTTTCATGAAAATAATATAGACCCTCCAGATCCCAAGAAAACACATCCAAGAATGGGTGAGTCAGATTATTGATACAGCTGCATTTCTGCAGGTGTTGCCAGTGCAGTGACCCAAGCTGCCTCCCTCCTTCACTCCAGGATGGGCAAGCAAACATTAGACACTCATTTCTACCCTCCCTTACCTGGTTTCCTAGTCTGGGGTGTAGTCAGGGCTTTATCCATGTGCCAAGAGGCAAGATGAGCTATTTGGATTTCATATGCAAAGATGTCAGAAATCACTTCCAAAATATACTGCTGTAAGCAATGCCACTCAAAGAGTAGCTCTACCTTCCCTAAGATCCATCATATTAAGATGTCATGTTTGGTCAGTGGTGACCAACAATCAGATGACAGATGCATGGTCACTTTAAGGGGCAATTCCAGGGATTTTATTTTGATTTAGCCTTTGTTTACATTTCAGGTTTGTCTTTCTGAGTCACCTTTGGCTGAGGGGAGCAGGGGAAGAGTGCCTGAAGGAGGTTTCAAAGGTGTTAGCCAAATTCCATCTCAAATTGCAGTTGTACTGACAACAGCTCTCCCTGTGAGCCATTCATTAGGTTAATCAGTGCATTTTACCCAGTGAGAAAAGTAGCCTTTCAGACATTTTATGACCTGACTGCTGCTGCTAAACTAGAAAGCACATCAGTAATGCAAGGCTTTTAAAACATTAGGAGGGCTGGTGTTAGCATTTTGGGGGCCCCCAGCAAATGTCAAGTTGGGAGCCCTCTAGACACTTCCAGTATATGTGTCACCCAGTCAATGCCACCCCTCCTAAGCAACCTTTTAGTTCATTAAGAGTAGTACTCATAGACAGAACTGGAGCTACAAGCTCTTACATTACAACAGGCCTATGTACCACACTATGTTGACCTGTCTAACCAAGGGACACTTACAGTTACTGGCATTTAGTTGCAACAATGATACATTGCAATGACTCTATGTACAGGTCTGGAATTAAAGTGAAATGATGACTAGTCCTACCATTTCAACACCTCACACACACCCTCTAGTCCTCCCAATACCATGCACATTACTTTTTTCTCCTTTTGCCACATTTTGACTTACTCTCAGCTTTTTCAAGAAGACATAACTTTCTATATGCTCTGAAGGGCATTTTAAATAGTTTTCTTTTTACACAACCTTTTCATCCAATAATGGCTTGAACAGAAATTATGATTAAGGAAAGAAATTCACTTTAGTTTTACTTGCATCCTTTCAACACACCTTTTCTGAACAAGACAGAACAGTAATAATCATTTAAGAAATAACTCAAATAAGTCAGGGCCCAAGAAGCCATAGGATTACAGTTGGTCTGGGATGCATTTTACAGCATTTTCTCAGCATTTTACTCCAATGGTGGCATAAGCAAACACATTGAAAAAGAAAGAACATGCCTGATATGTGGCTGTGAGAATGATTTTGGTAATATATTCTAATTTGTTGCTCGTAGACAGTACACCACCCCTACATAAGCTTTAGTAACCTTCTTGGTACACTTCTCAGGTCTGTGAGAAAAGTAAATAATGACCACACTGTCCTCAGCTCAAACACAAGCTATAGTGACTTCATGTGCACACCTCTAAGGTTTGACTGTGATGAAAATTAAAGATGTAATAACCACACAATCCCCAACCCCCAAAACCTACAACAGCCTTCTATACACACACGTTTGAGCAGGACTGGTTTTGGAATGGGTGTGGTTGAAAACAGAGGCTATTGTCAGCTTTATCCTAAAAGGACCATATCTCAATGTTCAGGTTAAACAGCAGTGAGAGAATTGATATAGTTTTCTCATTTTCCCCAACCAGCAACAGCTTTTGTGGGCACACCAACAGAGTCAACAATGATTAAAGGAGCCCACCCATATCCATTTAGACAGTTTGGTGAGTGAGGGCCACCAGACTTCAAGAAGATCTAAGTGCCTGAATGTTCTATGATTCTATTTTATGTCTTACTTTTGAAATACAATTACTTGTTAGGTATATTTTTTTACTGATACCCGGAAGAATAATGTCTGTGTCCTGCCATTATTGGGTGCATGCACAGATAAAAATTAATGATATTTTTTTACACACAAACAGGCATACGTCACTGCAGTATTAGTTTTGTACTTATTTCAGCAAATAGCAATGCATTATGCAACACTGGTACTGCTACACCAGATCAGTCACTGCAGTTTGGCAGTCATGAAATAGCAGCTGGGGTTAGTCACTTATTTATCTCACTGAGGAGTAATGCATACTTGTCACTGTCCCTGATTTCACAGACCTTCCCTGATTTTGTTCATACTTTTGCTTTTTCCATTGTAAAAAGTTTGATTTGCTGGTAAATCATTTGGGATTAAAAACAGTCAATCAATCCAGATATCTGAGTTTTATACTTATTGTCCAAAAATACATGTTGATGCAAAAGATGTTATTCTACTAACTTTTTCAGTGAATTAGAATAATGTTTAAAATGTATTCCTGATTCTTTGTCTTTATTCTATTAGTTTTGGGACTGTACTGAATTTGTAAGCAAAGAAATTAAGTTATAGTATCTGGTTCTGAGAGAATTTATAAAACTCCTTGAAAGAGAAAGCCATCCCTGATGATCAGAAGCATCAGCTCTTCTTAAAATCCAGAGTTTGCACTGATATAAGTTAATTGGGCTGCTGCTCTCTAGTGCTTACCCTGCTCATTGCACTGATATATTGCACTGATATACTGCTCATTGCACTGACCCTGCTCATTGCACTGATATAAGTGCTCATTGCACTGATATAAGTTACTACCCTGCTCATGTTCATTATCCGCTTCGTCCTAACAAGGTCATATCACAGCCCCGTTCAGCTTAAAGAGCATAATTAGGAAATTAATACATTTCTTCTTCCTCATTTTTCCCCAACCAGAAGCAGCTTTTGTGGGGCCCCCACACAGTCAAGGATGATTAAGGGAGCCCCCTGCAGCCACAGTTATTGCAGGGACCTAAAGCTGGCTGTGTGGTTACTTTTAGTGGAAAAAATGTCCAACACTAGGGTTTAACTAAGCCAGAAGCACTATGTCAGTGGTAAAATATTTAATGGAATTCTGATGCCTGTGACTTGACAAAACACTGTTACTACAACTAGAAATATTTTAGAATTTTAAGGGAAATATAAATAATAGTTATTACCCATGTGGTTTATTAAGTATACAATATTCTGTGCTAGTTTTTGTTGGCTTGACAGACATGTTACAAAATATCAGGATAAGATAACTTGCTGTGGTTGGGGGCTCCCAGGGAACAGGGGCCCATAGTAATCATAGGGTTTGCTGATGCCTAAAGCCGGCTATGAATATTAGTAAACAGAGTTTTTTGTTTCTTTCATTTCATGTTTTATTCAGTGATGACTGTGAATCCTGGTCATCTACAACAATTTTATGACATGACTTCTACCTACAGAGCACATCTGAGTCAGGCAAACAATAGTGGAAACCATATTTCTCTTTCTTTCATGTTTTACTGTATTCTTGTTGTTGTTGTTGTGTCTTTCGGCTTATCCCGGTTAGGGGTCCCCACAGTGGAACTCTGGCCCGCTAATGGTTGGTAGTGGATTTTTACGTGCCGAGTTACCAGCCCTGACGCACAACCTTCAACTAAGGCACGCCCATTCACGTATGCCTCCACACAGAAGACGCTCTAGCTGAGAATCGAATGGGACATCTTGCTGTGAGGCGACAACGCTACCGCAGCACCACTACCGCAGGTTTCTGATGTTTGAATATTAGCCTAGTGTATTGATTTTCTGACCTGCTAGTAATTCCATAGAAAGCAGGTGTGTGACAGAAGGTTGGAGCACTAGTAAACACACTCTTCTGTTCCTTTATCAGCGTCTAGTTTGGTATGTGCTGATTTCTAAATACTACTAGACAAATGCACTATTTTTTATGAACAGGCTGCTTGTACATCTGTAGAAGCATGAGTGATGCAAAATTTAAAAATTAGTATACAGTGATGTCCCTTTTCCCTGGCACAGCGTTCTTTGTTTTAAATGTGAGCCAGGAGCTGGGAGCATAGTTCCCCAATCCAATGTAAGTCAGGGAGGAACACAAATCCAAAGATTAGCTTATCCTGGGAGCTGAAACAAAACTGGAACTATGGATTTACAGGATATTTAGAAGTAAAATGACACTGTGGGTGGGAATGAAAGTGACGTGTCGAAGTGGACATGACTTCTGTCAGCTTAACTCAGACCCTAATTTTAAACACTGGGATTGTCCCTTTAAGACATCAGAACTGTTCAGCATTGCTCAAATGTGGTCCATTATTAATGAGTAAGTACTGCCCTGGGGTATAATGGTTCCTATTCATGTGTTTTTGTATGCTGATTCTGAGAAACGTTTCATGAAATTAAAGGTACAGTGTCTATCTTGGTGGGAGATGCCCTATTACTGAAAAAAGCGAAGTTTATGGTTTTAATTTAGTGGAGATTAAGTAGATGGTGAATACAAAAAGCTTAACTTAGGTTGTTTGCATATTGTAAGTAATGTCTGATGTAGACAGTTTGACATTTTACTTATGCATACAAAGGAGTATGGTGCAACAGCACTGTAAGTATGGTGATTTTGAAATACTCATGTATATAACAGGTACATTTTACCTCTATTTCATGATTGTGTGTCTGTCTGTGTATATACATGTGATGAGTATGAGCATGTGTGCACACATGTGATGTGTGTGTGTGTGTGTGTGTGTGTGTGTGTGTGTGTGTGTGTGTGTGTGTGTGTGTGTGTGTGTGTGTGTGTGTGTGTGTGTGTGTGCTAAGTTTCAGTAATTATGACTATAAACCTATATCATGCAGGTCATGTAGTAACCTGTAGAAATTCAAAAACCGAGCTATGAAAATGAATGTTACAAATAACAAACAATGCAACCCATGGAAGAATGAGCAGGAAAAGGAATGAAATGGGTGTCACAGATGATCTAAAGACATTTAAAAGCATTTGTGTAAGTAAAATGGGAGTGGGATCAACAATATCTATGGCTATGGCTATGGCTAGCAAGAAAGAAAGAAAGAAAGAAAGAAAGAAAGAAAGAAGTGTACTTGGTCCTCTGAAAGGATACCTTTGTTATGTAATCATAACTGGATGTTCAGAAAGTAAAACACTAGCAGGTAAGCTAAGAGTAGTAACTGTGGAAATTTCAGTTCAGTGTCTCTGTTTACATTTTTGATCCATTATGTTGATAACATCCTTGCCCTGTCTTAAAGAAAGAATGTCAGTTATTTGAGTATCACATGAATTTTGTGTTAGTGATCATTACAACCCTCTCCCAGTTGCTATGAGGAAGATGAGTAGCTGTTTTATTACTCATCACATTTTGTGTCAGTTTTATACTTAATAACATATCTGTCATGTTCTGTGCTGTATTACAGGACACCAGGACTGGTGTAAATTAGCTTGCTGCATTTATTTTCCACCCCAAATGCACACATGCCTAAACCACAGCAACTTGCATATCTTGTCTAGTTCTCAGCCAATTCAACAATTGCTAGCAGCTTCAATACTACCTTTTGCATTCTAGGTAAAGAAAGACGAGAATGACTTTCTGTTTCAGGTAGCATGTTTTACAATTTGCACATTAAAACATTTGCATGCAGGTACCTTTCATTCTGAAAACATGCAGTATCAAAAACAACTGACGTTACTTTACACGGAAAACGGTTAGTCTCCTATAGTCTGTAAGCATGCTTTCCTCTTAGCAGTCATTTTATTGCTTACCTGTTGTAGAACATTCACAGGTCTTGGTACATCATAGAAACCTTATCTCACACCCTTAGAAAGTAGCTCTCACAGGTTGCGAATGTGTTGGGTTTGTCATTTGTGACAAGTCATTATTGCTTAATGTATCACTCTCAGGTGACGTGTTTGTTTTGGGTAATACATCAGTTTTGGGTAACGTGTCTCCTTTAGATAGACTATTTGGGAATTAGACTGAGGACAATGACTCAGACTTTCACTTCTTCAACTTGTTCAGAGCATAGCTTTTGCTCATCCAGTTGTGATAACTGTTTACTCAGTTGGGACATCTCAGGAATGACCTAGACTTGGCCTTGATATCTTTTGACTACACCTCCATCATTACTTCATATTATATACAATCTCAATTCTGCAGATGGGGCAACATTCACTTGTTATGCCTCCCAGCTCTTTTCCCCATCTATGTTTAATCAGACAGTCTGACCTAAACTTAGTACAGGCAAGGAATGAACTGAATAGCTTTTGTTGTAGAAATATTTATATGCAAATGTAATCCTTTTGTCATTTTGTTGAATAGTATCTTGGGGACAGTTGTGGACAACAACTCTGGCTCAAGTATAGGGATTGTAGTTAATGTATGCATACTCAGCATTACTTGTGCTCATGTCTTTCTAGTTGCACTATGAAACCTTATGCTTTTGTGTCTAAACTTTTAATTTTAGGTTTCTGTTGCACATTTACCTGATCAGTGATTTTGTCTGGACTGCCATTGTCACTGGAATGATTTGTGGCTGAAGAGCTTCTGGTTCATTTCTTAGTGAGTCATATTGCAAGTTGTTCTCAGAGACAGTGACCACAACCAACAACCCTTCCCCCCTTTTCTTGCTTATTTTATAATAATAAACAATGACCTACTTGACCATCTGCCAAACTGAACCTGAAGCCATGCCTCTAGAGTAATATCACTGCATCATCATGATGTCAGGAGGAACAGATTCATGAGTGGAAGTCAACTTCAGTAAGCACCATCAGGGCTTATTAAAGTATGCTGAGCTGATTAAATGTGTCCTATATTAAATCATCAATAACATGTTAGCATTGAGATTCAAAACTTCTTACATAAACCACTGAAATTTCAAATAAAAAATCATGCAAGAGAAAAGGTATAAAATATAACCCTTGAAGGACTATAGAAGATGCCTAATTTCCAGGAAAGGATTGATGATTTTGTATCACCTTTTCTGTTGCAGACAAGTTCCACCCATTCTGAACTGCAATAGCATCAGCTAGTATACCCTTTTTGTTTAGTTTAAACAGTTTGAGAAGGTTGCTTGGCAGAGGACCACATGCCTTTGCTCCCACAGTATATCTGGATGGTGTTCCTAGATTTGATGCACACCTTTTGGCACATCAGTACTTGGGGATTAGTGAATTCTTTCTTCAGTATTGTAGGGGTGGGCATCACTTCTCATACACAGTGCTGCCATTTGGGCTTTCTTCATTGTCTGAAGTCTTTGCCTAGGTGTTTGGCATGGTGGCTGAATCCTTGCAGGAGAAACATCTCCATCTGTACATTTTCCTGGATATCTGACTCTTGTTACTCTCGCACTTCTGCTTTCACACAAAGGATCTGGATGTTGCAGTGGAGTGTGAGATTTCACATTCACCATATAGCTGGTTCCTCTTATGGGGAAGACCAAAGTGGTCATGGCGAACTGGGTGTAGATGCAGTTCAGGATCTACACTCACACTCTTCTCTATCTCTAAGGTTAAATGGCTGCTACAAACTTCATAGTTCTGCTTTCACACAAAGGATGCGGATATTGCAGTGGAGTGTGAGATTTCACATTCACCATGTTCTCGCGAGCGGTTATTGGATAGCAGATCCTTGGTTCCAGACATTGAAGTAGTAGAGAACCCAACAATCTCCTGGTGGAGTCTCCTTTTTTGCAGCTAAACATCTCACAGATTCTGATGAACAATATTTTACTGGCAATGCAAGCTGGAGAGTTAAATTAACCCCCCCCCCAATTGTACAAGAAGTGTGGTTCCTAGCCTAGAGGGGGTGGTCTATATAAACTAGTTGGAACCAAAATCAGTCTTATTGCCCCCCAAGGTCTTAGAGGCAAATCTGCTTGCAAGATGCAATTTTGGGTAATAAAACAGTAATATAGGCACAAACAGTAGTCGAAAAGCTCAAAAGATCGAAAAATGCAAAATTAAATGTTTAAAAAATACTTATAATCAAGAAAGTTGCTTTTTCTGCTCTCTGCTGGCTTAGGAACTCTGCAGGGGACCACGAGGAGCTATGCCAAGTTCTCTAATTCCTGAAAAAGCCCGCCAAAGCGCGCTTTATAGCAGGGGGCTGGAAAAAACAGGAAATGACCCAAAATGGCCAATGAATTACTAGTTGCTGTCTCTAACCACTCCTTTGAGGACAAACAAGCAGCTCAGTACTCCCCACTCCCACTGGTGAGTAAAGAAACTACCTCTGGCCACACAGAAAATGGAGGAACACAGGAACCAAATACAAAGCCCAGGTATCAGCAAAATCTGATCACTGGAACAACTAGCTAGGAAAGTTTAGGAAAGGAGAAGTATTTTTTTTTTTGTTTTTTTTTAGTTTTTTTGCAAACAGACAGAAAAAATACAGTAAATGCTTTGGTATTCGACTAAATTGCTATCAAAGGCTGGTACACTTGAGTGTATTAGCCTGTTTGTTACTTTTAAGCAAAACTTTAGCTAACAAGTGCAATCAACAATTTAAGCACAGAAAAACAGGAAAATCAGGTAATAAAACATTAATATAGGCACAAACAGTAGTCGAAAAGCTCAAAAGATCGAAAAATGCAAAATAAAATGTTTAAAAAATACTTATAATCAAGAAAGTTGCTTTTTCTGCTCTCTGCTGGCTTAGGAACTCTGCAGGAGACCACGAGGAGCTATGCCAAGTTAAGTACGTAAACCCCGAACGGTCAAAACCGTGAATTTCAAAATGTCGATTTGTTTTGGTTGGCCCGTCTGCGGTACAGCTCTGTAAGGTAAGTGTGCGATAGATAGTACTTTAGTGTTAGGATCTGGGTTAAGGTAAGTGCATAGATAGGTACTGTATGTAAGAGTTAGTGTAGTGTTAGGTGTAGGGTTTTTTTAAGTGTATGTATGTGTATTATTTATTTTGTTTAGGTGTATGTCTGTAGAGGATATGTGCGATAGTTATGGACCTTAGGGTTAGGGAGGGGTTAAAGAGAGTGCATAGATAGTTGTGTTTGTGGGGTTTAGTTTAGTGTTGGAGGTAGGATTTTGGTGCTTTAGTTTAGGTTAGAAGTAAGGTTTGGTTAGTGTATGTATGTGATTTATTTATTTTGTTTGGGTAGGTAGTATGTAGCGGGTGGTGGGGTTGGCTATGGCAGTTCGATATTTTTTTTCGCAGTTTAGTGCGTTCGGGATTTTCATGGTTCACGGTATGGGGGTCGATGTTTTGGTATTCACGCATAGGGTTTTTTTCTTTGCTAATATAGACCCGATAGAAACATGTACAGATTGTTTTCCTGTTGTCCATTCTTTACAGAAGCAGGTTAACTTTCTTACTGACAATGTGAAATGCATACATCCTGTTTTTTTTACATTCTTGCCAAGTCTGTAAGAGATCAGCTTTCTTGGAGATAGTGTGAAATGCACACATTCTTATTTGTTTACATTTTTGCTGCGTCTGTAAGGAAACATGTCCATTAAGCAGATTCCTTATTTTTCAAGCCACAGTCATTTAGTATGGATGCTAATCACATATTGCTAAACTCTATTTTTACATTTAAGCAAGCTTTATTTTATACCTTATTTATGTTGGATATTTGTAACAGAATTACTTTCAACCTTTTATTCACTGTTAAATACACTCTAACACACAACATTGTCAAAACCTAAACCTCTTAGGATGGCTAGAACTCCCCAGGCTAATTCAATATAATCAACTTACTATAGCATTCAAGGTTATTAACCATCCCAAAAAAAGACCCAGAGAGTCTCCAGACTCTGGAATAGACTGCCCATACATGTCAAGCAGAGTGCCCCTTTGGTCTTCTTAAAAAGGAACATTGACGATTGGATGGGAGATAGTAAATTCACCCCAGGGATCACATCAGTCACCCTGCTAGACAGGGGTCCAGGAAAGTAAATATTTTGGGAAGAAATAGCCAGGGAATTGTTATGGCTAGGCTTGTATAGGCCCTAGACCAATAGCCTAGTACCAACCTATGAACCCATGAACCTATGAAAAATGCCCTCCCTTAAAAACATTATCCATCCCTACAAAAATGCTAGGCCACTTTGTTCCACTACAAAACTTTTGGTTCAATCTGTTAAAGCTAACAACCTATCTGGAGAATCTTTGTTTGCAAATTCAGCAGGCAAAACCTGGAATTCGCTCCCATCTGACCTTACTTTGAACCCCTCCCTTAATCAGTTCAAAACAATCTAACCCTATATTTTAAAACTCAGTGGTTATGTCCTTGCTCTAATCCTGACTAAAGCCTCATCTACTTCCATATTCCTGCAATTTTTTATTCACAGCAACTAATCTCTTACATTAAAAGGTTTGCAAAGAGAAACTGTAACATCCTTGCAGATACTCTCTATATAGCTGAAACTATAGATTTGATAAGAGAAACAGTTACATATATGTATATATTTCTGAATATAAACTGTATACTTCATAGTCTTGAAGTCTTGCAATGTGAGAATGTAACTTGCATGTTAATATAATATGTTTGTGCATATACTGTAACTTGCTTGTCTTTATCTGTTTATAAGTTTGAAGCTTTTCTCCCCAGGCATCCACTGAAAATGGACATGTATCCAGTCGGACTATCCCGGTCAACAAATGTAAGATAAAATAAATAAATAAAATAATTATAGCTGAATTGTTGCCTTGTGTAATGGTTGTAAGTGACAATGGTTCTACAGCCCACTTTTATTATTTCCCCTTACAAGAGTTTGGTCTTGTTCCCCTTTGATTGTTTATGTAATGCATGATGGAGTGGTTGTCTGAGAAGATAAAATTGCATCTTGCAAGCAGATTTGCCTCTAAGACCTTGGGGGGCAATAAGACTGCTTTTGGTTCCAACTAGTTTAAATAGACAACCCCCTCTAGGCTAGGAACCACACTTCTTGTACAATTGAGGGGGGTTAATTTAACTCTCCAGCTTGCATTGCCAGTAAAATATTGTTCATCAGAACCTGTGAGATGTTTAGCTGCAAAAAAGGAGACTCCACCAGGAGATTGTTGGGTTCTTTACTACTTCAATGTCTGGAACCAAGGATCTGCTATCCAATAACCGCTCGCGAGAACATGGTGAATGTGAAATCTCACACTCCACTGCAATATCCGCATCCTTTGTGTGAAAGCAGAACTATGAAGTTTGTAGCAGCCATTTAACCTTAGAGATAGAGCAGAGTGTGAGTGTAGATCCTGAACTGCATCTACACCCAGTTCACCATGACCACTTTGGTCTTCCCCATAAGAGGAACCAGCTATATGGTGAATGTGAAATCTCACACTCCACTGCAACATCCAGATCCTTTGTGTGAAAGCAGAAGTGCGAGAGTAACAAGAGTCAGATATCCAGGAAAATGTACAGATGGAGATGTTTCTCCTGCACGGATTCAGCCACCATGCCAAACACCTAGGCAAAGACTTCAGGCAATGAAGAAAGCCCAAATGGCAGCACTGTGTATGAGAAGTGATGCCCACCCCTACAATACTGAAGAAAGAATTCACTAATCCCCAAGTACTGATGTGCCAAAAGGTGTGCATCAAATATAGGAACACCATCCAGATATACTGTGGGAGCAAAGGCATGTGGTCCTCTGCCAAGCAACCTTCTCAAACTGTTTAAACTAAACAAAAAGGGTATACTAGCTGATGCTATTGCAGTTCAGAATGGGTGGAACTTGTCTGCAACAGAAAAGGTGATACAAAAATCATCAATCCTTTCCTGGAAATTAGGCATCTTCTATAGTCCTTCAAGGGTTATATTTTATACCTTTTCTCTTGCATGATTTTTTATTGAAATTTCAGTGGTTTATGTAAGAAGTTTTGAATCTCAATGCTAACATGTTATTGATGATTTAATATAGGACACATTTAATCAGCTCAGCATACTTTAATAAGCCCTGATGGTGCTTACTGAAGTTGACTTCCACTCATGAATCTGTTCCTCCTGACATCATGATGATGCAGTTATATTACTCTAGAGGCATGGCTTCAGGATCAGTTTGGCAGATGGCCAAGTAGGTCATTGTTTATTATTATAAAATGAGCAAGAAAAGGGGGGAAGGGTTGTTGGTTGTGGTCACTGTCTCTGAGAACAACTTGCAATATGACTCACCGAGAAATGAACCAGAAGCTCTTCAGCCACAAATCATTCCAGTGACAATGGCAGTCCAGACAAAATCACTGATCAGGTAAATGTGCAACAGAAACCTAAAATTAAAAGTTTAGACACAAAAGCATAAAGTTTCATAGTGCAACTAGAAAGACATGAGCACAAGTAATGCTGAGTATGCATACATGAACTACAATCCCTATACTTGAGCCAGAGTTGTTGTCTACAACTGTCCCCAAGATACTATTCAACAAAATGACAAAAGGATTACATTTGCATATAAATATTTCTACAACAAAAGCTATTCAGTTCATTCCTTGCCTGAACTAAGTTTAGGTCAGACTGTCTGATTAAACATAGATGGGGAAAAGAGCTGGGAGGCATAACAAGTGAATGTTGCCCCATCTGCAGAATTGAGATTGTATATAATATGAAGTAATGATGGAGGTGTAGTCAAAAGATATCAAGGCCAAGTCTAGGTCATTCCTGAGATGTCCCAACTGAGTAAATAGTTATCACAACTGGATGAGCAAAAGCTATGCTCTGAACAAATTAAATTGTTGATTGCACTTGTTGGCTAAAGTTTTGCTTAAAAGTAACAAACAGGCTAATACACTCAAGTGTACCAGCCTTTGATAGCAATTTAGTCGAATACCAAAGCATTTACTGTATTTTTTCTGTCTGTTTGCAAAAAAACTAAAAAAAAAAAAAAAAATACTTCTTTCCTAAACTTTCCTAGCTAGTTGTTCCAGTGATCAGATTTTGCTGATCCCTGGGCTTTGTATTTGGTTCCTGTGTTCCTCCATTTTCTGTGTGGCCAGAGGTAGTTTCTTTACTCACCAGTGGGAGTGGGGAGTACTGAGCTGCTTGTTTGTCCTCAAAGGAGTGGTTAGAGACAGCAACTAGTAATTCGTTGGCCATTTTGGGTCATTAGCGTTAGCGCGCTTTAGCGTGATTTAGTGCGGAGTTGCCACTGTTGCACACAAGAGCAGCAGCGGTTTAACAAGGTTAAACTATTCGGGCTACCTAAATTCCACTCTTCAAATTTTCCCTTAAATCTACCTTCCTCGAACTGTACTGCCGATCTAAACAGCGTATCCTATAACTAAAAACTTCATCTCTACTTGATTCCCAAGTAGACTATTCTCTATCTGTAAAGCCTAGCACTTGCTCCTACAGTACTTGCACCTTGATAAAGCACTATTATTATAGATAGTACCCCACCAGCCTAGAACCCACATCCCCCGGAGTCTTTTGTAAGTTTTTATCTATTACTTCTAGCATGTCGAGGGATCAGTTGCTAGTGTCCTCTCCTGCTCAACTGGTGAACCTGGGAATATTGAGGCAATGTTACAATTGCCTCATGTACACAGACAATCCTCTCCTTCTCCCACAAAACACAAATACATGTGAGAGATGCAACTATACGGCCAAACTGGAGGCTGAGCTCTCTCAACATAGGACTGGCAAGACCAGACAGGAGGAGAAGGTAACCACACACACTACATACCCAGTCACACATAGTACCATCACAACTTCAAATCATACACATAATCACACAAAGACATACTCGGAGGCTCTGACCAAAAATCTACCAAAACAGCAGAGGCCTCCAAAGCAGACACCCAAACAACTACCACCTCAGGACCCAACACATGCATCACATAGACCACACAGTCAGAGTGTCAAACAGTCACAGCCCTTAAGGCCAAACACAATGTCAGACACACTCGTCATTGGTGACTCCATAGTCAGGCACACTGACGTCCCGCTCACCAGACTGAGTAAGGAGAAGGTCACAGTAAGCTGCCTGTCGGGCGCTAGAATCCGCCACATAACGCAAGCACTCAGGTCTCTCAACAGCAAGTACAAGTACGACTCAGTCTTTGTCCATGCTGGTGTCAACGACCTGAGACATACCTCCTTGGACTACATGAAAAGAGACATTGAGGAGCTCTCTGATTATGTAGCCCAGGCAGGTATGACCCTGACCTTGAGCAGTATCCTACCTTCACCTAGAATGATGCCACAATACAGTGATAAGATGATCAGCTTTAATAATTGGCTTAAATTTTGGTGTCATTCAAAGGGGATCCAATGTCTGTCTGCCTGGGATGACATGCTGGACAAGCCACGCTGCTTTGCAAGGGACGGCTTGCACCTGTCACCCCTGGGCTTCCGGATATTGGCAAAGGCTCTTGCCTCCCCCATAGTGCCTTTTTTAGGCAAGGCTCAAATTCTAAACATACCACCCTAGAACACAAAAAAGGAAAAAAACTAAGGGTAATGCTGCTCAATGCCAGAAGTCTCAATCTCAAGATGCACGCACTCGAGGCCCTTCTCAGTATGGAGAACATCGATGTCTGTGCTGTGACAGAAACCTGGTTCAAGGCTCCTGAGAGCACCCCAGCACTATCAGGTTTCACCTCATATCATGCTCCGCCCCAAAATCCGGACAACACCAAGAAAGGAGTGGGGGTGTCCATATTCATAAAGGACACACATCTCAAGGTTGGTGGCAACGCACAATGCATCGGAGACCATCCAGGTGCAATTAACCATAGGCAAGACTGCTCTGCAATTTGTAGCATGTTACAGGCCACCCTCTCAAACTCAGGAACCTCACATGGCCTTCCTGAAAACACTGGAGGGGATAAATGTATCTCCAAATACCATCATACTAGGTGATTTCAACTACCCTAATATAGACTGGGAACACTACTCAAGCCCAAACACTCTAGCCCAAAGGTTCCTGGAGTTCATAAACTCAAATGCCATGGAACAACTAGTCACCATCCCCACAAGAGGAGAAAACATACTTGATCTCATCATCACGTAACATGGGATCACAATGTTCAACACCGAAGTATATCCCTCACTGGTGAGATCAGATCATAAACTAATCTCGCTGGAGGTCCTCATCCCGCCCCCACCTGAAATAAAAAGACCACAGTGAAAAACTTCTCAAAAGCCGACTTCACACTTATAAAAACTAGTGTGGTCTCCTTTAAGGCCCCTGAGCCAGTGGTAAGCATTACTCAAACCGCTGAATCACTTACAAATGCCTTCTACCAGCACCTACAGGACTGCATGGATCAGGCAATCCCAAACAAAACTAAGACTCTTTGTACCAAAGGCAAGCCTGCAGTCTGGTGGACCCCAGCCATAAACAAGCTCTACAACAAAAGAAGGAAGCTACTACAAGATAGAGCAAAATCCTTGAAAGGTAAGACACCTTTGATCATTATAAGTAAAAAACTAAGAGCTCTCATAAAATCATCCAAGGCAAATTTTGAGAGAAAAATCGCCAAGGACTCAAAAGACAATCATAAGGCCTTCTTTAGCTATGTTAGAAACCTAGGAGAAAACTCCCAGATAGGCTCAGAATTAGTTCAAAATGATGTGAAGATTACTGAACCTACACACATTGCCAACATACTGGCTGACAGGTTCAGTGCAAACTTCTCCCCCCCCCAAAAGGAGAGATATCTATACCAGAGGATTGTAGCCCCCCAAACATCTCAAACCCACAGGTGAGAACTGCTCTCCAAGGGAAAAACACAGCATCCATGGGACCGGATGGTGTCCCCGGCTGTGTGCTCCACGAACTCAATGAGGAATTAAACCCGCAGTTAGGACAGCTGTTTAATCTTAGCCTCACCTCAGGATACGTATCCAAGGAGTGGCGCACGGTGACTGTGGTCCCACTTCATAAGGGCAGTGCCTCCACCGACCCTGGAAATTACCGTCCCATTAGCTTGACAAGCCTTATCTGCAAAGCCATGGAGAGGATCATAATGGAACTCATAACTAAAGACATAGGGAACTTGCAGACTTTGGATCCATCCCAGTTTGGCTTTGTCAAAGGCAGATCATGCCTCTTAAACTTAGTTGACTTTTTCGAAACAGTCACCAAGGCCATTGATGAGGGCAAGGCAGTCCATACAGCCTACCTCGACCTGGCAAAGGCCTTCGACACAATACCCCACTCAGGTATCATCGAAAAACTCATCAGCTTAAATGTAAACCCATACATCACAAGATGGGTTGCAAACTGGCTAAGTGACAGAACCCACAGGGTCAGAATTGCTGGCGCCATGTCAGACTCAAAGCCTGTCACAAGTGGTGTCCCACAGGGCTCAGTCCTGGGAACACTCTTGTTCGGCATCTACTTTTCTGAAGTACAAGCAAACACAGGAGGGTTATGGCTGACAAAGTTTGCAGATGACTGCAAACTGGGCCATAGTCGAAAAACACATCTGACACAGATATCCTTCAGAAGGGCCTCACAGAAATGGATAACTGGTGCCAGAGCCATGGCCTAAAGTTAAACGCCAAGAAATGCATAGTCATACCCTTCGGGAAAAACAAGGTTACCCCTAGCTACCATATAGGTGGCAATCCACTGAGCACAGAAGAAGTCATCAGGGATCTGGGGACCCAGGTTGACAGTAACCTTCGTTTGACACTCATGTTGCCAAAGTAGTTAGGAAAACCTTCTACATTGCCCACCTGATCATGAAGGGATTCACATCTAGATCTAGGGAGGTCATCGTCCCCCTGTACTCATCACTCATTAGACCTATGATTGACTACAATGCCCCATTCGGAATGTATCTGACCCGACACCTGCAGCAGCTGGAAAGGCCCCAAATGTTCCTCACCAAAAGGATAAAGGGTCTCAAAAATATGTCTTATGCTGCCAGACTGAAAGAACTCCAGCTCTATTCAGTCGCATACCGCTTGCTCAGAGGTGACCTGTGCCTGACATATAAGGCCATGTCAAACCCAGATTTGATGAATATGCTTCACCTCAAAAAATCTAGATCCCTCAGAACCACAAGGGCGGGAGACTTAAACCTTGACACAGTTATTAGTAGAACGTGCTGGAGGGACAGAGTCATTACCCAGAGACTCTCTATGCTGTGGAACAAAATCCCGGTACATGTGAGGCAGAGCACTTCACTGGCCTTGTACAAGAGGAATCTTGACCAATGGATGGGAGATCGCAGATATACCCCAGGGATTACTTCAGTGTCACTGCTTGACAGAGGCACAGCAAAATAATAGGCATAGTTTTCTTCAAACTAAAGGGGTGGCGAAAGCCACATAACTATGGGCTAGGCTTATAAATGCCCTTGGGCAGATAGCCTAGTATGAACCTATGAACCTATGAACCTATGAATATGGTTCAATGTCTTCGTATTTGCCTAAAGGGATTTTCAATCCCATAATAGGAACCTGTTTCTATCATATGACACTGTTAAGCAAGAAAGTTTGAAAGATCAAGTCAGCATTTGTATGTGTTTTTCCACAAGGTGTTTCCTTAAAAAACAATATCAGCATTACAGGATAAAAACATATTTTTCTGCAAACACCAGCAAACAGATGTTCTCATCCAGCTAGAGAAAAAAATATATTAAAATATTATATTTATACAGCTAATGGACTAATATGTAAACAGAATTTTTTCAGTGTATACTTCACTGTCAATTAAAGTTTATGGGCAGTTCAGAAATATAACCACAATGTTATGGTTAAAATGACATTGAAACTGTATATTTTCAGCAGTGTGTAAATACTTGCAGTAGCACATATTTTTTGTCTCTTATAGATATTAGTTTATCTCTAATCTTTTGGTACAAAATGATTAAGAAAAGTAAAGAGTTAATTCAACAGTTGCAAAGAGTTAATGGAACAGTTCTCCAAGTTATAAATGAAATTCTGTGATTGCAAAAGAATAAATTAATCAAGTTAACAATAAAACTAAAGCAGACACAGTTCATAACTGATAACATATTTTCACAGAATGGTCTGCAAAAGAAAAAGTTGTTAGATACATTCTACTTGATATCATTGTATTAACTATGTAAAATTGTATTTTGACTTCTTGTATCAAAAAAGACTAAAGGTTTTGTTTCTTATAAAGTGTTTTGAGTACGTTTTAAAATAAAAAGAGGAAATTGTTAGAGTGTATTTAACAGTGAATAAAAGGTTGAAAGTAAGTCTGTTACAAATGTGCAACATAAATAAGGTATAAAATAAAGCTTGCTTAAATGCAGAAATAGAGTTTAGTAATATATGATTGGCATCCATACTAAAATGACTGTGGCTTGGAAAATAAGGAATCTGCTTAATGGACATGTTTCCTTACAGACTCAGAAAAAATGTAAAAAAAATAAGAATGTGTACATTTCACACTGTCGCAAAGAAAGCTGACATATTACAGACTTGGCAGGAATGTAAAAAAACAGAATGTGTGGATTTCATATTGTCATTAAGAAAGTTAACCTGCTTCTGTAAAGAATGGACAACAGGAAAACAATCTGTACATGTTTCTATCATGTGACACTGTTAAGTAAGGAAGTTTGAATGATCAAGTCAGCATTTGTATGTGTTTTTCTACAAGGAGTTTCCTCAAAAAACAATATCAGCAATACAGGATAAAAACATATTTTTTCTGCAAACACCAGCAAACAAGTGTTCTCATACAAAGTTCAAAATAGAATACCAAGAGAAAAACAGGATTTGAACTGCATGACTAAAACTGTATATAAGAACTATAAATCAAATTATGTTAGAGATAAAGGTATTTGTGTATGAACGCACTTGTTCAGAGGTAATATTATATCTCTCACATCATCCATGCTGTTTGAGAAGTAAAGTAGAACAGTAGCTGAAGTTGTAACAGTAGTTTGTGTAATTTGTTATAAAAAGCCATTTATTGGTTACTGCTCAGAGTTTTGGTGCTGCATTAATGTACACACTGCAAGTTTCTGTGGGCAACAAATTGTGATAACTAAGCTTTGATTTCAGCAGAATCCAGCCAGCAAGACCTAGTATCTTAAGAAAACTTCAGATCCATCACAGTAACAACACCCTGATTAGCATCTTATAATTAATTCTTCAGTGTGTCCTGTAGGGAGTTCCTGTGGTGGCAAACCTGTTAATTTGATTGTAGCAGCTAGAGAGTTTGCTGAGATCAGTTTTGTTCAAGTTAGTGAATATTGGCGAGGCATAGAGTAGAGTTGAAAGCAGATGGGTACAGGCAATGGCAGTCCTAGCTAGAGGGGTGAAAAAAAGTTTATTTTTGTATAGGGAGTCAAGTTTTTTTATTAACGGTTTTAATAGTTTGGTTTACGTACATATCATATTTGAGGTTGTTGTCTACTATAACACCCAGGAGTTTAATATACATATCTGATGAGATTATGGTCCCATTGTTAGATGTTATAGTAAACGAAGGTTGAGAGGATTTGCGAGTAGTGGAGAAGAGCAATACTTTGTTTTATTAGGGTTTAATATCAGCTGTTGATTAGAGATCCAGTTCTTCACTGTATTAAAGGTTTTCTGGGTTAAGCTAAGGAGATCTGTAGGGATAGAGGCTGAACAAATCAGGGTGGAGTCATTGGCATATTGTATACAGGTTGCGTCTGGGATTACAGTGTGGAGGTCTTTGATAAAGAGGGAGAAAAGAAGGAGACCTAATATGAAGCCTTGAGTGACACCAAGGGCAACAGGGAGAAGGGTGGAGAGTTTGTCCTGCCAAAGGACAGCCTGCTGTCTTCCACTAAGATAAAATTGAAAACATTGTATGGCATGGTTGTTTAGGGATATTTTATTTAGCGTAAGTAAGAGTAGCTGGTGGTTAACCATGTCAAAGGCCTTAGAAAGATCAAGAAACAGGGCAGAAGATAGTTTGTTGTTACGGTTGGAATTTATGACATTAGAAAAGGAGAGGAGGGATGAGGTGGCACTGTGCTGTGGTCTGAATCCATGCTGGGAGTTGGCCAGAAGATTATGTTGAATATGGTAGTGTAAGAGTTGTTTATGGATACACTTTTTCATAATTTTAGCTAGAGGGGAAAGGATAGTATTGGTCTATAGTCTGACAATTCAATGGAGCTACCTCCTTTGTGGAGTGGTATGACATAGGTATGAATGAATAAACAGGACTGCGTCTATTTCAAAATAAACACAACCAGTTTAAATATACAAGTACTATCAGTGGTTGATCCAGTCAAAGGTAGTACAGTTTTCTGATACAGACTACTGGGCAGCAAAATGAAGAGTCTCAGTAAACAAGTTGCAAGAAAATGTAAGAATAAACAGTTTACATTTACAGACCACAACTACATTTTAAACTACGTTAAATTTTTTTTATTTTATAATAAATAAAAAATAAATAAAAATAAACAGTTTACATTTGCAGACCACAACTACATTTTAAACTACATGTTAAAAATGTTCACTGCTAGTAATATTGCTCATGTGTAAAAGAGTGCAAATATAAGGTCACCTTAATTGTATGAAGTCCATATACACACCTCAGTATAGAGCAAAAGAACCAAAACGAGTGTGGCAGTAAAGGAGGAAGAAGATGGGTAATGTAAAGGTTACTGCAGAGGTATAGCTAGGGAGAATGTTCCAGATTACTTTGTGGTTAGTGACATTTAACAGACCATGGACTAAGGTATCCATCCTGAACTAGATACATGAAACTAATGAAGGGAAAAGTTGATTACACTGGTAATTCACTCCAAGATCTGTAGGTTTGGCAACAAGAGTTGAAGCAACTAGTTGGATTTTTGAGTAAAGTCATATCACAAATTATAGATCAGCAGGAAAAAAACAGCACAAACCTATTCTTTACGGACCTCCTTGAAATCCTCAAATGGAATTACAGAGAGAATATGACAGGTAAGTGGATTAATATGAAGCTCCCTCAAAAGAACAAGGACACAAAACAGATCATTGTTTCTACTCCAGGCCCTGTACCTGGATATACAGACTTGATCACTCAGCCTTAGACATGAGTTGATGACATTAAGTCATGTGCCCCAAGCTATGCAACCCTATATCTTAACTGTCATCCTATATTACCTCATGGATTATAATTAAATATTATCATTTTTTGTTTGGTAACATAACTGAATAGTAAAGTCTGATCTACTCCACATCATTGTTTACAACCTACCTGCATTTCAATTATCTGTTTCAGTTTTCTTATTGAGTTAGATTAGGAAGTAGTAAAAAACATTTCTTAAGGTGATGAAAAGTAATAAAGATAATATGAGCACTGGTAGCACTAGAACTTATATCAAACTTGATATAATTGCATAAATGTGGACAATATAATGTTGCATACCTAAGGAAGAGAAAGACTTGTACTGTCACTTTCTTGTAAGATCATCTTAATAGATTACTAACTTTTGTATAACATGTATTTTTTAATAACACACACTTAAAAAATAATCAACAGTGTGAACTACATGACTTGCACAGGACATACATTTAGTAATGAGAGGCCAAAACATAGACTGCTGGGAGAAATTGCAAATTATATCTGCATGCTCTTCTTTACTAAAACTTGGTAGTTCCTGGTAGTTTATTCTGCAGTGTGAGTACTCTGTGCTAGACAATGCACTTCTCCTGAGATTCGCCGACATGATAAATACTACATAAGGTTAGTACCCAAAATAATATTGAAAATGCCTACATACATACATACCTACATACATTTCACAGAAAACAACATAATAAGACAGCAGCAGATTTATGTTATTAGACATTAAATAGTCAAATGATGTTCAGCACATTGGATATAAAGCAATACGTTATTGTCAACACTGACAGCGTAATTCAGAAGTAGAGGAAATCTGCACTAGAGCTCTCATCTGAAGTGGTATAAGAGGAGAACAAGTAAGGTTTCCAAATCAGCCACTGTGCTGCCATAGCAACCTACAAACCAATGATGGCAGGGCTGCAGACATAATTCCCACTGTACAAGATACCCTCTAGCATACAAGCATGCAGTTACATACATACATACATGTAAGTCTAAAAACACAGCAACATGTGGAGTATGCACATTGTTAAAGGGGCACAGGCCAACAGAGATCTGCTGACTAACATATTGAGCCAAAGCATAATGAGATGCCACATACTGCCCATGTACTCTGGCTAGTTCTTCTGGCACACGGCAGCCATACAACTGCATTACTGAACATGCATGGGCTGAACTAATATGGCATAGGTCACTAAGACATTGCAACCTATTATAATGTCATACTCTGGAATTTAAAAAAATGATATGCAAACTGTAAGTGGTACACAGCAGTGGGAAATAAAGCTACAGCAAGGCAGGGGAATATGAAGAGGTATCCCAGTCCTGCAACCTACAGTGATCACTGAGGTACAGACTGTAGTGATCACATTTTCTGTAGCTGTCAGCTACAGCACTAGGCATGGTGTATTCATACAGGGAAAGCATCTTTTACCCTCAACAACCATACTGTATACAACAAGAAAGACTGACATATATTTATACCACCAACATGTATGTCGCAGTGTGCTGCCCTGTATGACTATCATAGTCCACAGAGCTGTCCTGCATGTAGTACATATATATCTGCAGTGCTATCTCTACATGTGCCTGTGTCTCTATGGGCTGCACACTGTGCCATTGAACTTAATAGTATATTGAGCTGCCACTCAGTACAACATACAGCTCTCTTAATGGCTCACTGGAGGTGCACTGACAGATGAAGCACTCACCTTAGGAATCATACGTGTATCAGTTTTGAGGCTAAGATATTGCATTTGTTGCATCTCGTGTGTAGCACAGGACATCCAAGACACTGGATGCCCATCTGTTGTGAAGGCTGGATAACCATATCTTTATCATATAAGAAAAGGACACTGCTCAAAAGACTGTAATTATCTTGCAGCATTAATGTTTAAGGTTCTGACTTTCCATTTTTCTTTGCTAACAGAAAGTTATGTAGTAAACAACAGAAAGAGAGAAAATAAGTAGTAGTAATATATAAAATATATGACAAGTAATAATATATATAGTGTATGACTAGTAGTAATATATAAAGTATATGACTGGTAGGAATATCTATACATAGTGTATGACTAGTAGTAATATATAAAGTATATGATTGGTAGTAATATCTATATATAGTGTATGACTAGTAGTAATATATAAAGTATGAGACTGGTAGTAATAAAGTGTATGACTGATTGGGACTGGGACTGAGTGGGATACTGTCTGGTGGAGTCTCAGTTGTACTTCACATCGTAGATAAAGTGGTAACATTCTGTGAAAACATGGCTGACTGTATTGTCAAATTTATGCTTATACTTCTGACATGCCTGAGAATTATGACAGTGATCTTTCTCTTGTAATTACTGGCTTGGCTGGGAGTTGAGAAAGTGATCATACTTACATTACTTACATTTGTGATATCCAGCATAGCTGTGGGGGGGGGGGGGTTGTGAAAGGGATAGCAGTTATACTGATGATACATGGTGTAGCCGAGGTTGCTAAAGTGATAACACTTATGTTTATGATACGTGGCATAGCTAGGGGTTGTGTGAGTAATTTTGAAGGGTTTAATGCCCAGTTAACCCAAGTGCTCATGCATTATCCTTTACATTACATTTGTGTTTGTCCATCTGACAGAGTCCAATTTCATTTTTAGAAGAGAGACTCAGAGAGAGCAAGAGCTTTAGGAAAGGTTTAGCTGATTTATGGGCAGACAATATATGTGAATTGTTAAGTATGAGCAGCTTTGTGACCTTTATCAACATAGCAAAACATGAAATCTGTAGCCGTCTACCAAGTATTCACCATGAACATTTATCCCTTTCGTCTTTTCTATCAACCCCTTTTGCCAAAGTTTTTAGCAACCTTATTTTGTAACATATTTGGAATTTAACAACAGAACAACCAACTGCAACAAAGCTTTTACCCTGTAGATAGGTGTGAGAGGTACTCTAAATCTTGTATCATATGAAGATGTCATATATATATTGCATTTCTCCAGGTTCTCCTCAGTCTTCTCACTGTTTTTGGTGTTGCGCACCTCTCTTTTGTGCCAGAATTCAGCTTTACTATGTAGTGACTCAAACATGTTATTTTATATGCACATTTTAGTAAATACACTCTCCTTCTTCATAGATAGTCATTTTCATTATTTTCTTTGAGAGTAACAAAAGGCCAGTGGTGACAGTTAAATCATTAAATAAATGTTTGTGCAGCAAGCAAGTAGTCTATAAACAATGTTATTGCCATTGTCTACTTAGTCTGGGTCCTTACCACTGAGCGCACTCGTGTCAGCACTCTATCAAATTCAAGCTGTTACAATTAAACTGCAACGTTCTATTCACTAAAACTGCAAACCAGATACCAGATCACTAGAGAAAAAAAAATCTAACTAGAAAGTACATCTGGCTAATACAGAAAACATTAAGTAAATATGAAGATGTCTCCCCCTGTACATTCCAGATCCGCTCTTCTGCTGATAAGTACTTTTAAGGCTGGCAAGTTACTGTAAACCAGCATCCAAACAGGTTTTTGAAGTAATTTCTTAGGTACCTGATGAGCGTCTATGAAAACTGGTGCCTTTAAATTATAAACTTAGGCAGACCCCTTTACTGATATTGATGTTAGTCCAGTATTGAACATTTCAAGGATAGTACTAGAAGTCAAATGATTGTCTGAGCCAGGAAATTCTTTAGTGAAGGAACACAGGATAACCTGGTATTAATTGATTGATTTACTATTCCAAAAAGGTTAATTCTCCTGTTACAGTTCTTCCTCCCACTAAATATAAAAGAAATAGCAGAGGAGATTATTTTAGTTTCAGTGGGAAAATCCTTAGGACCAGCACTGTTCACATCAAATTTAGACTGCAATAGTCAGTACCTATGTGGGTACTGACAAAGGTCTCACACAACAAAAAGAGATCCAGGAGAGTCCTACATTTATCTTCTTGCCATGTTCTTTCATACCATGAGAACCCTTTTTCACAAACTTCTGCTCCACCAATGTTAATTTTAATAAAATTAATACCATAGCTGAAAATTAGGACTGACCAGTTAAAGATATTTCATCTCTTGAAAGAAGGCATTTGTAATTGTTAAAGGTTCAGGAATATGTAGAAAGGATTGTTTAAAACTTTCCAAAACTTATAGAAATAAAACCCTCTTCATCTTGACAAATGGCTACCTTCACATAGGTCAGCAACTTTTTAATACAAAAATGATCATTCACATTCATAGGTTCATAGGTAGGTACTTGGCAATTGGCCCTAGAGCCTATATAAGCCTAGCCAAAAAGATACTTTGGCTTTCGCCACCCAAGAAAATTATTATCCTGTGCCCCTGTCAAGCAGAGCCATAGAGGTGATCCCCGGGGTGAATTTCCTATTTCCCATCCAATCATCAAGATTTTTTGTGAAGAGTGCTAATGAGGAGCTTTGTTTGATATAGATAGGTAGTTTGTTCCAGAGTATGGGAAGTCTCTGGGACAGGAATCTATCCCTCCAGCATGTTCTGTTTAATGTGGTGACAAGGTTTGGGTCCCTAGAGCATGTAGCTCGGAGGGACTGGGATTTCTTTAAGTGGAGCATGTCCAACAGCTCTGGGTTTGACATAGCTTTGTATGTTAGGCAGAGATCATCTCTGAGTAGGTGATATGCAACGGAGTAAAGCTGGAGTTTTTTGAGATGGTCTGCGAAGGGCATCTGTTAGACACTGGTAATCCTCTTTGTGAGGTATTTCTGCACCTTTCCAGTTGTTGTAGATGTCTTGTGAAGTACATACCAAAAGGGGTGTTGTACTCTATAATGGGTCTAATGAGTGACGAGTAGAGGGGAACAACGACCTCTTTTTTCCTGGATGAGAAACCTTTTGTGATGAGGTGTGCCACGTAGAAGGACTTCATGACTACTGTGGCAATGTGATTATCGAAGGAGAGACTACTGTCCACCTGTGTCCCAAGGTCTCTTGTCACACTTTCAGTGTTAAGTAGACTACCATCTATGTGGTAGCTCATGGGTACAGAGTTTTTACCAAAGGGGATGACAATGCACTTTTTGGCATTGAGCTTGAGGCCACAGCTTTGACACCAGGCATCTGTCTCAGTGAGGCCCTTTTGTAGGATGTCCACATTGTTAGGAACTTTGATTATGGCTCCTAGTTTGCAGTCATCTGCAAACTTCATTAGCCAAAGACCTTCTGTGTTAGCCTGTACTTCAGAAAAGTAGATACCAAAAAGGAGAGGACCTAGGACTGAACCCTGTGGTACTCCACTTGTCACTGGTCTGAAGTCGGATTTGGAGTCTGCTACTTTCAGCATGTGGGTTCTGTCAGTGAGCCAGTTGGCAACGCATCTTGTGACATAGGGATTTATACCTAGTTTAGTGAGTTTATCTATAATTCCAGAGTGGGGGATGGTGTCAAAATCTTTGGTGAGATCTAGGTAGGCTGTGTGAACCACCTTACCCTCATCTACGGCTTTATTGACTGCTTCAAAGAAGTCTATCAGGTTTAGGAGACATGATCTGCCTTTTACAAACCTGAACTGGGTGGAGTCCAGAGTTTGGAGATTACCAATGTCTTTGTTTATAAGTTCCATGAGGTACGTTCCATGGCCTTGCAGACCAGGCTCATTAGGCTAATGGGGCTGTAGTTCCCAGGATCCGTGGTGGCTCCCCCTTTGTGGAGTGGGATAACCATCTCTGTGTGCCATTCAGTGAGCACAAAGCCTGAGGTGAGGGTCTATATTAGAACACCGAACATTCAAAATGTTGAGTGTTCTAATATCGAACCCTACCAATCGAAAATACCAAACATTGAACGTTCAAAACAGCAAATTTTTTCCTAGGAAAATAATTTGCTGTTCCAAAACACATACACACAACACCAGCACACCAAACCCTACCCCTAAGGTCCATCACTATCACATGCTCACCTTACCCGCGCCCTAACCCTAACTCACCTAACCCGCCCTAACCCTCATGTCCACACAATCGCACACATACCTAACCCGTGCCCTAACCCTAACTCACCTAACCCGCTCTAACCCTCATGTCCACACAATCGCACACATACCTAACCCACACTCAATTGCACACTTACCTGAACCCAACCCGTAACTTTCCAACAGAGCACTGAAAATACAGAAGCAACAGAAATGGACAACCAAATTCTTTCCCTAGGAAAGAATTTGGTTTTCTGCTTCTTCGATATAATTTTGTCTTTGTACTGTGGTATCATTCTATGTGATGCCAGAATGCTACTCCGGGCTAGGGTCATACCTGCCTGGGCTACAAAATCAGACAGCTCCTGCATGTCTCTTTTAATGTAGTTCAGGGAGGTCTGTCTCAGGTCATTCACAGCAACATGGACAATGACAGAGTCATATTTGTACTTGTTGTGGAGTGACCTGAGTGCATGCGTTATGTGGTGGATCCTGGCAGCTGACAGTAACTTTCTCCTTGTTTAGCCTGGTGAGTGGAACATCAGTGTGCCTGACTATAGTCACCTATGGCTAGAGTGTTGGGTATGTTATGCCTTACGGGCTGTGGTTGAGTGACACACTAAGTTTGTGGGCTATGTCATTTGGGTTGTGCTGGGGGGTGGAGGTTTATTGTGTCTCTGCTTTGGAGGTCTCTGTTGCTTGAGCAGATTTTTATTGACAGCCTCCGCAAATGTAGGTGTGTGTTTTGGTGGTGTAGGTTTTGAGGGACTATGTGATGAGTGTGGTGTGGTGCAAGTGTTTACCTTCACCTCTTGACTGTCTAGTCCAGTCTTGGGTGACAAGAGCTTTGTTTCCAGTTTGGCTATATAAGTGCATCTCTCACAGGTTGCAGTGTTGGGTGGTAGGAGGAAAGGGTTGTCTGTGTACATGAGGCAATTGCTACATTGCCCCAGGATGCCCAGATTCATCAGGTAGACAGGAAAAAACACCGGAAGCTAACCCTTAGACATGCCTGGATAGGTGCTTATTTATTAAGTACTAAAAACTGTTTTCCTCTAGACAAGTAAGGAAAGTTGAGCACTGTAGTAATTTGTAGATTATTTAGTGCTTACAACGAGTTCTGAACAAGTGCTGAGCTCAAAGAAACAGATTTGAGTGCTAAAACTAAAAAAACTGGCTAGTTCTAAGGGAAAATTTGAAGAGCAGACTTTATTGCACCGGGAATAGTTTAACCCTAGCTAAGCGGTGCCGCATAAAGTGTATTTTTTTTTAATATAGCAGTAGCAAATGAGCAAAGTGATGTAAACAAATTAACCAATAAAAAGCTAAAAATTGAGCCCTGTTCCAGCAGTCTTCGATCAGACAAGTTCTAACTGCACACTCCTGTCACTAGGGTGCAGGGGAACCTTCTCCAAAAAAAGATGGTCTGGATTAGTGTTCAAATTATACAAACAAAGCTAGATTCAGCAGGTCTAAATTTAGTCTATGCTACAGCAAACAAGGTGTACCAATTTAAGAAAGAAACAGTTCAAATAAGCAGGCACAATAAGCCTTTAACCAGAAACTCCCGGCTCAGAAGGGCAGACTCTACCCTCTCCTCCCACAAGAGAGCAGACCACACCTTCTTAATGTAAAATAACTGGCCCAAAGCTCAAGTGCTTAAACCAAAACGAATACACTTTTGGAATAACAGACACTAAGCCTTCAATCAGCAACTCCCAACATAGAAGGATGTAAGCTACCTGTCCTGCCACAACAGTGCAGACCACAAACCTTCTTAATGTAAAACAACTGGTCTGAAGCCCAAGTGCTTCAACCAAAGGCTTAGGATAACAGGTGCAGTTTAATCAGGCTACTAACAAGCAGTAATAAATGCAGCAGAATAAATGCAGTTAAGTACTTAACTGCAGAATAAATGCAGTTAAGTACTTTTAAGAACAAGCAGCAAAAGCAAAATAAAGTAGGAAGAAACACAAATACAGTAAAAGCAGGTGAATAAAATGCAATTTTTTAATATAATAATAGAAAACGAGCAAGCTGATTTAAACAAATTGCCCAATTAACCAATAAAAAAGCTCAAGACTGAGCCCTGTTCCAGCAGTCTTCAATCAGACAAGTTTTAAAGGCACACTCCTGCCACTAGGGTGCAGGAAAACCTTCTCCAAAAAAGATGGCCTGGATTACTGCTCAAGTTATACAAACAAAGCTAGATTCAGCAAGCCTGAATTTAGTCTATGCTACAGAAAACAAGGCGCACCAATTTCAGAAAGAAACAGTTCAGATAAGCAGGCACAATAAGCCTTTAACCAGAAATTCCCAGCTCAGAAGGGCAGAATCTAGCCCCCCCCCCCCCAAGAGTGCAGACCACAAACCTTCTTAACGAAAAATAACTGGTCTGAAGCCCAAGTGCTTAAACCAAAAGGCTTAGAATAACAGTTACAATTTAATCAGGCTACTACCAAGCAGTAATAAATGGAGCAGAATAAATACAATTGAGTACTTTTAAGAAGATGCAAAACCAAAATAAAGTGCAATTTTGTTTTTCTTAGTAAAGTGCAAGGAGAGTGGAAGAAGGAGCAGAAAAACTCAAGGTTAAGAACCTAAGTGGGTTGGCCTTCTCACATGTTCTGTCTGTATTAAGTAGAGTGGACACCAGACTGGGAGGGGTGTCCCACATCAAATTTACAGTAGGGGCGGGCAACTGCAAAGCCACCAACTATAACAACACTACAAGAATAGGGTGGGCTGGAGGGGAGAAAAAAACAGTTTCAGGACAGATGAGAAATGTAAAACAATGCCAGAAAATAAATAAAATAATTAAGTCAGGCAAACAATAATTCAGTCAGGCAAAATTAAGACAATGCAGAACTCTGAAAGGTTAAAATGCCAATAAATATACTTATCAATCAGTAATATATTTCCAGATTGTTTGAGAATCACACTGCAGCCAGAACACCAGGAGTTTCCAACAGTGTATGCAGGAATTTACAAACAGAAACTATTTTTAAATCAGAAAGCCTTGAAGCAATCACATAACACAAAAACTGTTAGACCAGTTTTATAAACTTCACTACAGGAATACGGGGGAAGCAGTTTCAGGACAGATGAGAAACATAAAACAATGCCAGAAAAATATATAAAATAATTCAGTCAGGCAAACAATAATTCAGTCAGGCAAAATTAAGACAATGCAGAACTCTGAAAGGTTAAAATGCCAAGACTTCAGATTGAAGTTTAGCCAACAATTATAATAATTCCTGATAATTCTATCCATTCTGACAAACCAATTATACCTTAAGGGATGCTGTTTTTCGCATGGAAAAGGGAGGTATGTGGGACAGATATGCTAAAATGTTAAGAGTTTAGCAATGAGAACTGATAACTACTTAGCCCATAATATGTAGTTTTACAATAACATTTCTGTCACAGATTCATACTAACACTGTAACAGATTCCAAAGGCAAAGACAAAGTTTTAGCACTAGTTAGGGTTGCTGAAATTTTGGATTTACAAGTCTTGAAATTGTTACACAGTTATGAAGATGCTATCTACATGGTAGCTATGACTAATATCGTTGCTAGGGAATATGCCTGGTTATGATCAGGCAGTCTATTAGAATGTGTGAAAGCCCAGACTGGCATTAATTTGGTAGCTGAGACAAAAAATGTATAATATCTTAATATGTAAAAAGACAACTGAACATTGTCAAAGTGTTTGTATTTCAGGTCCAACCTTTCAGTGGAACTAATATATTACTTGAACAAAATGATTATAAACTAGCAAAATTTGCACCAAACTCCTTAATAGCATACACTATACAAAATAAACTGCTTGGAATCACAGCCCACCCCTGACTTTCCCCAAATCATAATAGTACATAGCATCCTGCATATGTCAAATAAATACCTGTTGTACCTCATTAAGTCAAAAATCTACTACCAACAAAACAACTCAGACCATTAAATCAATAAAAATAACCCATAGAAAAACTGAACAATTACCATGGACATTATCTGTACTCTGGCAACTATACTCCATAGAATTCACTACCCCTAAAGTAGGAATGCAGTCTCAACAATACTCATTTCTAACAAAAAAAAAACACTAGGGATACAACTCACATCATTATAGAACTGTAGTTGTATAATATTATAGCACACAAAAAGAAACACTAAGGATACAACTGACATCCTTATAGATCTGTAGTTGTATAGCATAATAGCACACACACACACACACACACACACACACACACACACACACACACACACACACACACACACACACACAAAAATAGGGATACAACTCACATCTTCATAGAACTGTAGTTGTATAACATAACAATACACATTTTTGATAACCACAATATGTTAATATTATAAAGTTATTGTGGCAGTTTTGTTACTACATCTGTCTTCTCAATGTGCTATAGTACTACTAGTACTAATGCTTCATTCCTACTCCTAGCTTAAAAAGTAATATCATGTTATTAACACAGCGACATAAATATTAATCCTATCCTACTATTTTAAGCTCCATGTCATTTTCTTCTCCAACTTTTGTCCCATACAGAGTGTCACTTGTCTGGTCAGGATAAAGCAGATAAACATTTGTGGGTTCAGTTCAAGCAGCTTTATTACACACAAACACATCAGAAATGAGACTGACTACCACACTCATACATGTTAACACTCTTCTGTTCTCTCAAACTGGCACTGCTGCTTGCACATGCTCAGTATTCATATGCACGAGCTTACAAAATGCTTCTTAAAGGTGGATACACACGCTCTGATCTACATCCTCCCTCTTTGAGAAATGGTCACGATATTAAATGACAGTATTCAATGACATGAAATTTTCAGAAATGATCTTTTGACATGCACTTATACAGAACTAATTATTTGACATGCAATCATACAAAATCAGACACATATAAAACAATTATGTCTAGGTTGCTGTGTATTTTACACTAAGTCTGGAAATATGACTTGACCATGTAACGTAAAAGTCAGAATTGTATCTAGCAACAGGGACCATCTTCAAGGAATGTTCAACTTTGGGGACAACTGGGACATCATCAGGAACGAGAATGGATACTGAGACATGTGCTTCGATAAGAACATTGTCAGAGTTGCTCTGAGACCTAGAGTCTTTATCACAGCCACGATGCTGCAATATTATCTCTAATACAAGAAGATGTCTGCAGTTTCTCCTGCACTCTATACCCTCAGATTCCACTAAGTAGGATCTCGGCTCGGTACATATACCTCTCACTTGACCAGTTTGATGAAAGCCTTTCACTGTTCGCATCCTCACTGTCTCTCCTTCTTTTAAGGGACAAATAAATCTGCTCATTTTATCATAACTGGACTTCTGAGAAGAACACTTCTTAAAAATGTGGGCTTTGATTGCTATATTGTCTTTAGCATTAAGCACTAACAAACTAGAACTAATAGGGAAGGTTGTTCTGGTTTGCCTAGATAGAAGTCTCTGAGCAGGTGAGCCAAGTAGCTTGTCACGGGGTATATTTCTGAGACTGAGTAAATTCAAGAAGATGTCGGTATTATCACACTTTGACCTCTATAGTAATTGCTTTGCACTTTGTACTGCATGTTCAGCAAGGCCATTTGACTGTGGATATTCAGGACTGATAGTAACATGAATAAAGTCGCACTCTTTAGCAAATCTCTGAAACAGTTGACTGGTAAACTGAGAAATGCTGTCAGAAATAACTTTATGTGGACTACCATGGACTGAGAAATGATGTTTCATGTCAGTAATAACAGCACTGGATGTTAGGTTAGGTAGCAAATCAATCTCAAACCAGTTCGAATAAGAATCTACCAACACTAAGTAATGCTGACTATTCCACTCAAATATGTCATTTGCTACTGCTGACCAAGGTAGTTCAGGAATTTGGCTTAGTTGGAGTGGCTCTTTTTGTAAATGCTGCTTAGTACTGTTGTACACTGAACAAGAAGAAAGTACTTTATCAATGTCTTTTGCTAGAGAAGGTCAAAATACTAGTTCTCTCGCTCTTCTTTTGGTATAATCGGAACCTTGGTGACCACAATGCAAAATCTGAATGTATTCATATTGTAAGGAAGTAGGAACAACAGCCTTTGGGCCTTTGAAAATGATACCATCTTCCATCAGCATCTCATCTCTGTATGGAAAGTAAGGTTGTACTTCTGGCAGTACACGGGATTGCTTTGACAGCAATCCTGTATCAATGTAGTGTTTGAGCTTTTGCAAAATTGGATCAGTCTGGAGTCTTCATTGGAAGACTCCAGCTATTCTCTAACCCATATTGCCTACTTAGTGGCGATCTCTGCTTGACTTACAAAGCCATGTCTGACCCAGCTCTGTTAGAAATGCTACATCTAAAGAAATCTCAATCCCTCTGCACCACATGCTCCAGAAACCTCAACCTCATTACCACAATCAACAGAAAATGCTAGAGGGACAGGTTCCTCATTCAGAGACAGCCCATGCTCTGGAACAGACTTCCCATACATATCAAGCAGAGCACCTCACTGTCCCTCTTCAAGAGAAATCTTGATGAGTGGATGGGAAATAGAAATTTCACTCCGGGGATCACTCCAGTGGCTCTACTTGATAGAGGCACTGGGGACTTACATTGTGTGGAACGATGCCAGGGCACTTCAATGGGATAGGCTTGTAAAGGCTCCAGGGCCAATAGCCTAGTACACACCTATGAACCTATGAACCTCTGAACCTATGATCTCTTTGCTCATCAAGCCTCATGGTAGAAAAATCACACTCTTCCATGACATCAGAGTCAAAATTCTCTGAATCAAGCTGTTCCATGGTATTTCTGGGCGATCTGGATAAGGTATCAGCCAAATAAATAAATAAATTTACCTTTTGATTTGGAATATGAGCATCATTATTTTTAGTCTTGTTGCAGTGGAATGCATAGGCTTCTTTAAAATAGTGGCTAGAGGTTGATGGATAGCTCCTGTCTGGATAGCTTGACCATAAATATAATCACGGAACTTCGAACATGTGAGCACAATTGCCAAAAGTTCCTTCTCAATTTGAGCATACTGCATCTCAGTTTGGATAAGAGTTCTAGATGCATAGGCAACATACCCTCTTGAAGAAGAACTGCACCAAGACCAAACTTTGAAGCATCACAGGAAAGAGCTACTGGTTTGTGGACATCATAGTATTTTAATGTGAGCAGGTTAGCAATTTGCTGTTTGAGGTTATCAAATGCTCTCTGGTGTTGTTCTAACCATGACCATGCAACATTTCTGCATGTCAGCTCTCTTAAAGGTGCTGATAACTCACTAAAGTCAGGGATAAATTTGCTCAAATAGTTAACCATACCAAGAAAATGCTGTAAGGCTTGGACATTGTCTGGAGCTGGCATCTCAAGAATGGCTTCTTGTTTAGAAGGTTCTGATCATAAGCCTGTACTGGAAAATAGATGACCTACATAAGTAACTTGTGGTAGTCTGAATTTGCACTTCAGAGGACTGAGCTATAAACACACTTCTCACGCTCTGTCCAGCAGTTTTCTGAAGTTTCTGTCATGCTCTGCTTCACCATTACCTCCATCCAATAAATCATTAACTATTATTGCACAGGGGTAGCCTGAAATAAAATTGCTCCATTGCATGCTGAAAAATTTTACTGACAGAATTTATTGCAAAAGGCATCCTGAGAAATCTGTATCACCAAACAGGGTACTGAATGTAGTTAGTAGTGAATATTTGTGATCAAGCATCACTTGCTAAAATGAACTCTTTGCATCTAAGAGAGAAAAAACAGTGCCATTTGGCATAAGGGTTGCAATCTCCTTGACTGTACACATAGGATGATGAGGTCTTTTTAATGCCTTGTTAAACTCTCTTTGGTCAATGCATATTCTAATTTCATCTGAATTTTTCTTATGAGTAGTTACCATGGAAGATACCCACTCAGTTGGTTCTGTGACTGGACAAATCACACCTTGCTGCACCATTTTGTCTAACTGGACCATGACTTTGTCCTGCATAGCTATTGAAAGTCTCCTTGCTGGTCTGACCACTGGACTAACCTCTGGGTCTACTTTCATGGAATGCACAACTAGAAGTTTGCCTAGCTTATCATCAAAAACATCAGCATACTCTGAGAAAATAGCATCAGTAAAGCTGGAACTGGGACATGTGCTTACATGATGTACTTTTTTAGTAAAAGAAAGTTTCATGCTTAAACTGTCTCTCAGACCTAATAAAGACTACACAGGTCTTCAGACTACATAAAATTGCAAGCTGTAACTTTTCTCAGCTAAATAGCATGAAAGCACTACTGAGCATTCGGTTTGAATCTCTTCACCTCCATAAGCAATACGCTTCACACAATTGCCCAAATTAAGTTGCTCACCAGCCCTCGCTTTAGCAAATGTTTCTGCTGACATTACACTTTGAACCAGTGTCTACTTTGAGCTTTTTGGGTTTACCATGGATCAGGATAGTACAAAACACTTCATTGTTTGCCAATAAATCTACTGCATTAACCTTTTCACCAACCACTGATACACCATCTACATAGATTCATGGATTCATAGATTAGTACTAAGCTAACTGCCCTTGCGGGCCATTGTAAGCCTAGCCAATTATCCCTTGTGTTGTGAGACTCCCTCGCAACCTTGTGTTTGTAAGGCAAACACCTTAACCATTAGACCACCCTCCCAACCCTAGAAATTAGGATTGAAGCTTTCTACATGATCAACTTGCTTTTTTGAGTGACCTTTCTTAATAACTGAATGAGGCTTGCTTGATTTACAAAACTTTTGAAAATGGTTCTATCTTTTACACTTGTGGCATTGTTGACCAAATTCTAAGCACTGCTCTCTTTTAGACTCATGACTGGCACCACAATTATGACAGTTAACAATAAGACTGGACTTGGGTTTTGCTGACTCACTTTTATACTGTAATCAGCATGCTCTTTTTACTGAGCTAGTCTTGGAACTTGCTAGAAAGCTATGAGTCCTCCCTGCCACACCTGCAAGGGTTGCAGCTGCCAAGTGCCTAGGCCTGTTTCTGTTTACCATGTGTTGCAGGCTGTCTATGTTCGCTCTAGAGGCTAACCATGCTCTTATCACTTGTAAGTGTGAGCTCATGGATTTGACAAATCTCTCTGGCTTTGCTTAACGTTAAATCACTGTCAGAAAGCAAAAGCTTTCTCACTGCAGCACTATTAACACCACACACAAGCCTGTCCTTTATTAACTCATCTTTCACATTACCAAATTTGCATGTTTTAGCTTTGTTTCTCAAGTCAGTGATAGGAGATGCAAAAGTTTCACCTGGCTTTTGGTCTTTTGTATAAAATTAGTGCCTCTCTAATGTAACATTTGTCTGGGGGTTGCACATTTCTCTAAATTTGCATTTTAAGCACTCAGGGCCTTCCCTTGATTCAGCCGGTAACACAATATGATGGTTTTCCCCCCTCCTCCTTATATTTTTGGTGCATACACAAATGAACACTCTCTTTCAATGGCTCCTGACACAAGTAAGTTAAGCAAAATTAATTTATTTGTCAGAAAAAGCTGCTTGTATGAAAATATTGTATTCCTGCTCAAATACTCTCCAATTTTCTGCTATATTATGATCAAACACAAGTGGACTTGGTCTGCAAAATGCCTCTGCCATATCGACACACAGTAGTGAAGGTGCTTGAAATCATGTACAAACACACGCATAAATGTATATGCCAGAACTTTATGCCAGTACTTGTAATTAGGCCCAATAGCACAATAAACTATTTGAAATAACTGCACTTTGCCAAATAAGTCTCTGTAACAGAAGAACACTTTGAAATCACTATACTTTATGAAACCACTCCTTATCAGTGTAAGAAATACTTTGAAATTACTGTACTTAGTGAATAAACTGTACACAGCTGAAAAAACTCAGAGTAAGAAATACTTCGAGATGAATGCACTTAGCAAATAAACTGTACAAAGCACAAGAACCTTTCAAAATGGCTGTACTTTGTGAAAGAACCCTGCACAGTGTAAGAAACACTTTGAAATGGAGGCTTTCTGCGAATAAATGCACACAGCACAAGAAACATTTTGAACGGGTCGTACCTTGACTGCACTTTGCAAAATAACTGTACTTTGCACACAGCAAACTCTTTGAAATAATTGCACGGCAATAAACCACACACTCTGCAAACATTTTGCACACTCTGAAATATTTCTAACAACTCTAGTTATGCTTTGAATGGCTTCTGTTAATGTGAATTAGTAGTTTATGCCCAAACATGGACTTTTACTAAAAAAACAAGCAGTTGCCTTGCTCTTTAAGCTTAATTTTCCATTTTATTGTACTCGTTAAGCCTTTTTTAATCTCTTCATGCTCAGTATACATTTCTTGTGCCCGTTTTACTTTAAACATGCTTGTTATACAAACCAAAGATAATTCTGAGCTCCTTATGAATAGTTCTGCTACTTTTTATCAGATATCGTGGTTTCAAACATTTTGTTTAATTAGAAATGTGGATGTTCTTCGTGGTTCACTGCTACAGTCATTACTGTAGGGTTCTTCCTGCTGGCAGCAGCCCTAGATTGGCCAGAGTCCCAAAGTCGGGTCCGATGTCGGCTGAAGTCGCTCCTGCCCTGACGTCAGTGCACCAGGGATATAAAGACCTCAGCCGACGCGATTTTCCCCAGTCTTTCTTGCCGTGCGGTGCCCATTGCAAAGCAGTTCGCAAGTGCAGGTCGGCCGACTCCTGTTTGTGTTTGGTGGCTTTTGAATTGAAGACTTCTTCTTTTGAGCTAAGTACCCCGTTGGGGAAACCTTTTTCTTGCTCCAGTCCGATGTCAGAAAAAGTTAATAACTGTATTTCTTGTGGGAAGCAAATACCTCATAAGGATTTTCACTCTTACTGTATACCTTGATTAGGTCCTGACCACAATGTAGCTAATTGTAGGTTTTATGCTAAGTTTAATCAATGCACTATTAGGCGTAGGTACGATTTTGCCTTCCATTATTTTGGAAAAAGATTTAATTACAATATGTCGTCAGATTCTTATCCGGCTACTGCAGTGTATAAGAGGTGCAAGGATAAAGACAGGCCTCCGAGGTCCAAAGTGGACGACTTTATTCAACCAGAGCCAGATGCCGGTTTGGCTGTCGTCAGTGAGGCGCTTTCGTAGCCCCTGTCATCCGCAACTTTTGAACTGGTTGCCTGTACTGACTCCTGTGAGGAGCCGATGGGGCCTTCAAACTTTTCAGGGATTGGACCTCCGGATATTGCTCCCTCGGTCTGGAGCCGCTGTGGAGGCACTGGCTTCTTAGGGAGTTTTTAGGCCTACACAGCTTCATGCACAGATGGCTCCAGTTTTGCAATCAAGGACAAAGGCAAAGACTAAGGCTCCGGCAAAGACAAAGCAGCAAGCACAGGCACCTTCTGTTCAGGGCCCTAGACCTCAAATACAGATGCTTAGAATGGCTGAAGACCTGTTAACTATGATCAGGGGTTCTTATCCCCCTCCTGACAAGAGACCTAGGCTAGAGCCAGATTATGATTCCTCAGATCAAGTTTTGATTTCTTCTGCTTCTTCTTCTGAGCAGGATTATTCCTTCCCTCCTTATGAGGATTCTGATGCTGAAGAATCCCTTCCTTCAGCCTCTCCTCCTGAGGGTTATTCATTTGGGGAAACCTTGCATAACATGAGAGAACATTTTCACTGGGAAGGGCAGGAATACTCTGAATCTAAGAAAAGGCTTAGGGATTTTCTTCTGCTTCCACAGCATAGACCCCTGGCTATTCCCCCTGTATTGGACATTATGGATGATGTTTTTACAGAGGCATCTCTCTCTCCTGATTCTTTTCCTCCTGCTCCTGTCAAACCGGATAGGTATTATAGGGTTCCAGATTCCCAGAAATATTTTTTAAGAATCCTTCAGCTGATCCAGAAACTATTTCTCAGGGCCCTAATGGTGTTAAAGTGGCCTCTGCTAAGAATCCTATTCCCTCTGACCGAGATCCAGTGCCTTGGAAAGATGGGGCAAAAAAAAAAAAGTTTATACTTCTGCTACATTGTCTATTAGAGCTTTGAATTGTCAATTTCATATGTTAAAATATCAGCAATACCTTTTGTCTGTGTTAAAGCAAAAGATGTCTGCTGTTTCTGGTGGTGCAGACAATAAGGAATTACAGGATTTATTGCATGCTACTGAGCAGGTGGGTAAACATACCCTGCACTGTGGTTTTGATTCTTTGGAGGCTTCTTGCAGGGTTGCAGCAACTGGCGCAGTTATTAGAAGGCACACTTCGTTAAAGGAGCAAAGTTTGCCTGAGCAGGTTAAAGCAAAGCTTTTAGATGCTCCTTTGCAACACAATGTTTTGTTTTGGGGCCAAAGCTGAGGAAGTATTGAAGAGAATGGAAGACAAAGCCAAATCTATGCAGACAGTTAAAGATTTTCTACAGGTACAACCCCCTAGATTTAGCAGGAATTGGCAAGCTAAACCTTGGTCCTTTCCAAGCTCAGACAGACCTCAGAGGGGCAGATACAGGCATTCCAGAGGTAGGGGTCAGGCACAGCCCCCTTTCAGAAATAAGCATTGGATTGCCCCCTCTCCCAAGGGAGGGGAAGATAGGTCACAACCTTACAGGAAACAGTCATTATGACTCTCCCTTACTAGCTCCAGGGCATCCCTCCTGGATGCACCTTTGGGAGGAAAAATCTCTCTTTTTTATCACAATTGGAGCTGCATAACCCAAGACAGATGGGTTCTGGACATAGTTTCAAGGAGTTACAGGTTTCATTTCCATACCTTGCCAAGATCAAACGGATGGCCAGATCTGCGAAAGCATCAATGGGCAGAGGCACAACGGCAAGTTCGGTCCCTCATGGATATGAGGGCCATAGGTTTGGTACTAGATTCAGAAATGGGGCAAGGGTTTTATTCAAGACTTTTCCTGGTTCAGAGGAAGGAAAACGTATGGAGACCAATCCTGCACCTTTCCGTATTGAACACCTTCCTAGAAATTCCAAAATTCAAGATGCTCACTGCAGCAGCTGCTGCCTATACTGAGCAAGAACGCTTGGATGGTGACTTTGGACTTGAAGGAGGTTTACCTGCATATTCCCATACGGCAAGAGTGCAGAAGGTACCTGAGATTCAAAACGGGCTCGAGGCATTAACAGTTCTCTGTGCTGCCCTTTGGCTTATCTACTGCGCCCAGGGTCTTTACAAAGTGCCTGGCACCAGTAATGGCATTTTGCAGACAGAAGGGAATTCAAATATACCCTTATCTGGACGATTGTCTCATTCAAGTGGACGACAACGAGACTTTACTTCAGCAACTAACATTTGTGCAGCATCTTCTCTTGTGCCTAGGGTTCATGGTGAACCTAAAGAAATCAAACATGGTGCCCACGCAGCAAATTACTTTCCTGGGTGCGCTTCTGAGCACTACAACCCAGATGGCTTATTTGACACCAGACAAAAAAGTGCAACTGGCTTCTTATTTCAAAAATCTGGCTTTAATGAGTCAGCTGTCTGCAAGAAAAGTTCTGCAGGCTCTGGGTTACATGGCATCCTGCATTCTGTTAATACCATATGCAAGGCTGCATATGAGGAAGATACAGTGGTACCTCAAGAGTGTATGGTCTCAGCATTTCCACAGTCTGGAAACAGTGATCGCAATTTTGCCTTCTCTCCGGCAGGAGTTTCTTTGGTGGGCCGAGGCCTGTCTCCAAAACAAGGGGAGGCCTTTCTGTCCCATTCCAGCCAATCAAGTCATAACGACAGATGCTTCAGATCATGCATGGGGAGCCCACATGCAAGGGAAATGTCTTCAGGGTGCCTGGACAGAGGACCAAATGCATCTGCACATAAATTTGAAGGAGATGCTAGCTGTACAGAATGCCCTGACAGCCTTCAAAGATCTTATTCTACTGGGGCAATTACTCATAAAGATGGACAACACTACAGTGATGTGGTACATAAACAAGCAGGGAGGCTCTCATTCTTACCCCCTGTGCAGATTGGCCATGGCTCTGTGGAACACAGCACTAGCCAACAAGGTGGACTTACTAGCTCAATTCCTGCCAGGAAAGGACAACACTCTGGCGGACAGTCTAAGCAGAACTCTTTTGGACCCACACGAATGGATGTTGGATGTTCAGATATTCAGGATGATAACAGAGGTGTGGGGGTGCCCGGACACAGATCTTTTTGCATCTTCCCAAAACCATCAACTTCAAATGTTCTGCACGAGGACCTACCACAAGCTAGCATGGAAAGTGGATGCTTTTTCATTCAGTTGGAAGCACCTCTCAGTATATGCTTTTCCTCCTTTGCCTCTTCTTCCTCAGGTACTTCTGAAAATCAAACAAGACAGACCGCGAATGATTTTACTGGCTCCCAACTGGCCTCGGCAATTCTGGTATTCCACCCTGATGAACCTGGCTCAGGGTCCACCCTGGATTTTGCCACAACTTCCACATCTACTGTCTCAACGAGACGGCAAGATCCTGCACAGCCATGTCAAAACTATGAATCTAGCAGCCTGGCGGATCCAGGGTCTTTAAACAGTTCTACCCTTACCAAACAGGTACTGGACGTAATTCTTAAAGCTAGATGGCCCAGCACCAGGAAATCATATGCAGGTAAATGGAAAAGATTTTGCTCCTGGACTCAGGCCCAGGGTTTTGATTCTGCAGTTCTAAACATTCCTCTGATTTTACAATACCTAACAGAGATGTTACATAAGGGCCTATCTTTTTCATCTATCAAAATTCATGCTTCTGCTATTTCTGCACATTACAATATGGATCCCCCAATCTTTTCTCATCCATTACTTAAGCAATATATGAGAGAGGCAAAGAATATAAGGCCTCCTTTAAGAGCACCAGTTCCCACTTGGGATCTCAACTTTGTTTTGGAAAAGTTAACTTTATCTCCTTTTGAACCTGTAGCTTCCACAGATTTAAAGTTTTTATCATGGAAAACTGCTTTTCTTTTAGCCATTACCTCTGCCAGAAGAGTTTTGGAATTGCAAGCTCTCATGGCTTTAGAACTCTTTATTATTTTTCATCAGGACAGGGTGTCCCTGAGGACTAATCCCACCTTTATGCCTAAGGTGGTTTTGAAAGTAGCCTTGAATCAGACTATTCATTTGCCTACCTTTTATCCTAATCCTCAAAGTGAAGAGGAAAATATTTTGCATTCTTTAGATATACACAGGCAGCTTCATTTTTACCTGGACAGGACCAAGATTTTCAGGAAATCGGACCAATTGTTTGTGGCTTATGCTTCTACCTCACAGGGGGGAGCAATCACTAAGCAAACTATTTTTAAGTGGATTGCCCACTGCATCAAGTTCTGTTACTCTCATCATGGTAAGCCTGTTCCTGTTAATGTCAGAACACATTCTACCAGAACTACTGCCACTTCGGCAGCTTTTCTCAGTGGAGTTCCTACCAAGGTGATCTTAGAAGCTGCAACTTGGAGTTCTGTGCATACTTTTTCTAAGCACTACAATCTCCCTCTCTATTCTAAATCTAGGGCAGGTTTTGCCTCTGCAGTCCTGCAGGGTTTTGTGGATGCCCCTTCTGTTCCTTCTCCATCCACCCTTTCTTAGCTTTGGGATACAACCCTACAGTAATAACTGTAAGAGTGAACCACGAAGAACATAGTACAGTTGTGTACTCTTACCATAAATGTAGATGTTCGAGTATGTTCACTGTTACAGTCTGGGTTACCCTCCCTCCTGTCCCCTCTTTTGTTGTTCTTTGAGTGCTGTCTGCGTCTCCTTGACATTTCTTTTTTCTCTGAGGTATTTTTGCTGGTGATATTTGGGAATGTTCTGGTCTATGTTTGCTTATTCTTTTTGATTAAGCTTTTGGCCTTTATTTTTGGGCACCTGACATCTGGGGCAAGAAAAACTGGGGAAAATGGCATCGGCTGAGGTCTTTATACCCCTGGCGCACTGACATCAGGGCAGGAGCGACTTCAGCCGACGTCGGACCCGACTTTGGTACTCTGGCCAATCTAGGGCTGCTGCCATCAGGAAGAACCCTACAGTAATGACTGTAACAGTGAACAGACTCGAACATCTACATTTACGGTAAGAGTACACAACTGTACTTTTGTGCCTTTCGTGCTTAATAATATGTTTTGTGCTACTCGTTTGATTAATCATGTGCTTTGTGCCTTATAAATGTGCCATTTCATCTTCTTTGCCAAATAAATAATTTGCACAGTTTTCTTTACCTTTAGCTCATTTCTGGGCTTTTTTTGTTTGTCTGAGCTCTGTTTCACTCATCCTGCTTAGTCTGCCTTCACCTTCAACTCTGCACCTCATGGCTCGAAGAAGTTTTTCTTCTGATCCCAGTTCTGACACTATGTCGCTCGTCTGGTCACGATAAAACAGACGAACATTCATGGGTTCAGTTCAAGCAACTTTATTGCACACAAACACATCAGAAATGAGGCTTTGTAACTTAAACTTAAATAAACTTAGAAACAGAGTGAGTACCACACTCATGCACGTTAACCTGCTGCCTGCATGTGCTCACTATTTATATGCACGTGCTTGCATCTGGAAATGCTTCTTCAAGCTGCATATGCACACTTTGATCTACACAGTGACCTTGGTGCATTTCTGCTTCCTCTCCTCAGTTAATAGCCTCCAACCCCTTTTTCTTGTTATAGTAACATTAAACTACTTGACACTATTAACATTAAATAGTGTTTTCTAAACTCAGAAATTGTCTTCTATGATTGCTGACAACAAACATTTTATTATCAGCTGCTTTATGCAAATTATTAATTTATATATATATATACAGATATATATATATATATGTATGTGTGTATGTATATATATATATATATATATATATATATATATACAGATATATATATATATAGTCTGTGTGTGTGTGTGTGTGTGTGTGTGTGTGTATAAAATGTTTAATCTGAAATATGCATATATGTACTCATCCTTAAAGGTTAAATTGTTTTTTTTTTTTTGTTTTTGTTTTGTTTTTGTATTGTCACAGTTGCTCATAAATCATGCATCTCAAGTGCATGGATTATAAGAATGTGGGTACTTAAGCTATAACTTGTTAACTATTGTGATACAAGGGGCTGTAGCTCAATGATTAAAGTGTATGCTTTGCATGTGATTGGGATAGTGTGATGTGGAGCACTGTGAAATGTGTATACATACTGAATTTGTTGTCAGCAGTTAAAGTTTTGCTTCTGTTGGAGACAGCGCTATAACACAGAGGGATAAAGCCCTGACTCACTAATCTCACTGGATATTCACATCCCGACCCCACCCCCTGCCCAGAAAACCACAGTGAAAAACTTCTCTAAAGCAAATTTCACACTCCTCAAAACTGAGGTGGAATTCTTCAAATCCCTCAGGCCTGTGGAAAATATGGCCCAGACCACAGAATCCTTTATAAACACATTCTATGAACACCTTCAGGAATGCATGGATCATGCAATCCCAAATAAAACCAAGACCCAATCCTCCAAAGGCAGACATTCTGTCTGGTGAACCCCAGCCATAAACAAACTATATAATAGAAGGAGGAAGCTACTACACGATAGAGTAAAATCCCAAAGAAGGAAGGCATCTCTGATCAGAATTAGCAAAAAACTATGGGCAATCATAAAATCGTCTAAGGCCAGCTTAGAGAGAAAATTTTCACAGGACACTAAGGATAATCACAAGGCTTTCTTTAGTTATGTCAGGAACCTGGGTGGGAATTCCCAGATATGCTCAGAATTAGTCCAAAATGACAAAAAATACACCGAACACAGACATTGCCAACATCCTAGCTGACAGGTTCAGCGCAAACTTCTCCCCCCCTCCTCACCAAAAGGGCAAATATCTATCCCAGCAGTGTGCTGCCCCCCCTGACATCTCAGATGCTCAGGTAAGAGCCGCCCTCTCCAAAGCAAAAAACACAGCATCAATGGGACCAGACGGTGTCCTGGGCTGCATCCTACATGAACTCCAAGAAGAGCTAAACCCAAACATAAAACTACTGTTCAGTCTCAGCCTTACTACAGGATATGTACCTAAAGAGTGGCATACAGCAACAGTGGTCCCTCTCCACAAAGGTGGTGCCTCAACAGATCCTGGAAACTATCACCCCATAAGCCTGACTAGCTTGGTCTGCAAAGCTACGGAAAGGATCATCATGGACCTCATAAATAAAGATATTGGGGACCTACAGACACTGGATCCTACCCAGTTTGGCTTTGTTAAGGGCAGATCCTGCCTCTTAAACCTATTCGATTTCTTTGAAACAGTCACCAAGGCCACTGACAAGGGGAAGGTGGTCCACACAGCCTACCTGGACCTCGCAAAAGCCTTCGATACAATACCCCACTCGGGCATTATAGATAAGCTCACCAGCTTACATATAAACCCCTATGTCACTAGATGGGTTGCAAACTGGATCAAGGACAGAACCCACATGGTTAGAATTGCTGGAGCCATGTCAGACTCCAAACCAGTTACAAGTGGTGTCCCACAAGGCTCAGTCCTGGGACCTCTCTTGTTCGGTATATATTTCTCGGAGGTACAGGCCAACACGGAAGGACTGTGGCTGACCAGGTTCACAGATGACTGCAAACTGGGCGCCATAATCGACTCTCCAGCCAACACAAGCATACTCCAAAAGGGCCTAATAGAAACAGACAACTGGTGCCAGAGCCATGGCCTCAAGCTAAACGCCAAAAAGTGTATAGTCATCCCCTTTGGCAAAAACAAAGTGCCCACAAATGACCACATAGGTGGTAATCCATTAAGTACGGAAGAAGTAATTAGGGACCTGGGGACCCAAGCTGATATCTATCTCTCATTTGACAACCATGTGGCCAAAGTGGTTAGAAAAACATTTTATATAGCCCACCTAATCATGAAGGGATTCACATCTAGATCAGGAGAGGTCATCGTGCCTCTTTACTCATCCCTCATCAGGCCCATAATTGAGTACAATGTCCCTTTTGGGATGTACCTTACCAGACACCTGCAGCAACTGGAAAGACCCCAAAAGTACCTCACCAAGAGGATCAAAGGGCTCAAACAGATGCCATATGCTACCCGGCTAAAGAAACTCCAGCTCTACTCAGTGGCATACTGCCTGCTCAGAGGCGATCTGTGCCTGACATATAAAGCCATGTCCAACCCGGAATTAATGGACATGCTGCACCTCAGAATATCCAAATCCCATCGAGCTACGTGCTCGAGAGACTTGAACCTCAGCACTGAAATAAATAGGACATGCTGGAGGGACAGATTCATAACCCAGAGGCTCCCTTCCTCTGGAATAAAATCCAAGTCCAGGTTAGGCAGAGTTCCTCATTGACCCTCTTCAAGAGGAATCTTGATGAGTGGATGGGAGATCGTAGGTTTACCCCGGGTATCACTTCTGTGTCACTGTTAGACAGAGGCACAGTATACTAACCTCGAAAAAGGGCATAGCAAAATTAATTTAAAAAGGGTGGTGAAAGCCAAACACACTCTGGCTAGGCTTATAAATGCCCTAGGGCAGATAGCCTAGTATGAACCTATGAACCTATGACTGTCCCCAGACAGATGGACAGAGTTTGTTGGTAGCTCTGCCATCTGTAGAAGCTGGTTGGGGGATAGAAAGAAATAAAAACAACCTGCTTCCCTTACCCAGTGGGAAGGGATTGAGGGAGGTATGCAGGCAGAGCAGAAGTTATGTTTGACTTCTGGAGGGGTCAGCTCTAATGGCAGAGGCCAATTTGGGTTTTGGTCAGGCTGAGAGTAGTTCTGTCCAGTGGCCTGGGTGGGACTGTCCCTTACACTTATGCATCATGGAAATTCCATTATTCAGAAGGACATCTCCATGTACAAAGGGGGTAGGGTCACACTACATGACTATTCAAGCAAATAAAATATATACTGTCAGGCATGACAACTTCTGTCTAGCAATGCATAACTTGCATGGTGCTAGGGATCCCTAAAATGGGCTTAAGCCTGGAATGATGGTCAAATATGGAGGTTTATGAGAAAGCCATTATGTAGCAAGGGTGGATTATAGTCACAACATAGAGAAAGTCACTGTGTAGTACATAAAGGGTTTGCAATAAAAAAGAAATTAAAATGCAGTTATACTTTTGTTACATTTATATGGCAGTGCCATATACTATACATATGCTGTTCTTGAATGTATAATTTGTTTGAAGTATAAACACTTTATCAACTTAATGCTGCAACAATCTTGTATATTTCAAATAAATAATCTAAAGAAAGAAAGAACACTGTGTCCTTTATTTCACATTTTGATAATGTGGTAATTAGCAGGATTGTGTGTACCTGTCAGGCACTCCATACTTGGTGGAGTATTCATATTTTAGCCTTGAAATCTATGCCTGCCTTGCTGGTCTGATTTGACCTTAATATTCTGATTTCTGCTGTTTCATTAGCTTATTTATAGAGCCAATGAGACAGATACTTCCTGGATCTCATCACGGTCAGTCAAAACAGACCATTAGCAGATATGTCAGCGATCTACAGTTCTAGTGGTCACTTTAAAAATCCAGTACCTGACAGCATTGAACTGCTGACTTTTTAAATTGTACTGTCTATTTACTCTGAACTAAGAAGTCTGCCTTCTCATTTGTTGTTTACTATGCTCACTAAGTATATGCTGTTTTAACCTAGTGAAGCTGAAATGGGGGAAGTGGAATTTCTAGTGACAAACTGAGCAGAATAATTCCTAGGAATTTACTTATACAAGTACAGATGATTCCCATTATGCTCTGGTACAAGCTGCGCTATAAAACATGTAAATTATCATTTAAGGGGAAGGGGTGATGTAGCTTTTAAGGAAATAAACCACAGCTGTACAATCAGGTATACTCATAAAGGATACAACTGTGCTGGTATTTAGTTTTTTCAGAATTAATTTGTTTCATTGTAATATGCTGGAGAGACGGATATGTGTCCCAGAGACTATCCCTCCTATGGAACAGACTTCCTAACCACGTGAAGCTGAGTTTATCTGTTACCCAGTTTAAGAGCAACTTAGACCAGTGGATGGGGAATAGGAAATTTACACCAGGCCTGGCACCCATGTCCCTTATGGACAGAGGTAGCATGTAAATGCCTGGCCTTCAATGTCCTGTTTGGATGCAGGACATCATTATTCTTTCTGGTAAACATGGCTAGGCTTAGAAAGGCCCCCTGGGTCGTTAGCCTAGTAACAATCTATAAACCTGTGGTAGTTTCATGCTTGGCCATTTGTCAAAGCAAAATTTATTGTTTCATTTTGATTAAATGGATTGCACAAAACAACTTTCTTAAATGAAGCCTTTTTTTATATACAGTGAAAAGTTATGTTTTCCTTTGTACAGACAGGAGGAAATTATATTTCTTTATAAAACCACACATTTGACATCCAAAGTTTTTAAATTCCCAGAGTGTAATGTGTCACGGATTTGAGATCTCTCTCTTTGTCTGAATGTGCACAACATATGCATATGTGTGTGTGTGTGGGGGGGGGGGGGGGCTGAAATGCAGAGATGTATCAAAGTATGCTTCTACTAAGCCTGTTTTTTTCTATTGTATTTTAATTTGATTGGTAGAGCACAGATCCCAGTTATTTTTTTCAGACTCAGACCACAGACATTTTATAAGAGAAGAAAAGGATATAACAATTTTGTTTAAATAAAATCAACAGAACACTTTACATACAATCAAACTAGATATATAGTCAAATACCCTTTTCATGATTTGATGCCATACATTTGAATAATTACAAATTGTGGTAAGCCAACACAGTGACGTAGACTGTCTTTCCATGGAGTGAATGTCAGGCAGACTAGTGAACAGGAAAGAGACAGAAAGTGGTTAAAGTGGAAAAAAGGAATTAGACTTGGAGATGGTGAATGAACCGTTCTGTATGTTGAACAATGTGTGGGTTTGTACGTGTGTGTGTGTGTGTGTGTGTGTGTGTGTGTGTGTGTGTGTGTGTGTGTATGTGTGAGTATATATATCTATATCTATATATATATATATATATATATATATATATATATATATATATATATATATATATATATATATATATATATAGATATTATATATATATATATATATATATATATATATATATATATATATATACACATATATATATATATATATATAAATATTTTATATATATATATATATATGTGTGTGTGTGTGTGTGGTACATTTTTTAATCCACTTTATATGCCCTTCAGCTGATGATACTGTTCCAAGTCTCCTTCCAGTATTCCATTTTCTCTTTTGTGTCCCTGGTACTTCCCCCTTAGGATGGTGCTACTATTTTGGTAAGATGAGAAGGGTAAATCTTGACAGACAGCAGCATCACACACACCGTCTTGCATGACAGAACTTTTGTATGCGTTAACTGAGCATAGTGTGAGTAAGGTCCAGTATCCCTTCTACAGGTTCATAGTTACTTACTAGAATATTGATCTTTGAGGATATTAAGAAGCCCAGACATACATTCCCATAGCAGTTTGTAGTCATTAAATTTTGTACACAAATAACTCTGAGACAGACAGAGCAAGTATATGTCGGGGCATTTACATGCCAAATTTTACTAACTATCTGCCACATGATTACAGCAGTGTCCCCATCTCTGGGGGGGCATGTCAGATAGGTTCATAGGTTTATAGGTGGGTACTAGGCTATCTGCCCGAAGACATTTATAAGCCTAGCCAGAATGTGTTGGCTTTCACCGTCTCCTTAGATTAGTTCCCTGTGCTTCTGTCCAGCATAGCCACTGAAGTGATCCCCAAGATAAACTTTCTGTTTCCCATCCACTCGTCAAGGTTTCTTTTAAAGAGTGTTAGCGAGGAGCTCTGCCTAATGTAGATTGGGATCTTGTTCCAAAGCATGGGAAGTCTCTGGGATAGGAATCTATCCCTCCAGCATGTCCTATTTATTGTTGTGGTGAGGTTTAGATCCCTAAAGCATGTGGCTCGAGGGGATAAGGTTTTCTTTAGGTGGAGCATGTCCATCAATTCTGGGTTGGACATGGCCTTGTTTGTCAGGCAGAGATCACCTCTGAGTAGGCGGTATGCAACCGAGTACAAGTGGAGTTTCTTCAGTCGAGCTGCATAGGGCATCTGTTTGAGGCCATTGATCCTCTTGGTGAGGTACTTCTGTGGTCTTTCCAGCTGTTGCAGGTGTCTTGTAAGGTACATCCCAAATGGGGCGTTGTACTCTAAGATGGGTCTGATGAGTGATGAGTAGAGGGGCACAATGACCTCTTTTGATCTGGATGTGAACCCTTTTGTGATTAGGTGGGCCACGTAGAAGGATTTTCTAACCACTTTGGCAATGTGATTATCAAAGGTGAGATTACCATCTTCTTGGGTCCCCAGATCCTTTATTACGTCTTCCGTATTTAGGGGACTACCACCTATATGGTAGTTTGTGGGTACTTTGTTTTTTCCAAAGGGGATGACTATGCACTTTTTGGCATTTAGCTTGAGGTCATGATTTTGACACCAGGTATCGCTCTCAGTGAGACCCTTTTGGAGGATGTCTGTGTCAACCGGTGAGTCAATTATAGCCCTTAGTTTGCAGATGTCTGCGAACTTGGTCAGCCATAGTCCTCCTGTGCTTGTCTGTACCTCTGAGAAGTATATGCCGAACAGGAGGGGTCCTAGGACTGAGCCCTGGGGAACACCACTTATAACTGGTTTAGAGACGGACCTAGCTCCCGCAACTCTCACCATGTGGTTTCTGTCCATGAGCCAGTTGGCAAACCATCTTGTGACGTAGGGGTTCATGTTCAGGCTGGTGAGCTTGTCTATAATACCAGAATTGGGAATGATGTCGAAGGCCTTAGCCAGGTCTAAGTAGGCTGTGTGTACCACCTTTCCCTCGTCTATAGCCTTGGTAACTGTCTCAAAGAAGTCCACCAGGCTTAGGAAGCATGATCTGCCCTTAACAAAGCCAAACTGGGTAGGGTCCAGTGTTTGGAGGTTCCCAATGTCTCTGTTAATGAGTTCCATGATGATGCGCTCCATAGCCTTGCAGACCAAGCTAGTCAGACTTATAGGGCGATAGTTCCTGGGGTCTGTTGTGGCTCCACCTTTGTGGAGTGGAATAACCGTTGCTGTGCGCCACTCTATGGGTATGTAGCCTGTGGAGAGGCTGAGTTTGAACAGTGTGTTTAAGTGAGGGGTTAGTTTGTCTTTGAGCTCATGTAGGACACAGCCTGGAAAACCATCCGGTCCCATTGATGCTGAGTTTTTGGCTTTGGAGAGGGCTGTTTTAACCTGAGTGTCTGTGATTTCAGAGACTCTACATTCTTCTGGTATGGTTATGGGCCCATTTGGGGGTGAGAGGGGGGTGAAGTTTGGCTGAACCTGTCTGCCAGGATGTTGGCGATATCGGTCAGTTCAGTGTATTTTGTGCCATTCTGCATGAACTCCGAGCAGATCTGAGCATTGCCACTTAGATTCTTGACATAGCTAAATAATACCTTGTGGTTATTTTTGGAGTCTTTGGCAATTTTTCTTTCAAAGCTCGCCTTGGATAGTTTCATGAGGGATCGTAATTTCTTGATGATACTGATCAGGGATGTCTTCCCTTGGGATTTTACTCTTTTCTGTACTAGTTTCCTCCTTCTATTGTATAGCTTGTTTATGGCAGGAGTCCACCAGACTGGTTTCCTTTTCTTGGAGGAGAGTCTTGGTTCTGCTTGGGATGGCATAATCCATGCATTCTTGTAGCTGCTCGTAGAATGCATTAGTAAAAGATTTTGCAGCTTGGACAGTGTTATCCTTCAGCATGGGGGCTTTGAACTTTCCATCTTGGTCTTAAGTACCGTGAAGTTTGCTTTTGAAAAGTTTTTCATGGTGGCTTTCTTGTCCGGGGGTGGGGGAGGAGTATGTATATCCAAAGTGATTTGTTTATGGTCAGATCTAACCAGCGAGGGGTTAACCTCTGGTGTGGAACACCGGTCGCCCATGTTGGTGATGACCAGGTCCAATATGTTGTCACCTCTGTTGGGAGTGTTGACCAGTTGAACCAGGGCATTTGAGTTTATAAATTCTAGGAAAAGTTTGGCAAGGGAGTTAGTACTTGAGTAGTTCTCCCAGTTAATGTCTGGGTAATTGAAATCATCCAATATTAGGGTGTTTGGTAGAACCTTTATGTTTCCTAGTGTTTCCAGAAATGTGGAATGGGGGTCCTAGGACATGGTGGGTGATCTGTAGCAAGCAACAATTTGAATTGCAGTTTTGCCCATTGTTAGTTGCACGTGGATGATCTCTGAAGCATTGTACTGTGCCACTAACCTGGAAGTGTGTATCCTTGATGAATATGGATATGCCCCCGCCTTTTGTATTTCAGTTTGGGTTCTGTGGCTGAAATGTATGGTATGGGTTGTAGTCTGGTAGAGCTGGGGTGCTCTCTGGGGCCTTAAACCAGGTTTCTATTACTGCACATATATTGATTTTCTCCATACTGAGGAGTGCCTCGAGTGCATGCATTTTAAGGTTTAGACTTCTGACATTGAGTAGCATTACCCTCAGTTTTTTGTTAATTGTGCTATTTATGGCGGTGGGTTTGTCTTTTGAGCCTTGCCTAAAAAAGGCACTATGGGGGTGGCAAGAGCCTTGGCAAGTATTCAAAAGCCTAAGGGTGACAGGTGCAAGCCATCTCTAGCGAAGCTTGTCGAGCATGTCATCCCTGGTGGACAGACACTGGATCCCCTTTGAATGACACCAGAAACTTAGCCAATTGTTGAAATTGAGAATTTTTTCATTATACCGTGGTATCATTCTTGGTGAGGGCAGGATGCTACTCAGTATCAGGGTCATATCGGCCTGGGCTACATGATCAGAGAGCTCTTCCATGTCTCTTTTCATGTAGTCCAGGGAGGTATGGCTCAGGTCATTCACACCAACATGGACTATGACAGAGTCATATTTGTACTTGTTCTGGAGTGCTTGTGTTATGTGGCGGATCCTGGCACCCGACAGGCAGCTAACAGTAACCTTCTCCTTATTCAGCCTAATGAGTGGGACGTCAGTGTGCCTGACTATAGAGTCACCTATTACTAGTATGTTGGACGTGTTATTTTGCCTTAAGGGCTGTGATTGCATGGCACACTGGTTTTGTGAAGTATGTGTTTCATGGTTTGTGTTGGGGGGGGGTGGAGGTTGTTTGGATGTTTGCTTTGGAGGTCTCTGTTGGTTTTGCAGATTTTTATTTAGAGCCTCCGAGTATGGTTCCATGTATTCATGTGTGTTTTTGCCGGTGCTGGTTTAATGGGTCTATGTAAGACTGGTGGTGTGATGCAAGTATTTTCCTTCTCCTCTTGACTGTCTGATCCAGTCTTGGGTTGAGAGAGCTTAGCCTCTAGTTTGGCTGTATAGCTGCATCTCTTGCATATATTAGTGTTCGGTGGTAGGAGGAGGGGGTTGTCTGTGTACATGAGACAGTTGTAACATTGCCTCAAAATGCCTAGATTCACCAGTTGGACTGGAGAGTACACCTGAAACTGCCCTTTGGACATGCCTGGATAAGTACAGTGAACTGTTTTATTGGATAGCTGGTAAGGTTGAATAGAGAACCTTGTCCTTCTGTACAGTACAAGAGGGTCTAGTGCTAGGTTTTATAAGTGCTTGCTATAAGTTTTGAGCAAGTGCCGGGCCTAGAAATGAATGGCTTGAGTGCTTAAGTTGAAAGCTTGTCTAGTTCCAAGGGGAAAAACTGAAGAGACTTTGTGGAGCCGGAAATAGTTTTACCCTAGCTAACCGGTGCTGCCCGGTGCGCAAAACTGGGCAAATATGGTATTTATAGCAGGGAAATGAAAGTGATAGAAATTAGCCCAAAATGGCCAATAAACTAGTAATTTCTGGGCTGAATCCACTCCTCTAGGGACATATAGGCTGCTCAAAACTCCCCTCTCTCACAGGTGAGCAGAGAAACTTCCTTCTATCCAAGTAAGGTATGGGTAAACGCAGAGATTTGTAACACAGCCCTGAATTCAGCACTAACCTGAAAACTGGACTATACTAGCTTAGAAAGTTTTACTAGCAGAAACTTCTCATTCCTTCCAAGAGGAAAGCTGACAAAAATAAACTCCCTTTCACCTAACAGCTAACCAGATCCTCCATTGTTCGAGTTGTTAGTCAACCTTGGGTCATCTGGTCACAGTCAGGACCCTAAAACTCTGCACCATGGAGCCAGGCCTCAAGAACAAGGACTTCCACAAGATTTAGTTCTATGTCTAAAGGACTGGAGAAGATGTGCATACTACTGAGATTGACAGTAGCATATTTAGTAGAGAAGGAGGGAAAGATTAGAAAACAATTAGAAATAGCTTTCCAGTGGTCCTAATTTTACAGGTTGCACTGGCCAAAAACGCAATTTAAACATTTATGCCCTCATCCCAAGGAGTGGAAATTTACTCATCTGTAAATTTTGTATGCTATGCTTTTATTTAGGTCTTTCTCCTGTGAGTTTGATTGTCCCGTCCTACAATTTTAAAAGTTAAAGGCTTGAGGGGTATGGGACTGTGTTCAATCTTAAATAAATTCATTAAGGGACCACAGAGACTCTTACATTTAGCAGCAAACTAAAGACGACTGCATTATTTTTTCATGTGTTAACACGGATTCGAACACTGATTTAGGGAGACGATTTTCAGGTTTAACATGGGATACAGCATACAAATAAAATCTAAACTATTTTTTTTAAATGCTCCCCTAGCACAAATCACTTCTCTCTTAATCAATATATTGGTGTATACAGTGCTGAACATAGTTTTCAGTCAATCAGGGACACATCTCAAGAGAATCCGGGCAAACTGAGAAATAATCAGAGACACTTTTAAAATATTAATACATGTAAACCGAGACATTGACAGAATACGAAATTATTAATTGTTATAATTTTTTGAAGTAAAATAAGTCTTAATAAACAACGTCAATAATTAAAGTGCAATTCACCACCTTTTCTACAAAAGTCACCGGTTTTAAGAGGGACAAAGCTAAAAGGAGTCACAATTAGGAATACTTGAGATGCATGGCGCCGACATAATTCCTTGGGTTAACTTCTTAGTTTGGAACGATTTTGCTTAATTTTAACTAAACTGTTGACCCTTCAGAAATGCATATATGGGTTTGCTCTATTTACGTTTAGCGGCGTGTTTTATTTTGTTCTAGGTAAGAGCGAAACTGAATTCCCAGTATCAGGGGGTATTGCTGCATTGAATAGTTACTTCCGGTGATCGAGTCATAATGTGTAAACTGGGTTTCTTTTACAACAGAACTTTAAAATGAATGCCGAGTGACATCATGAAACTATCCTAGTTCCTCAACAACTACCTGCTAGTGACTCTTAACCTTATCATGGGCCACTAAGGCGCGATGGCATCAGCGCATGCGCGCTGACAGGGGGCGGAGAGACAGTAAGGTGTGCCACCTGTTACAGGTACTAAATCTCCAAAAGGAAGTAACATTCGTTTGTTTTTTTGCTTGTTATGAGAGAAGGAGTTTCGCGTTTGTAAATTACGTAAACTATATTTTTATAAGAAAAGTGCGTATGGACGTTAATTGGGTCGTTTATTTGTGCGTGTTGTGAGGAATTTGTTGCTTCGAAAATATTTCCAGAGTTTTGAATTAGTTTTTGTTGGTGAACAGGTGCAATAGAACAAAAGACTGCGAAGGGGAAAGGTTATTTCGCCGGGGAAAGGTTATTTCGCCTGGGAAACACCACCGAGACTGCTTTTGAGCCATAACTTTTAGTAGTTTGAACAGTTTTTGAAAATCAGTCGTACTGTTGGTTTGGGCACGTTTCTTTAAAAAGCCTTTCGAATAGTTGCAACTTATTTTCTCAGGATGGCTAACTCGGGGCTTCAGATTATGGGTTATATCATGGGCGTCATTGGCTGGATAGCGCTGATTGCTGGTACCATCCTTCCACAGTGGAGGATCTCTTCCTATGCCGGGGACAACATTATCACGGCTGTGGCCATTTATCAGGGACTGTGGATGTCGTGTGCGTACCAGAGCACCGGGCAAATGCAGTGCAAGGTGTACGACTCCATGCTGCAGCTAGACGGTAAGTGGGGGCGGGCTTTTAGCTTAAAAATTCACTTTTTCTCATGTTTGTAGGATGGAGAGATGACTCTGCTAAAGAGATTTGTTAACTACACAATGCGCCTGGCACTGTAAACACTCTAAATTAGAAAAATGTAAATAACGGAGTTGCGCGTTTTTTTTTTTGTTCCTTTCTACGATCGTGCTTCCCCCACAAAAGGACGGTCAGGATTCTTGGTATTTTAAAGCGCTATCTTTTAACAAGTGTCTTTCTGCGTTCCTTTAAGATTTGTTGGCCACGTGATGCTGGACGTGTGTATTGTAGTAGTTTTGGGTGTGGTTTACCTGAAGCCAAGGTGCGTGATGTAGTTACTTGGTGGTACTGAGCCATATTTTAAAATGGGGGAGAGCGGAAGTCATTTTGGTATCTTTCCTCCAGAGTGAGCGTACTCTAGTCACCAAGAAAGTGTTAAGCCCTTGAAAGTTTAGTACGTGTGTGTATAATAATCACACGTTCTGTACCTAGATTTTTGTTCCCTCCATATATTTTTTCTGTACTACTTAACTAGATTTTAGTCTCTGATATTGTTGGTCTGTTCCTCAAAAGTTCTGCTTTTCTGGCAAATTGAGAGAATAAAGTTATCGGGTAATTATGTTACCCTTGTCTGTGTATGTAAGAAATTGTGTGTCTCTAACACCCTCCCAGAGATTGTGTGAGACCAGACACAGCAGCCAAAGGGTTTCTGCACCTTTGGAAATGTTTATATTACCAGTACCACACATACACTCTTGGTGGCATTTTTGCACTTGGGGAATGTGCTAACCATTTCTAACTATTTATATTTTTGATGTAAAAAAAAAAAGTTCTCTAATGAATTGGGGGGTGGTGGTTTAAAAAAAAGTTCTCTAATGAATTGGGGGGGGGGGGTTTATAGACTGCAATTCTTAACACTCACCACCCCCAGAACTGTCCCTGATCTTTGCAGTGCTGCTCTGTCCCCATGTGATCATTTTTTTGATAATCACGAAGGATTAGTCAATTAGTAATGCCAGATAAATGGATGTATGATGATGGACCATTTGGGTGAAATATACACCTTATAGGCTCATAGGTAGGTACTAACCTGGCTGACTCTACCCAATAATTATTTTCTTGTGCCCATGTTGAGCAGAGCCACAGAGGTGATCCCCTGGGTGAATTTCGTATTTACCATCCAATCATAAAGATTCTTCTTGAAGAGGGCTAATGTGACTGAGTAAAGGTGGAGTTTTTTGAGACTGTCTGCATAGGGCATCTGTTTGAGGTTGGTAATCCTCTTTTTGAGGTATTTTCTGCAGCCTTTCCAGTTGTAGATGTCTTGAGGTACATACCAAAAGAGGAGTTGTACTTTAATGGGTCTAAAGACTGATGTAGAGAGGAACAATGACCTTTTTTTTTTTTTTTTCCCCCTGGATGAGAAACAGTTTGTGATGAGGTGTGCCATGTAGAAGGATTTCCTGGCTAATATGGCGATGTGATTATCAAAGGAGAGCCTACTCTCCACTTGTGTCCCAAGGTCTCTTATCACACTTTCGGTGTTCATGCTGCAGGTGGATTGGACACTCTAAATTGGCCCTGGGTGTGAGTTTGTGTGTGTGCCTTGTGGAAGGTTAGGTGCCTGGCTGGCAACTTGACACTGTAAAACTCCACTGCCAATCATGCGCAGACAGATGATCCGCTGTGGCGACCCCTAACCGGGAAAAGCCGAAAGAAGAAAAAAAGGTGTTAAGTAGGCTACCACTTGTGTGGTAGTTCATGGGTACAAAGGGGGTGACAGTGCACTTTTTGGCATGGAGTTTGAGGCCATGGCTCTGACACCATGCATCTGTTTTGTAGGATGTCCACATCATTAAGAGTTTCTGTTATGGCTCCTAATTTGCAGTCATCTGCGAACTTCATTAGTCAAAGACCTTCTGTGTTGGCCTGTACTTCAGAGAAGTAGATACTAAACAGGGGCAGACCCAGGACTGAACCTGTAGTACTGTGCTTGTCACTGCTGTGAAGTCAGGTTTGGAGCTACTTTCGTAGTGGATTATGTTAGTGAGCCAGTTGGCAATCCATCTTGTGATATGGGGATTTGTACTTAGTTTAGTGAGTTTATCTAGAATTCCAGAGTGGGGGGTGGTGTCAAAAGCCTTGGTGAGATCTAGATAGGCTGTGTGAACCACCTTACCCTCGTCTATGGCTTTGTTGACTGCTTCAATGAAGTCTGTCAGGCTTAGGAGACATGATCTGCCTTTTACAAACCCGAACTGGGTGGGGTCCATAGTTTGGACATTGTTTACAAGTTCCATGATACATTTGATAGCCTGGTACCTGCCAGGCTAATGTGATGGTAGTTCCCGGGGTCTTTGGTGGCTCCCCTTTTTGTGGAGTGGGATAACTGTCACTGTGCACCATTCAGTGGACACAAAGCCTGAGGTGAGGCTATGATTGAACATAGTGCTTAGGTGCGATGCCAGTTCTGTAAGCATAGCCGGCTTTAGGCATAGGCCAACTAGGCGGCTGCCTAGGGCACCGCTGTAGCAGGGTTGTTTTTCCAGTATTTATTTGGTGTAGGTAGACCAGGATGGGGGCACCAGATGGTGTGGTAGGGAGTGCCGTGGAGCGGTTTTACGTAGGGCACCAGTTGACCTAAGGCCGCTCCTGTCTGTAAGGTCCTATGGATGCTGTGCTCTTGGCTTTAGAGTGTAGTTTTTACCTGTGCAGTCATGATTACAGGAACTTTGCATTCTTCCAGTATAGAGAGAGGTCCTTTAGGGGGTGAGGGGGGTTAACTGCCAGGATGTTGGCAATATCAGTTGGTTCTGTATGCCATTGTGCTGTAACTGAGCAGATCTGAGTGTTGCCATTGAGATTCTTGGCATAGCTATATACTGCTTTTTGGTTGTCTTTAGAATCAATGGTGAATTTTAGTTTTCATAACTAGCTTTAGAGGATTTTGAGCGATCTCATCTTACTGAGGCTGACCAAGCAGTTCTTCCAATCATGGGATTTTACTCTCTGCTACAGTTTTTCTTCTGTTGTAGAGTTTGTGGCAGGGGACAACAGATTGGAGGATAGCATCTTGGTTCCGTTAGGGATAGCATGATCCATGCATTCATGTAAGTGCTTATATAAAGTGCATTTGTGTAGGATTCGGCAGTCGTGCCTCTGTTGTCCATCTGCATGGGTGTTGTGAAGTTTGCTACTTCTGTCTTAAGCATGAAGTTGGCTTTGGAAAATTTTTTTTCGGTGGTCACTAATGGGGGGTGAGGGCGGGATGTGGATGTCTAGGGTGATTAGCTTTGTGGTCTGACCTGACCAATGAGGAACTGACCTCTGTGCACCTTTTGCCCATGTTGGTAATGACCAGGTCTTAGGATATTGCTGCCCTTGGTCGGGGTGTGGATAAGTTGATCCAAGACATTGGAATTTATGCATTCCAGAAAACATTGAGCAGAAGAGTCCAGTACATGAGTAGTTTTCCCAGTTAATGGGGGGGGGTAATTGAAATTTCCCATTATTAGGGTGTTGGGTTGTACTCTAATATTTTCCAGTAGTGAATCAAGAAGTAAGGAGTGGAATCCTGGGGCATGGTGGGGGATCTGTAGCAAGTTACAATTTGGATTGCGGTTTTGCCCAGAGTTAGTTGCACTCTGATAATCTCTGCATTATGCTGAGCAACTAGCCTGGAGGCTTATATGTCCTTAATGAGTATGGACACTCCTCGCCTTTAGTGTTTCTGCCCAGGTTAGGTGGCCGAAAGGTGTGGTATGAATTATAGCCTGGTAATGCAGGGATTTTCTCTGGAGCTTTGAACCAGGTTTCTGCCACTGCACAGATGTCTATGGTCTCCATTTTAAGGAATGCCTCTAGTGAGTGCATTATGGGTTTTAGACTTCTAGCACTGAGTAGCATTGCCCTCGGAGATTTTGCTTGCTTGTACCTGTGAATTTGTCATTTGAACCTTGCCTAAAAAGGCACTATAGGGGGTGGCAAGAGCCTTAGCCAGGATCTGGAATCTGAAGGGCGACGGGTGCAGGCCATCTTTGGCAAAGCATTGGACTCTTGTCGATCCAGCCATCCCAGACAGATACTGGATCCCCTTAGATTGACACCAGAAGCTTGACCAATTCTTGAAGTAAATCATTTTGTCCTTGTACTGTGGTATCATTCTGGGTGATGCAGGATGCTACTCAGGGCTAGGGTCCTACCTGCCTGGGCTACAAGATCAGAGAGCTCCTCCATGCCCTTTTCATGTAGTCCAGGAAGGTACGTCTCAGATTATTCACACCAACATGGACAATGACGGTCATATTTGTACTTGTGGAGTGACCTGAGTGCGTGCATTATGTGGCGGATCTTGACACCCAACAGGCAGCTGACAGTAACTTTCTCCTAGTTTATCCTGAGGAGTGGAACATCAGTGTGCCTGACTAGCCACCTGTGACTTGAGTGTTGGATATGTTATGCCTTATGGGCTGTGGTTCAGTGACACTTGTGGGCTGTGTGTCATTTGGGTTGTGTTGTGTTGGGGAGGGTGGAGGTTGTTTGTGTTTCTGCTTTGGAGGTCTCTGTTGCTTGGGCAGATTTTTATTGAGGGCCTCCGTGAATTTAGGGTTGTTTTGTGTTTCTTTTATTCCTTCTCAAAGCCGTTGTTTACCTTTTGTCTTTATACCAAGGTCACAGCTGAAGAGTCTGTAGACTAGCCCACTTCATGAATGAAAAGAATCCATGATTTATCCCACTACCAAATGTCATACTTTGTCTTTTTCTGCCACCCCATAGGGAAGGCAGTCTGATCACCAGTATCTGCTTTTTGGTCTCAAGCGACTGACAGATTGTTCTTGAATTGCAAGTTCCTGAATACAAAGTCCAGAATGCAGTCTGCTTAACCTAACAAAACTGGTTAGTAGCTCTGTTAGCAGTGGTGGTTTTTACATATTGCAACATTATTCAGCGTTGTGGGGTTTTTCTTCTGCCCAAGTACTTGCTCTGTGCTACAGTGCATGTCTGGTTTGACTTGTTTACAAAAGCAAGAATTTTTTTCCCCGTTATTTACTTAGTGGGTGAAGTTGAGATCATAAACTAGATGACTTTTAAAGGAGTTGCAATCACAAGGCCATTTCTACCTTGCCCGTACCCACCCTTAAGCTTTGCCTTTTTTCTCAGAGGGTCAGGCATACCAGGGCTGGGTTTATGAACGCCCATACTGTTCAGTGCCTTTTAAAGGCTGACAGTGTGTCTCAGTGCTTCGGCTTGCGAGAGAGAGTTTGTTCCATAGAAGGGTAGGCACTGCATGAGTAATCTAGCCTTTTACCTTGTCTTATTTGTTGAAGTAGGTTCAGGTCTCTTGCTCTAGCGTTAGTTGGGCTGTTTTGTTAAGGAATAAGCATTTTTTGACTTCTGGATTCCTTGTAGTCCTGTCAGTAAGCCACATATCTTCTGACCGAAGCACCTTATAGCTGGCTATAAACTTCTATAGCGAATTCCCATGAATTTGTTAAAATATATCTGCACAACATTTTTTTCACTAAGGGCAATATTGCTCACACTTTGATATGTATTTGTACTTTTATTTGTAATGGACTGCTGTCTTTACTGTAATCTCTTTCATGGAAATTTTCTCCCTGGGCCTCCACTGAAAACTGGTTCTCTGGGCCCAGTGGACTTCCCCGGTAATCAAATATATGAAACGTGTTTTATGAATAAAGCTTCTAATCTGTGTGTAGTTCAGGTATTTTAATCCCATGAGCTCTTTAATTACAAAGCTCTGGGGTCACTTCCAATTGCTTGATATGTTTAGTAAGATTCATACCAAAGGGAGTGCTGAAATTAGTGATGGATCTAAACAGTGCAGGGTAGAAGGTAAAATCTTTGACATACCTTTAGTTGAGAACTGTGAGGTAACCACTTTTGAAATGCGATGGTCAAATAGCTTAGTACCTTCCTATGATCCTATCTGCCCGAAGGCATTTATAAGCCTAGCCAGAATCTGTTGGCTTTCGCCGCCCCCCTTAGATTAGTTCCCTGTACCTCTGTCCAGCAGAGCCACTGAAGTGATCCCCGGGGTAAACTTTGTTTCCCATCCACTTGTCAAGGTTTCTCTTGAAGAGTGCTAGCGAGGAGCTCTGCCTAATGTAGATTGGAGTCTTGTCCCAAAGCATGGGAAGTCTCGATGGGAATCTATTCCTCCAGCACATCCTATTTATTGTTGTGGTGAGGTTCCCTAGAGCTTGTGGCTCGAGGGGATAAGGTTTTCTTTAGGTGGAGCATGTCCATCAATTCTGGGTTTGACATGGCTTTGTATGTTGGGCAGAGATGCCTCTGAGCAGGTGGTATGCAACAAAGTACAGCTGGAGTTTCTTCAGTTGAGCTGCATAGGGCATCTGTTTGAGGCCAGTCACCCTCTTGGTGAGTGCAGCTGTTGCATGTGTGTTGTAAGGTACATCCCAAATCGGGCGTTGTACTCTGATGGGTCTGAGTAGAGAGGCACAATGACTTGTTTTGATCTGGATACAAACCCTTTTGTGATTAGGTGGGCCACGTAGAAGGATTTTCTAAACACTTTGGCAATGTGATTATCAAAGGAGCGATTACGGTCTACTTGGGTCCCCAGAACCCCTATTACGTTTTCTGTATTTAGGGGACTACCACCTGTGTGGTAGTTTGCAGGTACTTTTTTTCAAAATGGAGTAATTATGCACTTTTTGGCATTTAGCTTGAGGCCATGATTTTGATACCAGGTATCCGTCTCAGTGAGACCCTTTTGGAGGATGTCTGTGTCAGCCAGTGAGTCATATAGCCCCTCGTCTGCGAACTTTGTCAGCCATAGTCCTCCTGTGCTTGTCTGTACCTCCTGAGACGTGTATGCAGAACAGGAGGGGTCCTAGGACTGAGCCCTGGGGAATGCCACTTGTAACCAGTTTAGTCAGACCTAGCTCCCACAACTCTCACCATGTGGGTTCTATCCATGAGCCAATTGCCAACCCATCTTGTGACATAGGGGTTTATGTTCAGGCTGGTGAGCTTGTCTGTAATACCAGAATGGGGAATGGTGTCGAAGGCCTTTGTGAGGTTATAGGTAGGCTGTGTGTACCACCTTTCCCTAGTCTTGGTAACTGTCTCAAAGAAGTCCACCATGATGTCCTTCAAGGATGCATCTGCAGTCATCACATATGGGTTGTCCTGCCTCAGGCAGCCCTTCGGTCGGCCGGATTCCAAAGTCTGGGTCTGGCCTCGGCTGATGTCACACTTTCCCCGACATCAGAGCGTCTGGGGTATAAAAGCATCAGCCGACGCCATCTTCCTCAGTCTTTCTTGCCGTGTGGTGCCCGAAGCAGAAGCAGTTTGCAAGTGCCGGTCGGCCAGCTCCTGTGATTCAGCTACCGAAGACTTCGAAAAAGCTAAGTACCCCGTTGGGGGACTCTTTCTTGCTTCAGCCGATGTCAGATAAAGTTTAATAATTGTTTAACTTGTGGGGAAACGAATACCTCATAAGGATTTCCTCTTACTGCCTCCCTTGCCTAGGCCCAGACCACGACGTCTCGGCCTGTTCAGCCTGTGCTTCCTTCAACCGATGAACTCTTAGACATCGGTCGGAGTTTGCAGAGGAGTTTTTTGGGGCTAGTTTTGCTTATAAGATGCCGTCGGAGACTCCGACTTCGCATTCCGTTAAACGGAAGGACAAGGACTGACACACGCGGACTGCGGTTTCGGCTGAAACCACGGTCAGGCCTACTGCGAGTGTCTCTGAAACAGAGTCCTTGGTACTTCCTATTACCGAAACCAGACAACCGACTACCTTGGCCCCGGAGGCCCTGGCCGAGTTGGTCATTGAATTACCTACTGAAACGGGTGTCAAGGAACCTTCCGACACCATTCCTTTAGATAAGTCTACTCCTGCACGTGGTGCAGCCAGACCCCCTGCTTCCATGACCATTAAGGCTTTCTCCAGGGCTAAAGCTGCTAAACTTACTAAGGCTTTGCCTCCCAAGGTTTCCTCTGAGACCTTCTACTAGCTCTCAGATTCTTACCCTAGCAGAGGATCTGATCTCATTAATTAGAGGTTCCCAACCTCATCCGGACAGGGGCTCTCAACCACCTCCAGACAAAAGGCCCAGGGTTGAGCCCTTTGATCCCCAGTCCTCAGGTGAGTCCTCGGATGGCTCTGCTCTGTCAGACCACCAGGAGGAGGCTTACTCGGCCTACGAGGATTCTGATGCTGAAGAATCTATTCCCTCGGCCTCCCCTCCTGAAGAGTTTTCCTTTGGAGAGACATTACACTCTGAGAGAACATTTTCAATGGCAGGGTCAGGAATTCTCTGATTCCAGAAAGAGATTAAGGACCTTTTTACATTTACCTCAGCATAGGCCCTTAGCTATTCCTCCGGTTTTGAATGTCATTGATGTGTACTTTGATGCTAGTACTGCCCCTGACTCTCTCCCTCTGGCTCCTGCCAAACCTGATGGGTACTACAGGGTCCCGGACTCGCATTCTACACCTGTACAAGGCCCACTCTGCTAATCCAGAAACAGAAACTATTTCCCAGGGCCCAAAAGGGGTTGCAGCTGCCACTGCTAAAAATCCTCTATCCTCTGAAAGGGAGTCCAGAGCATTAGAGAGATGGGGTAAGAAAGTGTATACTTCTGCAACTCTTTCCATGAGGGCATTAAATTGTCAATTTCATATGATACAGTACCAAGAGTATTTTATATTTACTAGATGAATTGCATAAGAAACTGTCCTCTTCTGAACCCCTTGATCGCAAATCCCTTCAGGATCTGGTGCACAACTCCCAGCAGGTTAGTAACCATTTCTTGCAGTGTGGTTATGATGCATTGGTAGCTTCATGTAGATCAGCTATGACAGGTGCAGTCATGGCTGGCTGAAGGAACAATCTCTGCCAGACCATGTTCAAGCTAAGCTTTTGGATGCTCCTATGGAAAAGCAAAAATTATTTGGATCCATGGCTCAAGAGGTTTTAAAAAAATTTGAAGAAAAGGCAAAATCTGTGCAAACAGTTAAAGACTTTCTGCAAGTCCAACCACCGAGATTCAGCAGAAATTGGCCTACTAAGAATTGGTCCTTTCCCGACTCAGACAGATCTCAGAGAGGCAGAAATAGGCGTGCCAGAGGTAGAGGGCAAGCTAGAGGCTCCTACAGAGGCAGTCAGTGGCAGCCTCCCAACCAGAGAGTTGGTGCAGGAACTACAACTGCTACACCAGGACAGACTCAATGACTTTATTTTGACTCCGCCGACCAGGGTTCAATTAGAAGCACCTTTGGGCGGAAAACTTTCTTTATTCTCAAAAAATTGGCACAGCATTACAAGGGACACATGGACACTGCAAATAATAGACTAAGGATACAGGTTCCACTTCCACTCATTGCCAAAAAGAAAAGGCATGCCAGATGTGCCACCAAATCAGAGGGCAGAGGCTTTGAAGCAAATTACCAACTTAATGCAAATAAAAGCCATAGAAAAGGTACCTCTCTCAGAACAAGGCCAGGGATTTTACTCCAGATTATTCCTTGTTCCAAGAAAAGAAAATCAATGGAGGCCTATTCTCGACTTGTCCGCACTGAATACTTACCTCGTTGTGCCAAAATTCAAATGCTGACTCTACAGCAACTCCTTCCCATGCTGGGCAAGGTGTCTTGGCTGGTGACTCTAGACCTCAAGGAGGCATACCTGCATGTCCCTATTCGACAAAGCTGCAGAAGACACCTCAGATTTCTTGCAGGGTCAGAGCATTATCAATTTTCAGCATTACCCTTTGGCTTATCTACTGCGCCCAGAGTATTCACGAAATGCCCGGCATCAGTAATTGCACACTGCAGACTTTAGGGGATTCAAATCTACCCATATCTGGGCGACTGCCTAATACAAGCGGACAGCAAGCAAACTTTGTTAAAGGACTTGGACTATGCCATCCACCTGTTACAGGCCTTGGGATATACAGTCAACATCCACAAATCAAGACTGGTTCCATCCCAAAGAATAACTTTTCTGGGTGCGGATCTAGACACAACCACCCAAATGGCCTTTCTCACAGAAGAAAAACAAAAACTACCAGTTTACTTCCAGAATCTGACAAGACAAACTCAGCTGACTGCAAGGAAAATCCTGCAGGCCCTGGGTTACATGGCATCTTGCATTCTTCTGATTCCGCAAGCAAGACTGCATATGAGAAAATTACAGTGGTACCCAAGAAGTTTATGGACACAGCACAGTCACAGCTTAGAAACTCTGATCCCACTCATTCCTTGCCTACAAAAGGAATTTGTGTGGTGGGCTCAAGCCTGCCAGTCGAACAGCGGGTTGCCCTTCAGCAAGCCAAGAGCCAACCAAACCATCACCACGGACGCTTCAGACCAAGGTTGGGGAGCACACATGGAGGGCAGATGTATCCAAGGGCTATGGTCACAAAGAGCTGCATGCACATAAACCAAAAGGAAATGCTGGCAGTGATGCACGCAATCGAGGCCTTCAAACCTTTACTTCAACAAGGCCACCTGCTCATAAGGACAGACAACACCACAGTTATGTGGTACATAAACAAGCAAGGAGGCACCCATTCCTACCCTCTTTGCAGACTGACAATGAATCTATGGGAACTTGCTTTGAAACTCAACCTACAGCTACAGTCCCAGTTCGTGCCAGGGAAAGACAATACACTGGCAGCTTAAGCAGAACTACCTTGGATGCACACGAATGGATGCTGCACCCAGACATCTTCTTACTCATCACACAATCATGGGGAAGGCCGGAAATAGATCTGTTCGCATCCCCCCTCAATCAACTGAAGAAATTCTGCTCAAGGACATGCCACCCACAAGCATGGAAAGTGGGACGCCCTCTCTTTCAGCTGGAAAGCTCTAACAGTGTATGCTTTCCCACCTCTCCCATTAATGACCAAGGTACTACTGAAGATCAGGACAGAACATCCCAGAGTAATTCTGATAGCTCCAAACTGGCCAAGGCAGCACTGGTACCCACTGTTAAAGAGCATGTCAGACGAAACCATGGCCTCTCCCCCTATGGCCACTCCTACTGACGCAGCACAATTTCAGGACTCTGCACTCCAACCTGAAAACCTTGCAGCTAACTGCCTGGAGAATACCATGACTCCTCAAGATAACCTATCCCAGAGGGTGAAGGATATTATTATGGAAGCTCGGCAGCCTTCCACAAGGAAGACATATTCGGCAAAGTGGAAAAGATTTCACACCTGGAACACAGCAAAGGGCCTAGATGTGACAGTGATGAACATGGCACATATACTGGAATATTTGGCAGAATTGTTCCACAATGGCCTGTCTTACTCTTCCATTAAGATACATGCCTCAGCAATCTCAGCAGAATACAATGTTAATCCACCTGTCTTCTCTCGTCCTCTCCTAAGACAATTTCTAAGAGGAATCAAAAACATTAATCCTCCAAGGAAACCACCTCTACCTACTTGGGACCTGAATTTCGTGTTGGAAAAACTAACACTTCCTCCCTTTGAACCAGCAGCATCGGCAGATCTACAGTTGTTGTCCTGGAAAACTGCCTTCCTTCTGGCCATAACCTCAGCAAGAAGAGTATCTGAGTTACAAGCTTTAATGGCAGTGCAGCCATTTCTTATCTTTCATCAGGACAGAGTTTCTTTGAGGACCAATCCTACATTCATGCCAAAGGTGGTATCCAGGGTATCTTTGAACCAAGCTATTCACTTGCCTACATTCTTCCCACAACCACAAAATAAAGGGGAGAGACTTCTGCACACCCTGGACATACACAGACAACTGTGCTACTACTTGGACAGAACTAAAAGTTACAGAAAGACTGACCAGTTGTTTGTAGCATATGCTGCTGGCGTACAAGGAAAAGCAATTTCCAAACAGACAATTTCAAAATGGATAGGAAATTGCATTCGTTTTTGTTACTCCTTTCATGGAAAAACTGTGCCAGCTAACATTAGACCTCATTCCACAAGAGCCACAGACACCACCACAGCCTTCCTAAGAGGGGTGGCTACCAAAGACATTTTAGAAGCTGCTACATGGAGCTCCGTGCATACATTTGCCAAGCATTACAATTTACCTTTATACTCCAGATCCAGAGCAGGTTTTGCTACGGCAGTCCTGCAGGGTATCTTAACTACACCATCCTTTTCTTAGTACCTCCACCCCCAGATTGGCTATGGTATTCTACCCATATGTGATGACTGCAGATGCATCCTTGAAGGACATAGTACAGTTTTGTACCTACCATAAATGTAGATGTCCGATAGGTATGCATCTGCAGTCAGGTTTACCCTCCCTCCTTCCCCTCTGTGGTATTCCTAGGGTGCTTACCCCTCTATTAGCTACCTGGGGGAATCTATTATGGTGTATTTGTGTGTGTGTGTGTGTGTGTGTGTGTGTGTGTGTGTGTGTGTGTGTGTGTGTGTGTGTGTGTCTGTGTGTGTGTGTGTGTGTATATGTATATGTGTGTGTATATATATATATATATATATATATATATATATATATATATATATATATATATATATATATATATATATATATATATATATTTGCAAATGTTTGGAATTTTATTGCATTTCTCCAAATTTAGCCTTCCTAGAGGGCACCTGGCATCTGGGGCAAGAAAAACTGAGGAAGATGGTGGCTGATGCTTTTATACCCCAGACGCTCTGACGTCAGGGAAAGTGCGACATCAGCCGAGGCCAGACCCAGACTTTGGAATTCGGCCGACCGAAGGGCTGCCTGAGGCAGGACAACCCATATGTGATGACTGCAGATGCATACCTATAGGACATCTACATTTATGGTAGATACAAAACTGTACTTTTAGGAGGCATGATCTTCCCTTAAAGCCAAACTGGGTGGGGTCCAGTGTTTGGAGGTTCCCAGTGTCTCTGTTAATGAGTTCCATGATGATGTGCTCCATAGCCTTGCAGACCAAGCTAGTCAGGCTTACAGGGCGATAGTCCCTGGTGTCTGTTGTGGCTCCACCTTTTGTGGAACGGAATAACCATTGTGTACCACTCTATGGGTACGTAGCCTGTGGAGAGGCTGAGTTTGAACAATGTGTTTAGGTGAGGGGTTGGCTCATCTTTGAGCTCATGTAGGATGCAGCCTGGGACACTGTCCAGTCCCATTGATGCTGTATTTTCTGGCTTTGGAGAGGGCTATTTTAACCAGAGTGTCTGATTTCAGGGGCTCTACATTCTTCTGGTATGGTTATGGGCCCTTTTGGGGGTAAGAGTGGGGTGAAGTTTGCACTGAACCTGTTTTGCCAGTATGTTGGCAATATCGGATGGTTCAGTGTATTTTGTGCCATTCTGCACTAACTCTGAGCATTGCCACTTAGATCCTTGACATAACTAAAGAATGCCTTGTGGTTATCTTTGGAGTCCTTCGCAAGTTTTCTGTCAGCCTGCCTTGGACAATTTTGAGGGATTGTAGTTTCTCGCTGATACTGATTGGGGTTGTCTTCCCTTCTTGGGATTTTACTCTGTTTTCTTTCTTTTCTGTACTAGTTTCCTCCTCCTATTGTATAGCTTGTTTATGGCAGGGGTCCACCAGACTGGTTTCCTTTTCTTGGAGGAGTGAGTCTTGGTTTTGCTTGGGATAGCACGATCCATGCATTCTTGTAGGTGCCCATAGAATGCATTAGTGAAGAATTTTGCAGCTTGGACAGCATGGGGGCTTTGAAACTTTCCGCATCCATCTTAAGTAACGTGAAGTTTGCTTTTGAAAAGATTTTTTAGGTTTCCTTGTCTGGGGGTGGGGGCAGAATGTGGATATGCAAAGTGGTTTGTTTATGGTAAGATCTAACCAGCGAGGGGTTGACCTCTGTTGTGGAACACCGGTCGCCCATGTTGGTGATGACCAGGTCCAATATATTGTCACATCTGGTGGGAGTGTTGAGCAATTGTTCCAGGGCATTTGAGTTTATAAATAATTTCTAGGAAATGTTGGGCAAGGGAGTTGGTGCTTGAGTAGTTCTCCCAGTTAATGTTTGGGTAGTTGAAATCACGAACTGTAGGCTCCTTATTGACTTAAATTGTTTTAATGACTTCAAAACGAGATACAAAGTAAAGAACAGGATAAAATCAAGCGCTTTCACCTAGGCTCTCCCAGGCTTAGTAAGGCATTTATTTACACTAATTGCAGTGAAAGTGGAGTTGTACAGAAGATAGTAGAAAAATATTGGTCAATTTTGACATCTAATGAAGAGCTCAAGCAAACACTTGGGGGTAAACCACAGTTTATTAGGAGGAGGAATATGAACCTAAAAGACTGTTTTGAGGCTAACCTGTTCGTAAAAGAACACGAAGGACAACCTAGGAGTGCCACATTCAAATGCAAGGCTTGCAAACAATGTCCCTATGTTATGAACACCAAAGGACTATACCTTAAATCAAGAAAAAGGTACATTGGATCACCAGCCTACTATAATTGTAAAACAAAAGGGGTGGTCTATCTTGGTGTTTGCCAATATTGCCTGAGTTTTTATGTAGGCAAAACCGAAAGAACACTGGCAAAAAGAATTTGAGCATTTTTATGAAGTAAGTAAGCAAAAGGAATCGAATGCATTTTACAAACACTCCCTAATTTGTAAACAGATGGAACTCAGATTTTTGGTATTAGAACAAGTTAAAAGTAACCCAAGAGGAGGGGATTGGGAATCATCCCTAGAATATAAAGAGCTTCTTTGGCAGTTGAAATTAGATGCTTCAAGACCCCCTGGCCTGAATGATGCCATAAGTCTAAGAAGTGCACTTAAGCTTAAAAGGGCAAAGTTATAATAGTTAAACTTTGGGCTTAGTATACGACACTTTCACTGCATTTTATAAGAATTGACACATGAATTACTATTTAAAACTATGATGAAACATTTTTTAGTCTTATCTTTAACATTTATTTTCAATGCACCAGTAGGTTACAGAGTTAGTCTGGGTGGATGAATTTAAAAATATTGACATTTACATTTATATTTTATACACATTTGTTTGATTTTGATGCAACAATAAAACCTAATAGAAGGTTTTATAGCAATATTTAAAATTTTAAGAAATGTATTGTACATGTTCAATTTTATTCCAACAAGTTTATATTGCAATCAAAAACTAACTAGTTTTATTTAAGTATTCAATAAGAAATATATATAGTAGATTTTAAAAGATGAGTACTTGTAAGGAAAGTGAACTGATTGTTTGACTAAACGATTGTTTGTAGAGTTTTTATAAAAAGGCTGGAAAAATGCCTTGGAAATTGTCTTGATAAAGCCTGGGAGAGCCTAGGTGAAAGCGCTTGATTTTATCCTGTTTTTTTACTTTGTATCTCGTTTTGAAGTCATTAAAACAATTTAAGTCGATAAGGAGCCTACAGTTCGTGGATTCTGGTTCTATTTACCAGTTAGTGCTTTTTGGTGCTTCGCCACTAGTGTTTGATTTGTAGTTGAAATCACCCAGTATTAGGTATTTGGTAGGACCTTGTTACCCAGTGTTTCCAGAAATGTGGAATGTGGTTTCTGGGACATGGGTGATCTGCAGCAAGCTGCAATTTGAATTGCAGTTTTGCCCATTTAGTTGCACATGGATAATCTCTGAAGCATCGTGCTGTCCCACTAACCTGGCCGTGTGGGTATCCTTGAATATGGATACCCCCCCCCCCCCACTTTTGTATTTCGGTCCTGGTTCTGTGGCTGAAATGTATGGTATGAGTTGTAGCATGGTAGTGCTGGGGTGCTTTGGAGCCTTAAACCAGGTTTCTATTACTGCACATATCTATTTTCTCCATACTGAGGATAATTTTTTCTTCATACCCTGGTATCTTTGTTGGTGAGGGCAGGTTGCTGGTCAGGGTCATACCGGCCTGGGCCATTTGATCAGAGAGCTCTTCCGTGTCTCTTCATGTAGTCTAGGGAGGTATGGCTCTGGTCATTCACACCAACATGGGCAATGACGGAGTCGTATCTGTACTTGTTCTGGAGTGACCTGAGTGCTTGTGTTGTGGCGGATCCTGGCACCCGATAGGCAGCTAACAGTTGACCTTCTCCTTATTCAGCCTAGTGGGATGTCGGTGTGCCTTGAGGGCTGTGATTGCGTGGCACACTGGTTTTGTGAAGTATGTTTTTCATGGTTTGTGTTGGGGGGGTTGCTTGGATGTTTGCTTTGGAGGGCTCTGTTGCTTTCGCAGATTTTTATTTGGAGACTCTAGAGTATGTTTTTGTGTATTTATGTGTGTTTTTTGCCAGTGCTGGGTCTGAGACTGGTGGTGTGATGCCAGTATTTCCCATCTCCTCTTGACTGTCTGATCCAGTCTTTTGTTGAGAGAGAGCTTAGCCTGCAGTTTGGCTGTATAATTGCATCTCTCACCTGTATTAGTGTTTTGGTGGTAGGAGGAGAGGGTTGTCTGTGTACATGAGGCAGTTGTAACATAGCCTCAAAATGCCCAGATTCACCAGTTGGGACTGGATAATACACCTGAAACTGCCCTTTGAACATGCCTTGATAGGTACAGTAAACGGTTTTACTGAATGGCTGGTAAAGTCGATTAGAGAGCCTTGTTCTTCTGTAGTGCTAGGGTTTATAGGTACTTGCTATGAATTTTGAGCAAGTGCCGGGCTGAGAAATGAATGGCTTGAGTGCCAAGTTGAAATTTTGTTTAGTTCCATGGAAAAAATACAAGAGGAGACTTTGTGGAGCCAGGAATAGTTATATACTAGCTAACCAGCACTGCCCGGTATGGGCAAATGTGTGTTTTTATAGCAGGGAAATGAAAGAGAAATTAGCCCAAAATGGTCAATAAACTACTACTTTCTGGGGCTGAAACCACTCCTCCAGGGACAGACAGGCTGCTCAAAGCTCCCCTCTTTCACGGGTGAACATCGAAACTTCCTTCTATCCAAGTAAGTTATGGGCAAACGGAGATTTGTAACAGCCCTGAATTCAGCACTAACCTGAAAACTGGACTATACTAGCTTGGAAAGTGTGTGTGTGTGTGTGTGTGTGTGTGTGTGTGTGTGTGTGTGATGTAGTCAATGCCCCTAGTAATAAGACTACAATGCCCCATTCGGAATGTATCTGACCCGACACTTGCAGCAGCTGGAGAGGCCACAAAAGTTCCTCACCAAAAGGATAAAGGGTCTCAAAAATCTGTCCTATGCTGCCCGACTGAAAACTCCAGCTCTATTCAGTCGCTTACCGCTTGCTCAGAGGTGACCTTTGCCTAACATACAAGGCCATGTCAAACCCAGATTTGATGAATATGCTTCACCTCAAAAAATCTAGATCCATCAGAGCCACAAGGCGGAGACTTAAACCTTGACACGGCTATTAATAGGACGTGCTGGAGGGATAGATTCATCACCCAAAGACTCCCTATGCTGTGGAACAAAATCCCGGTACATGTGAGGCAGAGCACCTCGCTGGCCTTGTTCAAGAGAAATCTTGACCAATGGATGGGAGATCGCAGATATACCCCAGGGATTACCTCAGTGTCACTGCTCGACAGAGGCACAGCAAAATAATGGGTATAGTTCCCCCATACTAAAGGGGTGGCGTAAGCCACAAAACGATGGGCTAGGCTTGTAAATGCCCTCGGGCAGATAGCCTAGTATGAACCTATATATATAAAAACAGAAAACGAACAATCTGATTTTAAACAAAGTTACCCAATTAACCAGAAAAAAAGCTCAAAACTGAGCCCTGTTCCAGCTGTCTTCAATCTTCTAACTGCACACTCCTGCTACTAGGGTGCAGGGGAACCTTCTCCAAATAAGATGGTCTGGATCAGTGCTCAAGTTGTACAAAGCTAGATTCAGCAGACCTGAATCTGGTCCAGTGCTACAGCAACAAGGCGCACCAATTTCAGAAAGAAACAGTTCGAATAAGTAGGCACAAGCCTGTGACCAGAAATTCCCAGCTCAGTAGGGCAGAATCCAGCCTCTCCCTCCCATCAAGTGTGCAGACCAATAGCTTAAACAAGACCTAATACACTTTTTTAGAATAGCAGACACTGAGCTTTCAATCGGCAATTCACCTCTTAGAAGGATGTAAGCTACCTGTCCTGCCACAACAGTGCAGACCACAAACCTTCTTAATGTAAACCAACATCGGTATGAAGCCCAAGTTCTTAAACCAAAAGGCTTGGAATAACCGTTACAATTTAATCAGGCTACTACCAAGCAGGAATAAGTAAAACTGAGTACGTTTAAGAAGAGGCAAAAGCAAAATAAAGTAGGAGGAAACACAAATGCAGATTTTCTTTTTGTGATTTGCAGGCTTGCACAGGATCTGAAATCGAACTACTTTTATTTTTGACTGAATTAGTCTTTCTGCTTTTAGAGCTTGTCTAAACTGTTTACAGTACTTGCATTTCAGCTACTTTACTGTGTTGAAGGTTTACAAGTTTTTGTAAGGCTAATTGTCAGGTCAAGTACTAACATACCTGACCCATACTTTAGTCATTGTAATCCAGTAGATGTTAACTTGACAGTTCTGCTTCAAAGAACTTGATAGCAGTGTGAAGAAAAAGGATGTTTTGTTATGGATGTTGGGAGTATAGCTGACTTATCTGGCACCTGTCCAGTACAAGTTGAAAGTAAAACTGCTTTTAAACATTGCAGCAAAAAGCAGTTTGCTACTAGTTATACCACACACAGGGCTGAAGCAGGTGCTTTGCTCCAGTCCTGACCACAAAAGCAGCATTTCCTTACCGGTATTTAGAAATGCTGATGTGGAAATTTTACTGACCAGATGACACCTGCTGATTAACCCCCCCCCCCAAAACCTAGCACCCAGGGCATTTGACCTGTTCATCCCAGCCCTAGCTACACGCCTGCACCAGTACATTAAATGCACAATTTGTTGCCATGTTTGTAATGTATCATGGTACAAAATGTATATTTCTGTTCTTGTGTGCCATGTGACTGGAGAATTTTTGAGTGCTTGAAACTGTACTACCCAAGAGCTTGGGTGTATGCTATGCTGTAACGTTTCATGGAAAAGCCTACATTGCACAGTGAAAGCACTTTGTAGTATAAACTGCACCCTTATACAGCCTGTAGTCAATTTACCCAAGCTGCATTTTGGCAGTTGGAGTCGGGGGGGGGGGTCTATTTGGGGAGGGTTTACAAATCGGAAGCCCCAGAGCAGTATGTGGGAAGATCCTTCAGGTTCAGTTCAAGTGGTTGCTCGCTAGTGTAGTGAAATTTTTCTCTGGCTTGGTGTTCCTTGCAGCATTTTAAACTGCTGCTATCTGTTTACTTACTTTTATTTTATAATAGTTTAATCTCCATAATATTGAAAATGTCAGTTACAGAAATTGCAGGTTTTGTGTAGAGGTAGATTAAAAATTGCAGAAATTTCAGCAAGAATTTTACAGTCTTCTAGATGTACTCTGGTAAAATGTATACTGAGCACTACAGATGTGTAGTTGATACTGCTAATGGCAATATCTCTATATTGCCTGAAGTGCTGGCATCTGAACGTCTTAAGTATGCCAGTAAACTTGCATCTGGTATTTGGAAAGGGTGCTTATTCCACTTTGGAAAGTTGGCTACCTTGCTGATTGCCATTTGCCATGTTCTCCTTGGGGAAGGGCCTTTATAAACCCAAAGGGCTTTGTTCTCCCATGTTAGTTGGCAGTGTTTTTACTACCTAGTATTCTCCAGAAGAGTCACTGGGTATGAAATGAGATTTTGTTTTCTTGAGATACTAACATTTGCTTGATGCCAGAAGGAGATTGCACATCTAAGTAGATGCCAGAAGGAGATTGCACATCTAAGTAGTCTGCCTTTTGAGTGAATTCAAGATATGTCCTTCATGTTTTTTTACCCTTAGTCCTTCTTGCCATGACTTTAAGTGCCTTGGATTCTTCTCCAGTAGCCCATTATGGATGTTTGACCTCTTCTGTGAAAAAAAGGACAGTTTTGGAGATCCAGTGAGTTTTCATCACTAGTGTACTGACCAAACCTCTCCCCCTCACCTTGGTCAGAAATTACCCCTTTATTTCTCATTTTGTCACGTCTTGCTGTTTCATTTGGTCTTAATTGAGAAGAGCTGTAGGTGTTGGGTAACTCCATCTCCTTCAGTTACTTTTTTCCTTGATATTTCATCCATTTAAAGGGAAACTCCACCTTCTACTATAGATTAACTCAACTTTTGGGTTTCTTTTCACCCTAAAATATGATTCTAGTACTGTGGATACCAGAAACCTGCTTGTACTTTATAAACCTTTTATTTCCGCATTTTCGTATCCAAGAAAGAGAAAAATTCACCCACTTTTTAAAGCTTAACTTCTCGCATAAGTTGCAGATTTGTCTACACTTGCATGGCATGCCACAGTTATTTGTAGTCAGGAGCTCAGAATGCTATAAACAAGATGGTGTGGCACCGTTTTCCATTGTCTTTATTGCAGAGAGGAAACTAACTTAAAATGATTCACAGCTGCTTCTGATGTAGCCATAAATTTTCATAGCAAAACAGAGCAAATTATCACCCCTTACAGCAACTCGAGACACTTCGCTCATCCAATAAATTACTAGTCCAAACCCTCAAAAGCAACTGCTCATCTGGCAGTTCTCTGTACGCCAACTCTGTTGGCAAAATATGAAACACACTTCCTGCTGAGCTTACTTCACTAACCCAATTCAAAAAAAAATTTAAAGCAGTACTAAGGCAATGGCTATGTCTTGGTTCTAATCTGGACTAACTCTGGCAATATAAACGTGCTAAAGAAATCTTTTGGCCACCCCTGCATTGCTTCCTAATTATTACTCCATAACAAATCAGATTTATATATGACACAATACATAGGATAAAAGTCCTTTGTTCTATCTGTAACAAACCTTGTTTAATGTAACTGTTTCTGTGTTGTATGGATGGAGCTTTTCTCCCCAGGCTGCTGCTGAAAATGGGCAAGTACCCAGTTATATTATCCCGGTCAGCAAATGTAAAAATGAGATTGGTTCAAAGGCACTTGGCACCTCTTGTCAAATTTACATTGAAATGATGAGCTTTAAATTTTAAATGTATGTTTATACTACTGTACATTCAAATGTAGTATTAAAGATGTCTGTGACAGAGAAAAATCAGGAATTTTTTCTTGTAGTGTCTGTACATTTACCAAAGTGTAAGGGAGAAGGGCGGTCAATTCATCTTGGCCTACAAAAATACTTTGAAAAAAGGTCTGCAATTTTAGCAACTGTTTTGGTTGCAGCTGTAGAATTCCTTAGTATACTGCAAAACAAGCTCGGAGTCTCGCTCAAAATGAGGGTCATTTGAGAAATAAAGCGGCCCAGAGACGCTCGTTTGTGGGCCATTTAAGAAATAGAAGCAGTCATGTTGGTATAAGATGACTGAGTGGCACTAATCCCATTATATGTCCATGGCATGGGAATACACTACTTTTGTCTAGCATGATTCATATAAAGCTGACTTGAAATGGATTATGGGAAAAGGGCTTGAAGAAAAATAAGACCACGCTTGTGTATCAAGCCCCATTGACTGTCGTTTTGCAGAAAACTTATTAAAATTCTGTAAGTAGTGATTTTTGTGGTGGTAAAATAATTCAGAAAACTGAGAGAATGACAATAGATGTTTGTAGTTCTGACGTGGAGTTTTCCTTTAATCTGATGCCCTTTTCCTTGTATTTTCTCCAGATGTGCACAAATTGCTCAACATAAGCCCTGTTTATCAGGGACACCTGTAAAGTAGATGCATCATTTTTGTGCTTATGTCATTCTCGGGTGCATGCATCATTTTTGTGCTTATGTCATTCTCGGGTGCCTTCTTCTAATGTTCTGTTTGCTGGTGTTGCTGCCCTTTCATCCTACTCTTTGTGATTAACCCAGATGTAGTCAGCACCCCACTATTTTCCTGCTTGGACACCATTCCACCTAATGTAGTCTGACAGCAGAAGTCAGTTGCATGAGAAGGCTTGCCCGGGTGGTCACATGGAGTCTTTAACTGGTCAGATCCACTATATCCCCTCTTAGTTCACTGAGAGAATATCCCCTAACTTCACTGAGAGAACTACATGTAAGTGTAGGCTTTGGTTGTAGGGACTGACTGGTTTCCCCTAGTTAGTACTGCCCCATTCCTATATTTGCTCACACGTACATGGGCATCTGGTTGGTGCGTCCTTGATTTTTTTGTTCAGATGTGGTCTACACATTTGGATTTGGGATTACTGGTCCTGTTGAGCTGATGGCCATACCACCAGTGGTAGATGCTGAGTTTTATTGTTTGCAAGTGGAAATGGTTGATTGGAACAAATTTAAGTTGTGTTACTGTAAGTCTATTAACTGTGGTTGTTGTAGGCCATTTGCAACTCTATCCATATAATTTGATTTATGGAGGCAACCATCCTATTGATGTCTCATCCTTTTTTTATGTCCACCTTTTGGTCCTTTGATCTGGTATACAGTTCTAGTCCATTTACTGCCCCTGAGTTCTCCACTTCTTGGAAATAATTTAAATTGGTAGTCTCTTTTGGGAAAAACTCCATCAGCCTCAAAAGTTGAGATCCCTCCTGAAATCCTCTAAAGCTAGCTATGAAAACAGGATTGCAGCAGGTAGTAAAGGCACCCACAAGGCCTTCTATAGTTTATGTAAAGAATCAACACATCAATACCCAGATTTGCTCTGAGCAACTGCACAATGGTACCTCCTATACCGAGCCAACAGATTGCCAATGTACTGGCCAACAGATTCAGACAGCATTACCGTGCCCCCCCCCCCCCAAAAAAAAAGGACCAATCAGAATACTAGTAGATTGCCAGGCACCCAGTATTACTGCTGCACAGCCCTTTCCAAGGCCAAGAATACAGCTTTTATGGGACCTGACAATATCCCTGGCTGTGTTCTACATGAACTACAGAGTGAACTGGCACAGCACCTGTGTGCTCCTTCAACCGAATGGCACACTGCTACAGTCATCCCTCTCCACAAAGGATGAGCAATTTACAGATGCTGAGAACTATTGCCCCATTAGCCTGACTAGTCTTGATATGCGAAGCTATGAAACGCATCATCATGGACCTAATAAACAAGGATATAGGAATCTCCAAACTCTGGATCCCACATAGGTTTGGCTTTGTAAAGGGTAGATCGTTCCTGCTCAACCTGGTAGACGTAGTCACCAGAGCTGTGAATGAAGGCAAGGTGGTTCATACAGCTACCTTGATCTGGCCAGGGCCTTTAATACCATTCCCCACTCAGGAATCCTACAAAAACTCCCTAAGCTAGGCATCTACCCGTATATCACTAGGGTTGCAAACTGGTTCACCTAACCCACAGTGTGAAAGTAGCCGACTCCAACTCAGACTGCCAACCAGTCACAAGTGGAGTCCCACAGGGTTCGGCCCTGGGTCCTCTCCTGTTTGGTATCTACTTCTCTGAAGTCCAGGCCAACACAAAGGGACTCTGGCTGATGTTCGCAGATGATTGCAAGTTGGGAGCTGCTATCAACTCCAAGTGATGTTGACATCCTACAGAAAGGCTTCACTGAGACCAACAACTGGTGTCAACTATGGCCTTGAGCTCCTTGCCAAAAAATGTCATGATCCCCTTTGGGAAAAACCCAGTTCCCATGAATTACCACATTGATGGTAGTCCACTGAACACAGAAGGCATTTTAAGAGATCTGGGGACACAGGTTGACAGCAGCCTCTCTTTTGACCACCACATTGCCACTGTGGTCAGTCCTATGTGGTACACGTCATTACTAAGGGTTTTGCATCCAGGAACAGAGGCCATTGTCTTCCTCTTCCCTCAGGCCAGTCATATAGAGTACAATGCCCCATTTGGCATGTACCTCACTAGACACCTGCAACAATTGGAAAGGCCACAAAAGTACCTCGCAAAGAGGATCCTAGGCCTTAAACACGTCCTATATGGACAGACAAAACTCCCAACTATTCTCTCTCGTATCGCCTACTTAAAGTGATCTCTGCTTCACTTACAAAGCCACGTTTGACCCAGTTCTGTTAGAAATGCTACATCTAAAGAAATCCCAATGTCTCTGCACCACACACTTCAGAGGCCGCAACATCATTACTACAGTCAACAGAATATGCTGGAGGGACAGGTTAATAACCCAGAGACTGCCCTTGTTCTGTAGGGACAGGTTAATAACCCAGAGACTGCCCTTGTTCTGGAATGGACCTTCCCATACATGTTAAGTAGAGCACCTCACTTGCCCTCTTCAAGAGAAATTTTGATGAGTGGATGTGAAATAGAAAATTCACCCCTGGGATCACTCCAGTGGCTCTACTCAACACAGGCACTGGGACAGTTTCCCTGTTTCTCTTGCATCAAATTTGTGAAAGATTTGTAATCTGCCTTTTACTAATGGGAACTTTTCACAATGGCCACAGCTTGTTTGGATGCTCATCTTGGAGTCAGCAAAATCTTTTGCTTTTCTTGTGGAACATCTACATCGTGGGTTTTGTACTTTGCTCTGAATAAACCAAACTCCTTAGTTGTACCATATTTGGGCAGGAAATGAAAAGCAATTTGCGAGGTCAGGTTTTGTTGTAGGTATTTCACTGTGCAGTTCTCCTCATGGAGACCCTTTGTGTGTCTTGGCTTGTGCTGTTTTTCTTTTGCTTCTAGAAATCTCATATACAGCAGTTAAAAGTATACTTGTGTGTATGTTAACATCTCCGTAATGGTATAATCACAAGAGCATCCTATCTGCGCACAAATGAGTTACAAAATGAATTCGGTAAAAGATAAATTTATGTTCCGAGCATTGGTAAAATTGGGTGTTACTTCTGCAATTGCCTGTGAGTTTGTGATGACCTAGGTTGTGTCTTTGGCAGAAATTAATTTTTTATGCGGGCTTCATTTCCTTGTTTGTCATGTTTTTGGCCTTCACCTTTGTGATTGTTGGGTGTGGCTGCTAGTAGAGTTGAATTTCCAGGTTACAGATTACATGACTTGAAAAGGAGCTGTACTATAATTTTTACTGATTTCCACCTGTTGAGTCACTTAAGGAAATGAGCTACAATTTTGTACCTCTTAAAACAGGTTGGCTGGTTCTTTAGAAATAATGTAGGCGCAGTTCTTCAGTAAACGTGAAAGAAAAGTGACATCAAGCCAGATCAGTAAATAAGGCACATTTAACTGGAAAACAAATGTAAAAACTTAACATTTTATAAGATTTGTCATTGACTGTGGTAATACCCATTTTATTCCCATGATGGTGGCTGTGGTGTATTTAAATGCTTCTCCAGTAGAGTGACTTCAGAAGAAATGTTTGTTCAGGAGTGGGGTAGTAATCTCAATGCCTCTAAGTGGAGTCTCATTAGACAGCTGGATAGATCTTAATTCTTCCTCTGCCCTTATGTAACTAGCATCATATTCATTACTTTCCTGACCTGTTGGGTATTTTTTTTTGTTTAAGAAATGTGTATCCTTTCAAGGAAGTGGAGATGACCTGGCTAAGGAATTTGCCACAATCCACCACTTGTGTATTGTTGACAAACAAGGTTTGGGTACAGACCTGTATGGTATGTCACCTGGTGGGTAGCAAACTGGCGCTCAGACATGACCTAGGAAGTTAGACTTGGAGAGTCCACCTTTACAAAGTGGCTAGTCACAAGTGGAGTCCCTTGGGGATCGGTCCTGGAACAGTTAATTCTTGGCATTTACTTCTCTGAAGTCAAGGCCAGTGTCAGCAGCCTCTGACTGACGGACTAATTTTCAGATTGCAAATTAGGAGTGGCCATTGAAACAAATCTTTTCTAGGAAGAGCAGACACACACAGCTGTTGCTAGAGCCATGGACTAAAACATAATGCATAATTAGTATCCTTCAGGAAGTCCTCCACCCTTGGTATCCAATTGACAACACACCCCTTAGCTTTGACCTAGTAGGTTCATAGGTTCATAGATTTGTACTAGGCTAACTGCTCTTGTGAGCCATTTTTTAAGCCTAGCCAATTATCCCCTGTGAGATTCAAACCCTGTACCTTGTGTTTGTAAGGCAAACACCTTAACCATTAGGCCACCCTCCCAATTTGGGGGGGATTTGGGGGGCACGACAGTAGTCTAGCCTTTGACCATGTATCCTACAGTAGTGAAGAAATCCATTTTATGTTGTGGAATCAGTTTTAAAACAAAGGTATGGCATCCAGGTCCAAGGAAGTAATTGTTCCAGTGTATTCGGCATTCATCACATCTGTTGTTGAAGTAAGGCAATGGACAACACAGGAACTACACCACAGTCCAGAGTACAGCAAAGCCTGTATACTGGTCTAAACTAGTCGAGAAAAGGCGGGAAAACAATGATATTTTTTTAATCGGCCCTGCCAAGTCTCAAACCCAGAACGCTGTGCACTACAATCACAGCAATGTACCACTACACCATCTGCAGAAGTTTCTTTGCTCATCAGTGGGAGTGGGGAGCCTTGAGCAGCCTATCTGTCCCCAAAGGAGTGACCTCAGCACAAGAGCTTGTAGTAATTGGTCGTTTTGGACCATTTCTAGCTCTCTAAGTTCCCTGTTTAAAATCTGTCTTTGTGCGATTGTGCGCATAGCGCTGCGCCGGTTAAATAGGCTTAAACTATTTCTGGCTCCACCAAGTCTGCACTTCAGTTTTTCCCTTAAAGCTCTAATTTCGACAAAATCAGTCTATTCGCTATATTTTAAGCCTAGCACTTGCTCCTAAAACCTTTATTTCAAGTGAAACACCCATAAACTAACGTAAGCACTACGTCCACCTACAACCATGTTGATACCCACTTCCCTTCAAAGTCCTCTGTGACCCAGTTTCGCATCACTCCCTTATACTATTCTAGCATGTCGAGTGGTATATTACTGATGTTCTCTCCAGTTCAGCTGGTTAATCTGGGAATCCTGGGACAATGTTACAATTGTCTCATGTGCACAGACAACCCTCTCCTCCTCCCAACAAACACGCGAGAGATGCAACGCAACTGTATAGCCAAACTGGAGGCTGGGCTATCAACTCAGGACTAGCAAGACCAGACATGAGGGGAAGGTAACCACGCATACAACAAACCCAGTCTCACAAACAAACCACAACTGCAAACCAAACACACAAAAACAGACATACTCTGAGGCTCTAATAAAAAACTTACCAAAACAGAGGCTCCCAAAGCAGACATCCAAGAAACCACCACTTCAAAACACAGCACATGCAACACATAGTTCACTAAGTCAGTGTGCCAAACAATCACAGCCCTGAAGGCGAAACACCATGCCTGATACACTAGTAATAGGTGACTCTATAGTCAGACACACTGACGTTCCACTTACCAGGCTGAACAAGGAGAGGGTAACTGTGAGCTGCCTGTCGGGTGCTAGGATCCGCCACATAACACAAGCACTCGGGTCACTCCAAAGCAAGTACAAATATGACTCGCGTCATTGTCCATGCCAGCGTGAATGACCTGAGACGTACCTCCTTGGACTACATGAAGAGACCTAGAGAAGCTCTCTGATTATGTAGCCTAGGCCGGTATGACCCTAACCCTGAGCAGCATCTTGCCCTCACCAAGAATGATGCCACAGTGCAAAGACGAGATGATCCGCTTTAATAATTGTCTCAATTACTGGTGTCATTCTAGGGGATCCAGTGTATCTGCTTGGGATGACATGCTGGACAAGCCACGCTGCTTCACAAGGGACGGCTTGCACCTGTCACAACTGAGCTTCCAGATATTGGCTGAGGCTCTTGCCACCCCCATAGTGCCTTTTTTAGGCAAGGCTCAAAAGACAAACCCACCACCTTTAGAAAACAAGGAAAAAAAACTAAGGGTAATGCTGCTCTATGCCAGAAGTCTAAATCTCAAGATGCAGGCTCTCGCACTCCTAAGTATGGAGAGCATCGATATCTGTGCAGTAACTGAAACCTGGTTCAAGGCTCCTGAGTGCACCCCAGCCCTACCAGGTTATACCTCGTATCATGCATTTCAGCCCCAAAACTCGAGTCGAACCACAAAAGGAGGGGGGGTGTCCATATTCATTAAAGACACCCACACCTCCAGGTTAGGGGCGACACACGAAGCATCGGAGACCATCCATGTGTAACTAACGTAGGCAAAACTGCTATACAACTTGTAGCATGCTACAGACCACCCTCTCAATCTCCAACTCCATTCAGCCTTCCTGAAGACACTGGAGGATATGAATGTCTCGCCAAATACCATCATATTGGGAGACTTCAACTACCCAAACGTAGACTGGGTGCATTATTCAAGCCCTAACACCCTAGCCCAAAGGTTCTTGGAATTCATCAACTCAAATGCGATGGAACTAGTCACCTCCCCCACAAGGGGAAATGATATACTTGACCTGATCATCACAAACATAGGGAGAAAAATGCTCGACCCCTCACTAGTAAGATCAAACCACAAACTAATGATCCTAGATATTCATATCCCACCTCCACCCCCAGCGCAAAAGACCAGTGAGAAACTTCTCAAAAGCTGACTTTACACTCCTTAGGACTGAAATGGTATCCTTCAAGCCCCCTGGGCCTGTGGAAACCACATCCCACACTGCTGAATCCTTCACAAATGCTTTCTACGGACATCTCCAAGAATGCATGGATCATGCAATCCCAAATAAAACCAAGACCCTTTCCACAGCCCCCTGGGCCTGTGGAAACCACATCCCACACTGCTGAATCCTTCACAAATGCTTTCTACGGACATCTCCAAGAATGCATGGATCATGCAATCCCAAATAAAACCAAGACCCTTTCCACAGCTCCCTGGGCCTGTGGAAACCACATCCCACACTGCTGAATCATTCACAAATGCTTTCTACGGACATCTCCAAGAATGCATGGATCATGCAATCCCAAATAAAACCAAGACCCTTTCCACCAAAGGCAGGCGTCCTATCTGGTGGACCCCAGCCATAAACAAACTTTATAACAAGAGAAGGAAGCTACTGCAAGATGGAGCAAAATCCCATAAAGGGAAGGCATCTCTGATCAGCACTAGCGAAAAACTACGTTCGCTCATAAAATCATCCAAGGCCAACTTTGAGAGGAAAATCGCTAAAAACACTAAAGATAACCACAAGGCCTTCTTCAGCTATGTTAGAAACCTGGGTGGAAACCCTCCGATATGCTCAGTTAGTTCATAACAGCAAGAAATACACTGAACCCACAGATATTGCCAACATACTGGCACAGGTTCAGTGCAAATTTCTCCCCTCCCTCTCCCCCAAAAGTTGAAATATTTATCCCAGCTGAATGCAACCTCCCTGACATCTCAGATGTCCAGGTGAGAGCTGCTCTCGGCAAAGCTAAAAATACAGCATCTATGGGACCTGACAGTGTCCCGGGTTGCATGCTACGTGAACTCCTAGAGGAGCTAAACCCGCACATGAGAATACTGTTTAATCTTAGCCTTACTACAGGATATGTACCTGAACACTGGCGTACAGCAACAGTGGTCTCACTCCACAAAGGAGGCACCTCTACAGACCCTGGTAACTACCACCCCATACGCTTAACCAGCCTGGTCTGCAAAGTGTTAAATAAATTGTTAAATCAGACTGTAAAAATCATTGGGTTTTTCAAAATGACAGACAGTAATGCAGGATGCTCAAGTATCAAAACAGATATGCATTCATATTCTAATGATCATTAGGAGGCAAAAAACCATACACAAACATGTACAGAATTTTGACTAACTTTATTTAGGAAATACCCTCTATTTTATAGTGTTTACAATCAGCTTTTGCCCACCTCACTGACGTGGTCAGTGACAGGGTCTTTACATCACTACAATCCACAAGAAAATGCTGAGGTAATGCTTTTTGAAAAGTTTTTTTCCCATGAGAATATTACAGCCTTGCAAAGCACCTGGTCAGTCACAATGTCTTTATGAAGATGTAGCTAATTCAAGGCTCTTAGATTAGTTCGAATACAATGGATGAATGTCTTTTTAATACATTTCTTTGTCTCTCTGTTCACCAGCTGGACTTTTATCTCCGGTAGTGTTCACAAGGCCATCCTCCTCGGTGGAAGCAGGAAAGATACACATACAGACAGATTCATTACTTTCTAACTTTGCAAATAATATTTACTGAAAGACATGTACCAGCCGAGCTGGCTACTGTCAGGGTCAAGTTTTTAATCACACTGCAGCTAAGCTTCAAGCAATAATATGCAAGTTCATTTCTACTACCATTCTAGTAAAACAGAATTAAATGCATTACATATTATACTATTTTCAACCTTTGCTCTTCATATAGGTTTGAGTACATTTATTTATGCCTAAGCACACATTTTCCTAACAGTTTATATATGTCTGAATACATATCTTTCTAACAGTTTATATATGTCTGAATACATATTTTTCTAACAGTTTATATATGTCTGAATACATATTTTTCTGACACAAAGCTATGGAAAGGATCATTATGGAACTCCTAAAAAAACATTGGGGACCTACAGACAATTGACCCTATCCCGTTCGGCTTTGTAAAAGGCAGATCCTGCCTTTTGAACCTGGTGGACTTTTTTGAAACTGTTACTAGAGCCATTGATGAGGGCAAAGCAGTTCATACAGCCTACCTGGACCTGGCAAAAGCCTTCGACACCATACCCCACTCAGGCATCCTAGACAAGCTCAAAGGCTCGAATGTAAACCCATATGTCATAAGATGGGTTGCAAACTGGCTAAAGGACAGAACCCACAAGTCTGAATAGCTGGAGCTGTGTCAGATTCTAAGCCGGTCACAAGTGGCGTCCCACAGGGCTCTGTCTTGGGACCCCTCTTGTTCGGCATTTATTTCTCAGATGTGCAGGCAAACATAGGGGGGTTGTGGCTGACAAAGTTTGCAGATGACTGCAACCTAGGTGCCATAGTCTATACACCAGCTGACACATGCATCCTTCAGAAGGGCCTTACAGAAACAGATGACTGGTGCCAGAGTCATGGCCTTTAAACTAAATGCCAAAAAATGTATAGTCATCCCCTTTGGGAAAAACAAAGTACCCACAAATTACCACATAGGTGGTAATCCATTAAGTACGGGAGACCTGAGGACCCAAGTTGACTGACCTCTCATTTGACACATACTTCGCCAAAGTGGTTAGAAAGACCTTCTACCTTGCCCACCTTATGAAGGGATTCACATCCAGATCAAAGGATATCATTGTACCCCTATATTCCTCCCTTATCAAGCCTATGATTGAGTACAATGCCCCATTTGGTATGTACCACAACAGTCACCTGCAGCAGCTGGAGAGACCCCAAAAGTACCTCACCTGCAGCAGCTGGAGAAACCCCAAAAGTACCTCACCAAGTGAATCAAGTGTCTTCAACATGTCATATGCTGCCAGACTAAAGAAAGCTCCAGCTCTATTCAGTAGCATACCGCCTGCTCAGAGGTGATCTGTGCCTGACATGCAAGACCATGTCCAATCCGGAATTAATGGACATGCTCCACCTCAAAAAAATCCAAATCCATCAGAGCCACAAGAGCTAAAGATCTAAACCTCAGTGCAAATATGAATAGGACATGCTGGAGGGACAGATTCATAACCCAGAGGCTTCCCACACTCTGGAACAGGATCCCAGGCCATGTTAGGCAGAGCCCCTCACTGACTCTCCGAGGAAACTTGAGGAGTGGATGGGTTATCGTAGATTTACCCCGGGGGTCATCTCTGTGTCATTACTAGACAGCGGCATAGTAAGCTAAATTTATTTTGTACACTTTTTTGTATCATTACATGGGGTGGCGAAAGCCACGTACACTATGGCTAGGCTTATAAATGCCCTAGGGCAGATAGCCTAGTACTATACTATGAAACTATGAATACAGTGTCCCTGTTGGTATGTACCTAACCAGGGGAATAGCCAACAATTGGAATGTCAGAGGGTCCTCACAGAATACAGGACATAAGTAACATGTTCTATGCAGACTGCCTCAAGGCTGTATCCCTGTATTGTCTCCTACAGGTTGTTGAGGGGATATTTTTGGTAGCATACGGGGCATTGCATTCCCCACTCTGATGGACCTCCTTCATATCCACAAAGCAAGAAATGGCACCAGAATTACCCATTCTAAAGACACATTTTACCTTTGATATACATACGACCTGTTGGGGGGGGATTTATCCCAGAGACTACCCCATCTTGAACAGGCTCCCCATCCATGTGAAGCAGAGTTCCTCCCACCTCCCAAATAACTTGGACAGTTCATGGGTGTGTGTTAGGCTAATGGCCCTGGAGCCTTTACAAGTCTAGCCCATAGAAGTGCCCTGGCACCGTGCTGCCCATCGGTGGTTCCCAGTGCCTTTGTCAAGTAGAGCCACTGGAGTGATCCCTGGGGTGAACTTTCTATTTCCCATCCAATCTTCCAAGAGCCCTCTTGAAGAGGGCTAGTGAGGTGCTCTGCTTGACATATATATATATATATATATATATATATATATATATATATATATATATATATATATATATATATGGAAAGTCTATATTCCAGAACATGGGCAGTCTCTGGGTTATGTACCTGACCCTCCAGCATGTTCTGTTGACTGGTAATGATGTTGAGGTCTCGAGGGTGTGGTGCGGAGTGATAGGGATTTCTTTAGATGTAGCATTTCTAACAGAGCTGGGTCAGACATGGCTTTGTAAGTAGAGCAGAGACTGAGGACAGGTGGAGTCTGTCCATTGTGTTTTTAAGGCCTAGGATCCTCTGTGAGGTACTTTTGTGGCCTTTCCAGCTGTTGCATGCGTCTAGTGAGGTACATGCCAAATGGGGCATTATACTCAGATTTGCCTAATGAGGGAAGAGTAGAGAGGGATGACCTGACCTTTCTTCCTAGTTGCAGAATCCTTGGTAATGAGATGGACTTTCTGACCACAGTGGCAATGTTGGTCGAAGGAGAGTTTGCTGTAAACCTGTGTACCCAGATCTGTTAACACCTTCAGTGGGCTGCCATCCATGTGGTAATGTGGGAACTGAGTTTTTCCCAAAGGGGATGACTATGCATTTTTTTGGCATTAAGCTTAAGGTCATGGTTTCAACACCAGTCCTGGTTTTGGTGAGGCCTTTCTGTAGGATGTTTACATCACTTGGGAACAGGAAATTCATCCCTGGTTTGGCACCTATGTCTCTAATGGACACAGGCGGCCTATAAATGGTTCCATCTCCCAAGCCCCTGCTTACACTTATCAAGGATACTAGAACTTGACAGATATGGGATGCATGGCTAGCCTTAAAAAGGCCCTTATTTAATAGGCTAACCACCACAACTATGAACAACTTTTCTTAATCTGATGATCCCAACCAATTTGAGAAGTCTGGACTTTGCTTGTCTAATTAGTCAGGAATTTTACACAGTTCTTACTCTTTAACAGATTGCTTTCTCTTGGATTTGTCCAAGAATCTTACTTAAGTTGGTTGCTACATTTTAAAATTAATCTTCTGTAAACATAAGTGGTTTGTCGGGGTCATTGGGATTTCTGATGCCAGGATTTCATTTATTTGGGTGGTGGCTTAACAGGATTTATTGTACAATTGCCTTTTGGGGTGTCAGGCAGCCCCAGGCCACAGTGGCCCCTCCAGAGCTTTTTAGCTTTTTATCTGGCCCCTCAGTATGTCATGCTGTGTTTTGAAAGAATAGCTACATGGTAATACCCCCCTCCCCCAACCTTGTAAGTGAAAATATGTATTTCAGTAGTGTCACTGTATGCTGTGATCTCCTAATCGTCCCAAACCACTTTTTAATAAATTGCCATAGTGATGTGCTTGCATTTCACAGGTCATGGCTTAAAATGGTCTAAATGGGTGACACGCCTCCCCCAACTGAAATTAATTTCACAAATTTTAAAGTGAAGAAAGATACTGGTAAGGAGACCAGTTATTTCTGTTCTGTCGGATTTCTGTGGTGAAAGTTTAAGATGCCAGCCTGTTTACTAGGCAAGCATGCCCAAGATCAGTATTTCAGTAGGCCATTCTACTGCATCACATCCACCTACAGAATTATATCCATCCACTTCACATTGGTCTTTAATTTCATCCCACATCCTAGACTGTCCTGAGAGACTGCATGAACACAACATGCAGATCTTCTGCAAAGAACTGTGAATGGAATAAACTGCTAGATTCCTGTGAGGTGATTGCTACTCCCAGTACCATCGAAAAAGTTGTATGGACTGTCTTCCAGACAGTTGAAATGAAGTAAGATTTTAAACCCCCCCAATGGATTTGTGGCCTTGGAGCATTAGTAACAGTATGCTTCATTTTGAAGTGTGGATCAGCAGTTTCTGGTGGGTGGGCATGCATTGGTGTTAAGGTAGTGTTGACAGTGGGTGTTGTTGCTGGATGGCGCAGGTACTGGCACACGGTGCTTTGGAGCTTCCATGTTAAGATGTTTGAGCTTCTTTATCTACACTGCATGCAACTTAACTGTTTGGGAGGTGTGTGTAGTGTTCCAAAACTTTGTGGCCTCTGTCAGTATGTTGCTGGTTTTGCATGTGTTGCTGCTGTGGGTAGAGGACTACATGGAAGCTTGTATAATTTTGACATGCTGTTAGTCATTGGGTGACCGGGGGAATGACCTTTTCAGAAATGCAGCTGCTCTTGCTGGCAAGTCTATAGTATAGAGCACTGCATCTTCTTGTCTCACTCTTTATGCCCTGGCAGAGATCCACTTTACCTCAATGAGCAGTATTAAACTGGTTAAGACCTTGTTGAACTTTCCAGAATTAAATTTTAAGGCAGTCTTACCATTGTCTGACTCTTGGCTATTTAAAAAAAAAAAAAAAAAAAAAAAAAACTTGGACATGTTTCACCATGCAGCAGATTGAGTTCCATGTTGTACAAGTATAGATGCATCTTGAGTTGTCAGAGCTGTGCACATAGTAAAACTGCTGCAATGTGCAAGGGTTATACTGACTAAGCCCATCATCCCTGGCTGTGTGTTTGACTTGCCCCACTGTCGATAGCTGTTCTCTTGCTACTGGTCATACAGTCTTGTGCAGTTTGGAAATGACTAGTCTCTACTGATATTGGGAGAGGAGGGACAAATGACTGACATGACAGACATGGTGACAAAGGAAAGAGAAATTGCAAAATATACTGGCTTCTGTTGGGCAGTTTATGAATGGCATTTACTGTTTGGTGCACGTTTTCTCCTTTGTACGAAGGTGTCCAACCACTTTGCTCCCTTCGTTTTGATTTTGTCAACTTGTGTGTCTGTTGAGCTGTTTCACGTTGTGAAATCTGGATTTTTCTCCAAGAACAGTACGTTAACATGCGATACTAAAAAAAAAAAAAAAAAAATCCTGCAGCTGACACCACTCCCACGTGCTCTCTTCTGAATGTGGTGATTGCGTCAGGGTTGTACATTTGTTGTGTAATTTTATTCAGCCCTCCACTTCTGCTTTCCACACTCTTTGCATCTTGCTGTATACCTGCTTGTGTATTGTTTGATCGTAAGCATAGTTCCTCCAAAATATGGAGAATAAAAGTAAATGGTTTCTTCTGTTTTCTTCCAGGCTATTGAACTGGGGAAATAGAATCTAACCCAAGTCTAAAATGACTTAATGCAGTTGGTCTTCCTTGGTTCATTTTCCACCTAGCTTATTGTGCGAGTATAATTACTTCATAAAATAGTGAGTTTTCTGTCCATTGTTAGTGGCTTACTCTTTCTGTTTAGTGACACTAGGTTACACTTATGACCATTCAAAGTACTAAAATGTTTGATGGTTCTTGATATTTAAAAGGCAAATAGTGTCACAAGTTAAGTGCATTTACAGCATAAAATTCTTCACGTCTGAAGCAGAGAGAGCAATTGAGCTGTGTAGATGTAGTGAGTTATTTCAAACTGTTCTAAGTACGAAGATATCTTTATATTCCCTTTTTTTTTGTTCTGCTTCAAACTTTGGCATGGTACCAACTATGAGCTACATGAATATCAAATAGATCTGTTGTCACGAAATCGTAAAAAAAAATTTTTTTTTTTTTTTTTTTTGTTCTCTCCAGTTTGAGAGGAGTTTGCATTAAATGTGGGCAGTCAAACTGGCCTAGACTTAAATAGTCATGCAGTCAAGGTGTACTAAAAGTTGGAATGGTGCCTATGCAAAGGAAGCTCCTGGCCTGCATTGATTAAGCTACTTGAGCACTAACTTTCAATATGTAACATACACCCTTGGCTGCATACCACTTTTTTGTATACGTTCTTAATGCTTGCCCATATGTATGGGTTTAACAAAGAAATGAGTATCTGTCCTCCCTCCAAATCAGTTTGTGTGTTCTTTTTGGTGTGTAATTCTCAAGCAAGACTCCAAATGGTCCTTAACACTTCAGCATGATAATGCCCATGTGCGAACTTTAAAAGGACACTTACACCAATTCAGTTGTGAATATAAAAATTAACTCGTTTCTGAGAAGGGGATGGGTTGTAAACTTGGGTGCCAAGTAACCTGCTACATCATTCAGTCCAGAGCAGGTGGAGGGGAAGTTTTTAATTCAACCACTGCTTGAAGTGATTTAACTTCTCAAGGAGCTAGTGCTTCCTGCTTTTCTTTTAAATCCTGTATTGACAGCCCATCTCATTTGTGACCTCTGAATCGGTGAAAGGTGAAGAAAAAAAAATTAATAGGCTACACACTGGGGGTAATATCAGTGTATGCAATTAACATTGGTACTGTTCTCTGAAATGTACAATATTTTATTTGGAAAAACTTAAAGTTCAGTTTGTGTAAATATGCAGCTTTCCAAATGTTTCTACTAATATGCTGCTGTCTTGTGTTGCACAACTGGTGAAGGTACATGCTGCATGCAAAACTGCATTATTTCATTTGCAGCAGTGGGGCATACTACAGCTGTAAAGGTAATTGTCAAATGCCGTGTGCAAGTTGGCAACATTGGTTTGTCCTGTAAGCTGTTCAGCTTTTATATGTTAATGCGAACATGAAAATGTTTAACTGATTTTTCTAATGGTCATATTTCTAGATACCTTAACACTACCACCCCATTTTAATCTTATTTGTAAGAGTAACATGACATTGTGGAATGTTCTGTCTAACTTTTTGCAAACACTCAAGAACATTCAGTGTTTCACGTGTGTATTTTGCTTTCTTATATTTCATGGCTTCCCTAGGCCCTTTTTAAAATGCCAGCACACAGTTTTTGCTTTAGCTGTGTAAAATATACTTGGCACATGCCCGGAACAGCAGTCCACTTCCATTTAGGTCCTTAATATGCAACATACTATTTGTAAGATTAGACTTGGTATTAGAATATTGGCACATTGTATATCAGTCTGTTTCTTACTCAAGGTGAGTCTAGTGTGGAACACCCTTTCCATTTGTAGGCCCCTGGCAAGATATCGCACTCCATTTAACATTTTGTATTTTCATTACCTCTTGCAAACCATTAGTGTTTTATTTCCTTTAAGGAAGAGTACCATGTCTTCTCGGCACGCACTGTGTAGTTGCTGCATTTTTCCTAACCAATGGCTTGCTTTGTGGGAGATGATGGAAATAGTAATGTAAATTCACTGCACCTCAATTGGCTAGGAGCAACAAAACGTGTGTAAACGGGTGCTTCCATTTCTGCCCCAGTTGCATGACAACGCAATGTACTGTTAATGAGTTATTGGTCTAAATATTAAACATTAATTTACTGTGTGAACCACATTTCTGGTTACTTTACTTTTCACTTAAGCATTTATTTTTTCTGGCCCCTAAGTTTAGACCTACCACAAATGTACCATACTCCATTTTTGCTTAATGTATTGCATGTTTTTCATAGCCTGTTTCAAATGCTTTTCAGTAACTGTTACATTGAGCTCTGGAATTGTTTTTTTTTTTTTTTTTTTCTGGTTCCCATGACTTCCATAGTACCCCCTAACCTGATATGGGGAGGGGGCGCTACTACCATTCTCAGCATTGTGTTCCATTATACAGTAATGAAGTATTGCATGTTTTTCATAGCCTTTAGCTAAAGAAGCTGCTGGTCTAGTTTTGGGTAGAGGTTGCAATGTACACCTGACGTGCTTTTATCTGGATTTCTAGTCCACCCTTAATTTAGACCATGATAAATACGGAGTAGGATGGGTTAGAAAGCCCACAGACTGAAGGTGTGTGAGAATTGCCTTGCTTGTTCACTTCACTTTTTTTTTTGGTTGGTTTGGTGCACACACCCCGCACATAGGTACTGGGACTGCATAGGGCTGAAAATGACTGATCCTGTTGTAATTAAGCTAAACAGCCATTTGATTTGGGTTTATAGGACACTCGTGCATTGTGTAAAGCAAGTTAGGATGCTTTACTTTGGTAGTCTACAGCCAAAGTAGCTTTAACTGATTGATATGGAGGCTGTCTGTGGGGGAAACTAAACCTGCCTCTACTGTTTTATATGGTTAGTTACTGATATGGCATTGCAGAATTTTAGTACTAAAATAAATGTTGGCTTGTGTGAGGAGGATTGAGTAATTCATCTTCCCATCTTGGTCAAACACAAGTGTTTGTTTTTTGTTTTTTTCTTTCTAGTTTGTACAGGATGTGCAAGAAACCATCTGATTGGTATATTAACATTTGCCACCTTGCAGAGCTTTGCTTTCTTAAGTTCTTGGTTATGGCTTTGTGTGGGAGGTTGTGTTCCTCCCATTCTTCGTGTGGATTTGTTTTGATGCTCTACATTCCTTCATCCCTGAACTGGCCTTCCTCCAATTTGTGTAAGAGTGTGATAGGTGTGAATTTGTGTGCGCACATGTATGGATAAGTGTGTGTGTGATAGTATATAACTTTTATGTATAAATGGACCTCTACGCAGCGTATAGTATGCAAGTCTTCTGATGCATTGTATTAATGGCTTGTTTCACTGATTTGCATATATGGTAACTACCCTTTGGAGGAGAACTCTCTACTTTGGCCCTTCTTGGGGATTTAATTTGAGTGGGAAGCCAATAATTAGAGGAATCCGGATTGTGGAGGGAGAAACAGAGGCGAGGGACATTTCCTTCATGAAGTAGAGGAAGATTGTGTTAGTCTGCTGGTGGGCTGGAACCAGAAACTTTGTAGGACTGGACTTGCTGAATGAGAGTTAAAGCTACTTCAACATTTTGTGCATTAAATCTTGAGCACTGTATGTTGAAGTCTGCCTTTAAAGCTTCTTAATAATGTTTCCTTTATAAAACGTTGCTATTTGCTGAATTTTTGCAGTGTATCCATGTACAAGAACACCCAACTGCATCTGCTTAAAGCACACTAATCCAGATGTACTCCTTCTTTTTTTTTTTTTTTAACACCATCTGTGGTAGAGAGGATGGCATTACGTTTGTCCAGACAGGTTGTCCCCAAAATGTTGGCAGTCTTTGTATTTCAATCTTTTCAAAAGATTTAATCATTGGTTGAGTCCTCCAGAATGATTTGCTGAGAGCAGCTTCTCTGCAAATAGAATTTTATATATTTGTACAAATATTTGTTGGCTTTGGCTGCTTTAAGGAATTGTACACTTGTTTGCTAATGAAAAAACTAGAGCAGTGCAATGCAATACTTGTGATTTACTGCCTTATGAACTGAAGTATTTTTTTTACTTTCTCTTTTTTGTAAAGTTTTTTTTTTTTTTTTAAATTACTGTGTAAAATTTCCAAATAAGCACAGTTGTGCACTTTAAGCATCAGTGCTCTATTTTGAGATCATGCAGCAAAATTGAGCTATTCTGAAGTAGCACTGTCTGCAGTGCTCTTTGGTGCTTGTATCTGTAATACCTTCTTTGAATTGCACAGTGATGCAAGATATTGGCTATGGAGGCTACTAATTCTTCTAGGAGTTTTATGGGTGGTGGGGGCAATTCTTATACCTCTGCTGGTCAGCTATTCTTTCATAGAATAGAGTGCAGAGGTGTGATGGGTGTGAATTTTTATCACAAACTCGTGTAGGATGAGGGGTTTCAGGGGGAACTGTCAGGACTGTAAATTCCAGCTACATAATAGATGTGCTTCAGTACTTGCAAAAAAGGAATCATTTATACCAGTTTCAGGCATGAAGTCCTATTACTACATTTAATGTGTAGACGAGACTGGCACGTAGCTAATAATAAAATCACCCTAAAACTTCTTGAAATGTGTCTGCCATCTTACAAGATTCAAGAGCCTTCCCTATTAACTTTGTGTCTGCCTTCCTTTCTCGATTCAGCAACTGCCTTCCCTCCATGAATTCCACATCATCCTTAACTTTCAGTCTTTGCCTTCCTTTCTCAGTTTAGCAACCCTCCTAGACCTTTCTGTAGCCAGTCCCAGGCTGGCATTTGACCCTCCTGTCTATATACATCCCTACAATCTACTTCAGAACTGTCCTATGCAAGGAAATCTACCTTCTGCTTGAACAGAAGTTCAGTAGCCCATCTGGTACTTAACTCCCTTCACCCATGGTTTATCACTGGCGACAACATCCTTACACAGGTTGGAGAGGTGCTTCATTAATGTATTACACTTAACACTAAGCCTAATATCTGGAGAAATACTGTTTGTAAACCACTCCCTGAGAAACTCAATCCTACATTTGGCCAATTTCTATCCTTTCTGCTGTAGGAAAGATTCTGGAAAAATGACCGTTTGCGAACAATGTCAACTAGTACCACCACCACCCCTCTCAATGTTGACTAGTACCACCACCCCTCTCAAAAAGCAGTATGGGCTTTGTCTTGTCACAGTACTTCCACAACTATCTGGATACTTGGCAACAACACTTTCCTCTTGAAATGGAGAAAGGCCTAATTACTGAAGCAGTTTTTGACATTACCAGATATTCATCGTGTTACCCTGCTGCAGTCATCACACTTGGGTTATCCTGTTGTCAGGCGGTCCCGCAGTCTGCCGGAATTCCAAAATCTTGGTCCGGTGTCTGTTGCTGTCGCTTCTTCCCTGACATCAGTGTGCCAGGGGTATAAATGCATCAGATGCCATTTTCTTCAGTCTTTCTTGCTGCGTGGTGCCCGAAGCGGAAGCAGTTCGCAACTGCCGGTCGGCCGACTCCTGAGATTTTCGAAGTCTAATTTCAGATCCGAAGTCTTCAATAAAGCCAAGTACCCTGTTGGGGAAACTTTTTTTTTTTTTTTTTTCTTGCCTCGGACCGATACAATTGGAAACTTTTTCTATTTCTTGTGGGAAGCAAATACCTCAAGAATTTTCATTCTTACTGCATACCTTGCCTAGGCCCAGATCACGACGTCACTGGTTGTTGTCTTTGTGCTAGGTTTAATAAGCGTACTATAAAGACGCTTTGATTTCGCACGACACTACGGTAGAAAATTTAACTACACAATGCCATCTGAGCAACCAACTACCAGCATTCACAAAAGACGCAAGGATAAGGACAGGCAGCCTAGACCCAAGCCAGACGCCAGAGGCCTTGGCTGGTCTGGTCTCCGGTTCACTGGTTTTCAGTGAGGCTCCGACGCAGCCCCGGACTACTGCAGATCTGGAACCAGAGACCGGTTCGGAGCTTTTGGTGGAGAGTACAAGGCCGACGCAGCCATTTTGTTTAGCCCCTACCGACGACATTGCTGAAAGAGATGGTGCTGCAGAAACACCTTCAGTTTCTGAAGGCGTCTTCAGACAGACTACGCTCACCATAAAAACGTATCCTAAGATTAAGACTCCTATTAAACCAAAGACTGCACTTCATTCTCCAGTTCAAGGCCCCATGCCTAAGAAACAGATGCTCAAAATGGCTGAAGATTTGATCTCTTAAATCAGGGGTTCCCAACCCCCACCCGACAAAAGGCCTAGACAAGAGGAAGATTATGCCTCCTCTGATAGTCTCTTTCCTCAGACTCCTCTGAGGACCAAGATTACTCCTTCTCCCCTTTATGAAGATTCTGATGCTAAGGATTCTATTCCCTCAGCTACTACTCCTTTGGGGAAACTTTACACACTGAGGGAACATTTTCACTGGGAAGGTCAGGACTACTCTGACTGAAAGAAAAGGCTCAGTTTTTTTTGCTCCCCCAGCACAGACCACTTGCCATCCCCCCAGTTTTAGACATTGTGGATGATGTTTACTTAGAATCCAGTTTGAACCCAGATTCTCTGCCTCCTGCTCCAGCCAAACCTGACATACTATAGAGTGCCTGATTCCCACAAATTCCTTTATAAAAGCCCTGTTGCGAAAGGGGCTAAGGCTTCTATGGCAAAAAATCCTGTACCCTCTGAAAGGGACTCCAGAGCACTAGACAGGTAGGGGGGAAAAAGGTTTACACCTCAGCCACTATAGCTATGAGGGCACTAAATTGCCAATTTCACATGCTAAAATATCAGCAATTTCTAATGTCTCAGTTAAAACAAAAAATGAGCACACTCCCTCAACAGTCTGAATTGAAAGAAATTCAGGATCTGTTGCATGCAACTGAACAGGTGGGCAAACATACTTTACAATGTGGGTTTGATTCTTTGGAGGCTTCCTGCAGAGCAGCTGTCACTGGGTCTGTTGTACGTAGGCATGCTTGGTTAAAGGAACAAATTCTGCCTGATCATGTTAAAGCAAAGCTTCTAGATGCTCCCTTACAGCAGGATGTTCTTTTGGAGTTAAAGCAGTAGTAGTCTTAAAGAAAATGGAGGATAAGGCAAAATCTATGCAGACAGTCAAAGATTTTCTGCAGGTATAGCCCCCTCGCTTCAGCAGAAATTGGCCAACAAAAAATTGGTCCTTTCTAGCTACTGACAGACCACAGAGGGGTAAATACAGACGTCCAAGAGACAGAGTACCACCACAAGCCCAGTACAAACCTCGACAATGGGGCACTGCAACACAGAAGGGAGGAGAAGACAGGTCCCAAACTACCAGAAGGCAAACTCAATGACTTGCACCTCATCTGGCCAAGCAACACTCTTGGCAGCCCCCTTGGGAGGAAAACTCGCACTTTCTTCAGACAACTGGCACATTAGGACAAATGGGTCCTAGACATAACTTCACGAGGATACAGATTCCATTTTCACACCTTGCCAATGAAAAGAGGAATGCCAAACCTGCCACAATCAGTGGGCAGAGGCACAAAAACAAATTACAGCTCTCTGGGACATGAGAGCCATTCATCTGGTACCTACACGAGAGCAAGGCCAAAGATTTTACTCTACTCTTTCTAGTTCCCAGACAGGACAATGCCTGGAGACCAATTCTGGACCTTTCAATTCTAAACGCCGCCTTAAAAGTACCCAAATTCAAGATGCTAACACTACAGCAGCTACTTCCCATGTTGGGCAATGAAGCATGGCTAGTAACGTTGGACCTCAAGGAGGCGCATACCTGCATGTCCCTATCAAAGTTGCAGAAGATACCTCAAGTTTCATTGCAGGTTCAACCCATTACCAATTCTCTGCACTGCCCTTTGGCTTATCTACTGTGCCCAGGGTCTTCACAAAATGTCTGGCACCAATAATTACATACTGCAGACAAGGAGGAATTCAAATATACCCATAGCTGGACGACTGCCTCATCCAAGCAGAAAGCAAGGACGTTCTCTTACAACATCTGGCTTTGGTAAAACAACATCTAAGTTGCCTGGGGTACACAGTAAACGAAAAGAAATCAAAACTAGTACCCTCACAAAATGGCATTCCTGGGTGCCAGCTTGAATAGAACTGCCCAGAAGGCTTATCTGACGCCAGACAAACAACTACAACTGACTCAGTATTTCTAAACAATGGCAAGAAAGACGCAACTACCTGCAAAAGAAAAATTCTGCAGGCCTTGGGCTTCATGGCATCTTGCAGACTACTACCATTTGCAAAGCTGCATATGAGGAAATTACAGTGGTACCTAAAAGGCGTATGGTCTCAACAGAGCCACAGCTTGGACACTCTCTCATTCCCTGCCTACAACAGGAGTTTCTATGGTGGTCACAGGCATGTCCTCTCCACAAGGTCAGCCTTTCACCTTTCCCCCAGCCAGGCAAACTATGACAACAGATGCATCTGACTACGCCTGGGGGGGCACACATGGCAGGGCAGGACAGTGCGTTCAAGGAGTGTGGACTGCAGATCAAAGGAATCTGCACATCAATCAAAGAGATGCTAGCTGTACAGAATGCTCTGACAACCTTCAAGAATCCATTACATCCAGGACAACTTAGAATAAGGACTGACAACACCACAGTAATGTGGTACATAAACAAGGGGGTACACACTCCTACCCTCTATGCAGGCAAGCAATGACCTTGTGGAACACAGCTCTGGCTTACCAAGTTCGGTTACAAGCTCAATTTCTGCCAGGAAAAAAGAACACATTGGCAGACTACCTCAGCAGAAACATCATGGATCCCCACGAGTGGTAACTGGATCCACAAATATTTGCAATGATAACTCAAAAATGGGGCCTTCCAGACATAGTTTTGAGGACTGGAAAACAGGTCCAATTAACAAAATATTGTACAAGGACACTTCACCATCAAGCTTGGAAAGTGGACGTGCACTCCTTCAGTTGGAGAAACCTGACAGTATATGCCTTCCCTCCATTACCTCTCCTCACAAAGGTGCTTCTGAAAGTCAGAAAGGAGACCACGACTGATATTCATAGCCCCAGACTGGCCACGCCGGCACTGGTACCCACTATTGAGGAATATGGCCCAGGGCCCACCTTGGATTTTACCACAAATTGCCCATTTGCTCACACAGCAAAACAATCCTTCACAGCCAGCTCAAAACCTTAAATCTGGCTGCATGGCAAATCACCTAAGCATCCAGCCAGCTCCTCTTTCCCAAGCAGTTATGGATGTTATTCTGGAAGCTAGGAGTCCCAGCACCAGGAAGGCCTATTCGGACAAATGGAAAAGGTTTTGTCTGGAACCAAGCTAAGGGCCAAAACACACTTCAGCCTCACATGCCTCAGATTCTACAGTATTTAACTGAGATGTTGCACAAAGGACTTTCTTTTTCTTCCATTAAAATCCATGCATCAGTTATTTCAGCCCACTACAACACGGATCCACCCTTATTTTCACATCCACTTCTAAGGCAGTTCCTCAGAGGGGCAAAAAACATTAGGCCCCCCCAGGAGAGCACCTACACCAACATGGGACCTCAATTTTGTTCTGGAAAAACTTACGCAACCTCCCTTTGAACCAGCTTTCTCTGCAGATCTACAGTTTCTATCATGGAAGACTGCCCTGCTGCTAGCAATAACTTCAAGCTAGAAGAGTCTGAGCTGCAGGCACTAATGGCAGTGGAACCTTTCCTCATTTTCCATCAAGACAGTTTCTCTACGAACTAATCCTTCCTTCATGCCCAAGGTGGTTTCCAGTGTGACTTTATCCACAGAACAAAGGAGAAACTCCTGCATTCCTTGGACATTCACAGGCAACTTTGTTACTACTTGGATAAAACTAAGGTTTTCAGAAAATCTGACCAGCTCTTTGTATCCTATTCTACAGCTTCACAAGGGAAAGCTATATCAAAACAAACCATTTCCAAATGGATAGGACATTGCATTCATTTTTGCTATACCCATCATGGAAAACCAGTTCCTGCTACTATTAGGCCCCACTCTACCAGGGCAACAGCTACATCTACAGCCTTCCTCAGGGGGGTTCCAACCAAGGAGAATTTGGAAGCTGCAACTTAGTTCAGTACACACCTTTACCAAACACTACCGCTTACCACTTTACTCAAAGACTAGAGCTGGCTTCGCCACTGCAGTTCTGCAGGGCCTTCTAGCCTCCCCTAACTCCTCCACCCATCCTTAGCTTTGTGATTCTTCCCAAGTGCGATGACTGCAGCAGGGTAACAATGAACATAGTACAGTTTTGTACCTACCATAAATGTAGATGTTGTGCACCCTGCTGCAGTACAGGTTACCCTCCCTCCATCCCCTCTGATCTAACTGGCTAAATTTCTACAATACCTTCCTGATGTATTTGCTTATAACTGGAGGGATTTTGTGTTTGTGCAAAAATTACTTAATTTGGTACTAATTACTGACCACCTTTTTGGGGGCACCTGACGTCTGGGGCAAGAAAAACTGAAGAAAATGGTGTCTGATGCATTATTTATACCCCTGCCGCACCGATGTCAGGGAAGAAGTGACAGCAACCGACGCCGGACCAAGACTTTGTATTTCCGGCTGACTGCGGGACCGCCTGATGACAGGATAACCCAAGTGTGATGACTGCAGCAGGGTGTACACTCTAACATCTACATTTATGGTAGGTACAAAACTGTACTATCCTTTTGTTCTAACTCTGTTCTGATACCATCTCACTGACATGCATTGTGATAACACTTCACTGCTACTTTTTCAGTTAATTTCAGTTCACTAACCTCTAGTCCCTCAAGGATCTATTCTGACACCACTCCTCTTTTCCACATTAACCAACTTCCTTTTATGCCTGTGTCCATTCCAACCACACTCTCTGGTATCTTGAACTTTCGTTTTTTTTTCCATGCCCTGATTGAGTTAGAAAGTTGGCAGTAAATCATTTTTCATTAAAACAAAAACTATGGTTTCTAGAACTAGACCAAAGCTTACTTCTATCGTAACACCACTGAAAATGTCATATTTTGGTTTGACCCCTTTCTAAAGTTGCATCTCCACCTGGACTACACAGGCACACGCACACACTATTCTGGGCTAATAGGATCTTTCTCATCAGACCCTGTAGAAATGCCATAGGTAATGGCATCTTACTGGCTCAGCTAGAATACGGTCTCCCACTAACTGCTACAGCTTCTAAAGAAATTGCTCTACCATTCAGTCCATTTCAAATACCATTCACCGATTTCTCTCTCAAACCATTGAAAAAGCCGACTGGCTTCCTATGAAATAACTGGCAGAATTTCTGCTTGCCTAAACTGATAAAGAATGACACCACCTCTCCATTAGTTTCTAGACTATTCGAGATGTTCCAACATGCAACCTTAAACATCTTGACAAATCACGTCCTCCCCCAAGCTTTTTCACTGGACACACCATGCTTTTTCAGTCATTTGTCCCAAACTCTGGGAATCGCTCCCCTTTTAATTCCTAAATAAAAGCCCATTTCAAGACTAGAAAAATGCATCTGCTAGCTTGAATGTGCACTCGTGTACGTCCTGTACCCTAACGACCGGCTTCCATCTGCATAACTTGCACATGCTCTCTCTCTTTCAGCATGCCAACTCTGATTTCCACTGTGTAGTATGTGTGTATATTTTTGTACTCCCTGCATATAATGCCCTTTATCTAGTGCCTTTACTTCAAGCCACCTATATTCACTGTGTGTAGATATAGGGTTTATATAATGTTATACATATGTACACAGTGCTTTTCATCAGACTCTGTATGTCCATGTGACTTTTTTCCTAGGCTGAGATTGGAATGGGTCTCCCAGTGGGAACAGTGTTCTACCTCTAAGAAATTCAAATAAATGTTTTCTTTTGGCTTTTCCCGGTTGGGGGTCACCACAGTGGAACTCCGGTCTGCTAATGATTAGCAGTCGATTTTTTTATGGTGCAGAGGTTCCAGCCCGGTGGCCAGCAGTCAACAAACGCATGCACATTCACTCATGGTCTTTCAAAACGCCACTAGACCACGGGGAGCACATGCAGACTCCACATAAGCATTCCAGCCGAGAATCAAATGGGAGAACCTCTTGCTGTGAGGCGACAAAGCTACTGCTGCACCACCACAAACAAATGAGTCTAATTTTGGTGCATTAGATACTGCATTATCTCAGGCCAGTGTTTTAGTTTTCCAAATGCGTGTGAGAAGCTGCAGGACTTTAATTAAATAAAGCTGACCAGCAGGAAGATACTGAGGATCTTATCTGTCAGTGCTGAAGCTGTTCCATCCCTTTTTCTCCAGGAACTGCAGGCTGATGTTCATCGTGCATACAGCTGCAGTCCTCGCAGATGGGTTCTCCTGCCATCAGGTGGGTCCTCGGTCGGCTGAATTCCAAAGTCTAGGTCCGGCGTCGGTTTTCATTGCTTCTTCCCTGATGTCAGTGCGACAGGGGTATAAAGGAACCAGCCGACACCATTTTCTTCAGTCTTTCTTGCTGCGCGTTGCCCGAAGCAGAAGCAGTTCGCAAGTGCCGGTCGACCAGCTCCTGAGATTACGAAAATTTGGAAACCGAAGTCGTCTTAAGCTAAGTACCCCGTTGGGGAACCTTTTCTTGCCTCTGACCGATGTCAGACAAAGTTAATAATTTGTATTTCTTGTGGGAAGCAAATACCACATAAGGATTTCCATTCCCTCTGTATACCTTGTTTAGGCCCAGACCACGAGGTCTCTGCAAGCTGCTTTTGTGCTACATTCAACAAACGCACTATTAAGCGTCTGGCGGAGTTCGCCCAGCATTATTTTGGAAAAGCATTTAACTATACTATGTCGTCGGATACTCTTACTCCGGTTTTGTCCAAAAAAACAAAAGACAAGGACTGACACTACGCCAAAGCTGGCTACATGTGGTCCGGTTCTCAGGTGCCTACGCATCCCCTGCCTACCGACTACCTGCCTTTGACTGTCTCCTGTACACGAGGTCGCAGGCTCCTCTGCCCACACCCCGACTACAGATACCAAAGCCACTGTGAGTTGCAACTCAGAATGTGGACAGGTCCACCTCCACTCAAGGTGTCTTCAGACCTTCCTCCTCTTTCTCTATCAAGGCTTTCACTAAGTCTAAAGCAACCATGCACTCTGAGACCAGCTGCACAGGGCCCATCTCCAGGCCCCATGCCTAAGAAACAGATGCTTAAAATGGCTGAGGATTTAATTACTCTTATCAGAGGTTCTCAGCCCCCTCCAGACAAAAGGCCTAGAGTGGAGGAAGATTCCCCCTCCTCTGATCAGGGCTCCATTATTTCAGAGCACTCTGATCAGGAACATTCTTCCCCTTTTGAAGACTCTGCGGAGGAGTCCATCCCTTCTGTATCCCCCCTGAGGATTACTCATTTGGGGAAACTTTGCATACCTTAAGGGAACACTTCCACTGGGAAGGCCAGGATTATTCTGATTCCAAGAAAAGGCTCAGGGAATTTCTCTTGCTTCCTCGGCACAGGCCTTTGGCTATACCTCCTTTCTTGGACATCCTAGATGTTTACTCGGAGGTCTGCCTTAACCCGGACTCTCTACCTCCAGCTCCAGTTAAGCCTGACCGGTACTACAGGGTCCCTGACTCACACCAATCTCTATAAAAGAGCCATGCTGCTGACCCAGAAGCCATCTCACAGGGCCCCAAGGCAGTTGAGGCCTCCATTGCTAAAAAATCATTTGCCTTCCGAGAGAGATTCCAGATCCTTAGAAAGGTGGGGAAAAAAGGTATATACCTCTGCTACCTTATCTATGAGGGCCTTAAACTGTCAGTTTCATATGCTAAAATACCATCAGTTTATCACAATTGAAAAGTAAAATGTCACAACCTGAACAGCAGGACTTAAAGGAGTTGCAGGACTTGATGCATAGTGCAGAACAAGTGGGTAAGCATACCTTACAATGTGGTTTTGATGCTCTAGAGGCCTCATTCAGAGCTGCTGTTACAGGATCAGTCATACGTAGGCATGCCTGGCTTAAGGAACAAGACTTATGTCAAAGCTAAATTACTAGACTCTCCTCTTCAAAAGGATGTACTATTTGGTGCTAATGCTGAGGAGGTATTAAGGATAATGGAGGAAAAGGCTAAATCAATGCAAACTGAGAATTTCTACAGGTTCAACCCCCACGTTTTAGTAGAAATTGGCCTTCCAAAAACTGGTCCTTTCCTGCCACAGACCCCAAAGAGGCAGATACAGGCGCCCGAGGGGCAGAGGACAATCCCAAGGATCGTACAGAGGCAGACTATGGCAAGCTCCTACACAGAGGTGGTGAGGACAACTCGCAATCTATCAGAAAGCAAACCCAATGACTTTCCACTTTGCATGCCAACCAGATCTCAAATGGCACCCCCCTTGGGAGGAAAGCTGGCATTATTTTCAAAAAAATGGCATACTGTCACAAAGGACAAATGGATCCTGGACATTATAAACAGAGGATACAAATTCCATTTTCACACCCTTCCAAAAATGAGGCATGCCAAACCTGCCACACACAATCAAAGGGCAGAGGCACAAAGGCTAATTACAGATTTCATAAACATGAAAGCTATTCAAGAGGTACCTATGCACAAACAAGGTCAAGACTTTTATTTCAGGCTATTTCTGGTGCCAAGGAAGGGAAAAGATTGGAGACCTATTCTGGATCTATCCATCCTAAACACATTCCTACTCGTACCAAAATTCAAGATGCTCACTCTACAGCAGCTTCTTCCCCATGCTGGGCAAGGAGTCTTGGCTGGTAACATTGGACCTCAAGGAGGCATACCTGCACGTCCCAATCAGACAAAATTGCAGAAGATACCTCAGATTTCTTGCAGGTTCAACTCATTATCAATTCTCTGCATTGCCCTTTGGCTTATTTACTGTGCCCAGAGTATTCACGAAATGCCTGGCATCAGTAACTGCCTACTGCAGACTTCAAGGGATACAAATATATCCCTATTTGGACGACTGATCCAAGCGGACAGCAAACGCATCCTTCAGAAACATCTGGCTTATGTAATAATGTTATTGAACTCTCTGGGATACACAGTCAACAAAAAGAAATAGACTAATACCCTCTTGGAAGATAATTTTCCTGGGTGCCAACTTGGACACAAACACCCAGATGGCTTACCTCACTCCAGAAAAGCAGGGGCAACTAATCCAATACTTCAGAACACTAGCAAATTGCACCAGGCTTACTGCAAGGAAAATCCTGCAGGCTCTGGGATTCATGGCATCTTGCATCTTACTAATCCCATGTGCAAAGCTGCATATGAGGAAACTACAATGGTACCTGAAAAACATATGGTCTCAACACAGCCACAGTTTGGAAACAGTAATACCACTAATTCCATGTCTGCAAAAGGAATTTCTGTGGTGGGCTCAAGGATGCCAAACAAACACAGGTCTTCCTTTCAGCAAGCCTCAAGCAAATCAAGTCATCACAACAGACTCCTCTGACTACGCCTGGGGGGTGCACATGACAGAACGGTGCATTCAGGGCAAATGGTCCCAAAAAGAAAAGCACCTTCACATCAATCAAAAAGAAATGCTAGCAGTAATAAATGCTATTATAGCTTTCAAGAACTTTCTACAACCAGGTCAACTTTTGATAAGACGACACCACAGTTGTGGTACATAAACAAGCTGGGAGGAACACATTCTTACCCCCTATGCAGACTGGCCATGTCACTTTGGAACATGGCCATGGACTTGCAAATGGAACTACAAGCACAGTACTTGCCAGGCAAGGAAAACATGCTGGCAGACAACCTAAGCAGGAATATGAGAGAGCCACACGAATGGAAGTTCTGTCCAAAAGTTTTTACAGAAATAATCCAAGAATGGGGAAGGCCAGACATAGATCTTTGCCTCCCACAAATATCAATTGACAAAATTTCTGCTCAAGGATCTTCCATCCAAAGGCCTGGAGAGTGGACACTCTCTCATTTGGGCATCAACGACAGTTTGCCTTCCCACCTCTTCCTCTGCTGCCCAAAGTGCTATTGAAGACCAGAGCAGACAGGCCAAAGATGATCCTCATTGCTCCGGACTGGCCAAGACAACACTGGTACCCACTCCTGAGAAGCCTGACGCATTCCCCACCATGGACCCTGCTTCTAATGCCTCTTCTGACTCCACACAGCTTCAAAACTCTTCAGTCAACTAAAAACACACAATCTAGCCGCATGGAAGATTCCTTAGCATCACAGCAGGCCCTACTCTCCAAGGAGGTGCAGGATGTCATTTTGGAGGCCAGAAGGCCAACTAGAAAAGCTTACTCCGCAAAATGGAAGTGTTTTTGTACCTGAAATGAGAAAAAGGGCCAGGACCCTGGAAAACTGAATTTACCTCAAATACCACAACATTTGACTGAACTGCTAAGCAGTGGACTTTCTCCTCCATCAAAATCCATGCCTCAGCCATTTCTGCAGAATACAACACTGATCCACCTTTATTCTCTCACCCTCTCAAGACAGTTCCTCAGAGGGGCTAAGAATTTGAGACCTCCAAGGAAACCACCAATACCTGCTTGGGATTCTGGAAAAACTGACCCTGCCTCCTTTTGAGCCAGCTGCTTCAGCAGATTTGCAATATTTGTCCTGGAAAACAGCTTTCCTTCTGGCTATCACCTCTGCTCGTAGAGTTTCAGAATTACAGGCTCTCATGGCTGTCCAGCCTTTTATCATCTTCCATCAGGACAGAGTTTCCTTACGAACCAACCCATCCTTTATGCCTAAAGTGGTATCCAGGGTAGCTTTAAATCGGGCCATACACTTACCTACCTTTTATCCTTGTCCTCAAAACAAAGGGGAGAGATTTCTACATTCCTTGGACATCCACAGACAACTGCGTTATTTGGACAGAACAAAGCCTTTCAGAAAATCAGAACAGCTCTTTGTGGCCTATGCAGTAGGAGCTCAAGGAAAGCCAATTTTCAAACAATTTCAAAATGGATAGCCCACTGCATACGCTTTTGCTATTCCTTTCATGGCAAAACTGTACCTACAGGCATTAGAACTCATTCCACCAGGGCCACAGCCACCTCTGCAGCCTTCCTCTGAGTTACTACCAAGGATATCTTGGAAGCAGCCACTTGGAGTTCTGTGCATACCTTCTCCAAGCACTACAACTTACCATTATACTCCAGATCTAGAGCAGGCTTTGCCACTGTAGTCTTGCTGGGCAATTTGGCTCCTAGTTTCACCTAGTGCCTACCACCCCTTTCTTAGCTTTGGGATTCTACCCATCTGTGAGGACTGCAGCTGTATGCACGATGAGCATAGTAGTTTTGTACCTACCATAAATGTAGATGTTAGAGTGCTAATACAGCTGCAGTCCAGGTTTCCCTCCCTCCCTTCCCCTCTAGGGGTATTCTTTTATGGTGTATTTGCTTGCAACTACTGTTTTTTGATTATATTGCATTGCATTATTACCTAATTTTATGTATTGCCTTCCTTCTGGGGGCACCTGACATCTGGGGCAAGAAAAACTGAAGAAAATGGCGTCTGCTGGTTCCTTTATACCCCTGTCGCACTGACGTCAGGGAAGAAGTGACTACAATTGACGCCGGGCCTAGACTTTGGAATTGGCCGACCGAGGACCCGCCTGACTGCAGGAGAACCCATCTGTGAGGACTGCAGCTGTATTAGCACTCTAACATCTACATTTATGGTAGGTACAAAACTGTACTTTTTTAAACCTGTCTTGTCCTGGCTTTTGATGCATGGTGCAGTAAAACCATGTAAATGTGGGAGCTAGTTTTAGTCTGCTGTGAAACCTGTATTTTTTGTAGTTTTCAGATTCTCATGACAGTTTTGTTGAATGGTTGAGATTATCCCTTGAGGGCAGAAGCATGAGCCTTCTTTATATTAAAGGTAAAAGGGGTTCTTGGTCACCATACCTTGTATGGAAATTGCGGAGGCCTTTTCCCATAAAAACAAGGTTAGTGCATTAGGATAATTCAGGTTTGGAAGTAATTGACTTGGGTGGTTTATCTAAAACTTTGAAACTGAACTGTTCTGGTTCTGTAATTCAGACTTTCATTACTTCCTCTGATGGTGGAAGCATATTGCCCTCATGTTGCTCTTTGGATGTTGCTGGAAGGAGAAGGGCCAGAGAACTCTGCCTTCATAATGTTCCACTGGGAGATTGGAAACTTACTGCAACACTTGGTCCCTGCAGTTCAGGGCAGTACCACTTGTCTTGCACAAGAATTGTCGGGACCCATGAAGGTTGGGTTTGTTCTCAAAGCTCTTTCCACTGTTGAGTGTGATTCTTGGCCATCTCCCAGGTAGTTATGCCTGTTGGGATATGATTACCTCAATCTTCAGAAAAGCTGGAGTATGCATTGATCAGCTCCTCCCACCCTTCTGTGGCAATCTGTTTTATTGTCTAAGCCACTAAGTGAACTCACATCTGTGTATGCCATCTTTGATCTGTGTTCTTGTCCCTAAAAATAATGCTGACACTGCAAATCCTAATGACTATAGACCAATATCCCTAATTAAGTTACTTGCTTCACTACTAGCTGAGAGACTTGAGAAAATCATGCCATCAATTGTCTCTTGGAACAGTCTGGCTTCATGTATGTAGACCTGCTTGGGCTAATACTTTAACATTGGATTCAATGATCCAACTCGCGTAGAAACCCTAGATATGCTTTGGTTCTAGATGCGTGCAAGGCATTCGGCAAGAGTTAGTTGGAACTTCCTATTTAGACCAAAAAATAAAAGTGTAACAAGCCAAATAATCCTAGTAAGAACACCAGTCCAGGAAGTGAGGCAGTAAAAATAGGACTGCTTTTAATCCACAGCAAGTGCGCAATCCCAAAACCATTAACGCCAACAAAATGGTATACAGTCGTTTTCAACGCCAACAAAAAGACTATGTACCATTTTGTTGGCGTTGTTTTGTGATTGAGCACTTTCTGTGGATTAAAAGCCTTCCTATTTTAGTGCCTCACTTCCTGGATTGGTGTGCTTACTAGGGTTATTTAACTTCCTATTTAGAACACTTTCACACTTCAACTTTTCTAAAGACTTTATAAACCTAGTTGAAACCTTATACAAGAACTCTAAAACCTACTTATGCATTAACAAAAATCTGAATCCCATAAAGTTAGCTAGTGGTACAAGACAAGGATGTCCACTATGTCCTCTAGTCTTTCAATCTCTATATTGAACCATTTTTCCTAAATCTCTCTGAGGACATTTCATTCGGTTCCCAGAATTCTAAACTATAAAATTATGATGGCATTTGCTGATTTGAATATCTACTTTGAACTTCCAAATACAGATCTCGAGAAAATTATAAACTCATTTATTTGGAAGCTTCAAACAGTCAAGAAAACCAAAAGAAATCCCATGTTTTCCCCATTAGTCCTCTTGATCACAAAGAAAACTATTTCCAGTGTCCTCTTTCAATATGGTATATAATATCAAATATCTAGGGATATCTTCTGACCATAATTACTTACCTACTTTACAAAAATGTATATAAAGTATGGAGTAACAGGATTTGCATAAAGTATGGAGTAACAGGATTTGCATAAAGTATGGAGTAACAGGATTTGCATAAAGTATGGAGTAACAGGATTTGCATAGATGGAGGCAATTGAAACTATCCACAATATCAAAAGCAGCAATAATTAGAATGAATGTTCTTGCTAGATTGTTATACCACTTTCTCATCTCAAACGTAATTACTTCCTCCAGAAAATTAACAAAGAACTAGCCAAGTTCATGTGGTACTACAAATCGGTTAGGATTTCATATCTAAAACTAATCTACCCAAAAGGGAAAAGGGTCTGATTTTGCCTAATTTCGATTTATACCATAAAATTATAAGTGCAGATAGAAAATTTTCAACTAATAGTGAATCCTGGCATCCTACCTGGGTTAAGCTATGGCACTCGCACATGCTTGTAAATATAAATCCTAAAGCTATTCTCTTCATTAAATATCAGAGCAAAATTAATGGAGTGTTTAAATTGAGTTTAAGATCTGATTAAAACCTTGGATATGGACAAGGTCCTTCCAGATGCATCTAAACACATATTCAAATTAATAAAATAACATTAAACCTTGCAGACTTTCTTTGTATAAAAGACTATACAATCTGGGACTTACAGACAAGAGTACTCAACATGAGATAGTGAAGCTCTAAAGCTTCATAAAAAATACGTTATCATTGTACGTCAAATTAGGGAGATAGACGCCCAGGTAAATGACAGTTTTGAATAAATTTCTAGATGTTATAAAGAACCTGACTAACGTAAAGAAAACTCTCTCTCATAAATGAGATTAAATGAGAATTACTTACTTTATGCAAAATACTGGGACGCCAAAGGAGCTATAATTACGAACAAACTTGCTTAATCTATTTAAATTATCTCAGTTCAAAAAATCCATTCACAGTTCAACAGTAATGTATATTTTACACGTGTGATTTCTGAATAAATTTGATTCCAAGATATCTCCTGCATGTAATTGCTGCCAATACTCTCAAGCAGATCTTTTACATTGTGGTATTGCAAATATGTACAGAAGGTATAGATGGAAAAGATGGGATACCACAAATCAACATTTTGCTGGGAGGTAGCGCGTCTCCACATTATAGATGCTAAATTATCCAGTATGGAAGCACATTTTAATAGCTACATGCTCGCTAATCAAATTGTATGACTAAAAATTGGTTAGCTAGTACTAAACTCTCATGGAATGGGTTTAGAATTGTGGCTTCATTATACATATCCTCTCAAAGGTTAATAATCTCGTTTTTTAGCATTTATTATAATCAACTTTTGGAAGATTCTAGTTAACCACATTTTGGACACTGGATATTGATGCACCCTTTACTTAACACACCACTAAATGGTTGTCTTGGAATATAGCTCCGATTCACTAATTGGTCATGTATCAAAACTTCTGTTTCTACTACGTTGACAGACTTAACTTACAAGGATCTGTTTTTGCGATTTTCAATCCTGAGTATAGTAGCACCATTGTAAATATTGTAAATGGTATTTGGAGAGTTAGCAATGATTGAAATGTTATGATTTTACTCAAATTTTGTGTCACCGTCTTTGTATTTTCTTTATCTGCTCAACTTATGCACAAGAAAATAAAAATTGCATTTTGAAAAAAAAAATTTGATCTGTGTTCTACAGTGTCTATGTAAGAAATTGCTGTTTATAGTGTGTAAAATCTTGCATGCGCAATAGTGTGTAAGAAATCTTGCATGCACAGTAACTAAATGGAGAACAGATGGGGAAAAAGTTGCGGAGAGCAGCTGAAGGGTAACTTTCCAATTAGAAAGTAGTAATACTCTGTTGCATTGCTGTGCATCCAGCAAAGTAAGTTTTAAAAGGCAGAAGTGAGATTTAAAGTAATGTACTTTTTAACTTGTACTATGCATGTGCATCCGGGATATTCTACAACTTCATTAGTATATTTGCATTTGATGGCTGGCTAACAAGTCGTCTGGGATTACATGATGGACGTGCATTTCTTGGTAAGCTGGGTGTAAGTGTGCACTGATTTTTCAGGATGACTGCTCAAACATTTGTTTTCTTTCCGCAGCGGCCCTGTCTGCTACTCGTGCATTGATGGTGGTTTCCATCATTCTGGGCGTTTTTGCAATGGGAGTGAGTACAATGGGAATGAAGTGCACAAACTGTGGTGGTAACGACAAGGTGAAGAAGGCAAGAATTGCCATAGTTGGTGGGGTTATCTTTCTTCTTGGAGGTAAGCAGTCAACTAATGAATTTGCTCTTTATACTATCCAGTCTGACAACTTTTTGTGCCAATTTTTCACAATCCTTTTTCCACTTAATGCACTTTTTTTTTTTTGTGGGCCAAGCTGTAAAAACTGTCCTCATACTCATTTTTTTTGTTCTGCATTTGCTGCCCTCTTGTTCTCTAAAGTCCACCTTTATACTCCCTCACCTTTGCTCATTGTTTGTATATTGTGCATATACATTTGATGAAAGGTGTTCCTTGCTCCCCCCAATACGTTTTCACCCTTTTTTTCCTTGGCTAATTAGGAATAGCTTTCCCAAACAAAACTTAGTCCATTGCCTTCATGTTCTGTTAGCTTTTCTTCCTTTATGTTTGCAAAAGTATTGATCCTTAGTATTTTACTACTCTAACCTTCCATTGTTTACATTTTCTCTCACTGCATGGTAGTCTCTAATATTAAAATAAAAATTGCATCATTATTCCCTATGGTATGCAGTTTATTTGTTGAATAACTCGCCAGCTTAAGGTTTAAACATGACACTTCAGCAATGATCCAGGCAAGTGTGTCCCCAATGCAAACAGCTACTTCAGTATGGTATGTCTGTTATGTTAAAAATTATGCAGATTTCATTTGAAGTAGTCTTGATAATTGCGTAAATATTGGATTATTTTAGGGTGTAATAAATTGCCAGGGATACAAATAAACTAGGAGGGGTAGAGTTCAAAGGGTTGCCAACTATGTTTTTTTTCCTTTAGAAATATTCTCCAAATATTTGTCTCTAGCTGTAGTATTTGCTTTACTCTATAAAGGTCTGTAGTAGTGTGTGTTTTTTTTTTTTTTTTTTTTTTTTTTTTGTTACTAAAAGCCTGTCATGAGTCGAAGAGGGATAGAGCTACTATGCAGATTCTAAGTGCAGCACCCTCCGTGGTAAATAGTTCTGAAAATCCAGCTTTCAGTACTGGGGGGAATTTTGAAATTTATAGGGTTAAGCAAATAAGGCGATGACTTTGCATTCTGAGAAAAAAGCAGTTAAATCTGTAACTTAAATTTTATGGTAATTATGCAGATGCTTTTCTAACAGTGTACTGCAGAGTATGTATTCCAAAAAGTGTATGGTGCATGTTTGTCTACATGCTAGGGATATCGTAGTGACTGCTTTTTCAGTTTTGTTGTCTTCATTCTGTAGTTTGGCTTTCTATTTTAATATAGCCTAGAACTGTTTTTTTCCCCCTTTTCCATTGAGCATGTAGGAGTCCTTGAATTCTTGGTTTGTTAGAAAAGTAGCTACTGCTTTTAATCTAAGCTTGTCCTTTGGGGTTTCCCTGTCAATTTTGCCATTAATTTATGTGCACCTTCTTCATTGTGCAAACACTGTCCTCTGCTTCTCTACTTTTGAATAAAAAAAAAAAGTTGCTCACCCCTACCTTTTCTCCTTTCCAGCAGCTCTATCTTAAGGGAACATGAATGGCAAACGCATTTGTTTGGTCTGTCATTGATCGTTGTCTATTACTGAAAATTTTTGTCAGAATTCTTCCTTAAATGCACTCCCCTTTGGTGTGCCATTGTGTGGCATTTTGATTTATTTTCAGTGGCTTGCTAGCTTTCCAGTTTGTTCCATTCCTTTTCCAGCCTTTATCAACCACACTTGTAGTTGCCACATCCCACAGTGTTAATTCTTCTTTTGTCTTTCGCAATCACCCCACCCGATTGCCTTTCTTTTATCCTTTTGTATTTCCTTTTGATCTGATCTCCTCTGCATACTATTCCCTTTTTCTACTGCTTCCACAGTTATGCTCACCAGTGCATGGTGGGGAATAGTCATGTAGGTTGACAGCTTAAGCTTTGAACTGTCCTTAAGGAAAGGAGACTTACACTCCTTCCCTGTAGAAATATTAAGTATTGTTTGCTTGTCTGTCCTCTAGACAGTTTTCAGTCTTCTTTATTACTAAAAAACTTCTGCCCCTCATCTGAATTTTCTGTTCCTTGTACTCCTTCAGTTCACCTAGATTTCCTAACTCCAGCTACATTATCCAGAAACCCTTTTGCTCTTGTCTGGTAGTCTCCTTTTTTGTTTGCCCTGTTTTTTTTTCTCTCCTAGTACTCTTCATCTCCAGTTCCAGATGATTGCTGACCTTTCTGATCTCACCTTTACTATGAATACTGGTAATTTAGGAAGGATCCAATTACATCAAGCACCAGTGTTGTTGCTGTCTCCCACACAAACCAGTATATCTGGCACTGAGAAGGTTGACATTAACACCAGACCTCCAGCACCACCCACACCTACACAACACACCCCCACATATGTGGAGGTCCTCAAAAAAAGCATACCCAAACGAGAGACCTCCGAGGCATAGATGCAGGCAAACTCCACTGCCCACCACATATAGTCCACACACCTGTCAGCCACTAAGGCCTAAACATAAACCCAACATATTCATAGGGGACTCCATTGTGAGACATACAGATGTGCCCCTCACCAGGCTGGATAAGGAGAAAGTCGTAGTTTGCTGGGTGCCAGAATCTGCCATATCACCAATGCACTCAAGTCTCTCAAAAGGTATTGCTATGACTTTTAGTCCATGTTTGAGTGAATGACCTTGAGATGTACCTGTACCTCCCTGGACTATTTGAAGAGACATGATTGAGCTTGCGGAGTATATGTCCCAGGCAGGTATGTTCCTAGCCTTAAGCAGCATTCTACAGTCACCCAGAATGATGCCTCAATACAAACTGAAAATGATTGACTTTATTGGCTTAGTTTCTGATGTCATTCCAAGGGGATCCAGTACCTGAGAACCTGGAATGACATGATTGACTAGCCTCAATGCTTTGCCAGGGATGGCCTGCATATGTCTCCCTTGGGCTTCAGGCTCCTGGCAACGGCTCTTGTCTCCCCACATAGTGCCTTTTTTACGCAATGCCATGATGTCAAAACTACCAACATGAAAATTTCATCAAAACGTAAATTGGTCATTCTGCTAAATTCTACGAGTCTAAACATGAAACTGCACTCATTCCAAGCATTCTTAACCCTGGAAGAAGTTGACATTTGTGCAGTCACAGAAACCTGGTTCAAAGCTGCAGAGAGCACCCTAGCCACACCAGGTTACTAAAGGCCCGTATTCAAATCATGGCTAGCTACAGGCCTCCAACTCTGACTTCAAGATGCCCACATCACCTATCTGGACCTCTTCGAACCTATCACAATTCAACCCTTTACCATGATCCTGGGTAACTATCCAACCGTAGATTGGAAGAAATACTTGTCCCAAAACACAAACTGCCAGATTCCTTTAGTCAATGCAAATGCCTTGGGCCAGTTGGTTGAGACCCCCACGAGGTGAAAAAATATCTTGGACTTGTGTTAACCAACATGAGTAACCACTGCAGCATCCCTACAGTGTCGTCATCCCTGGAAAGGTCTAACCTCAGAAGTCTCTTTCGAAGTCGCCATCTCCCCTAACACCCCCCCAAAAGCAGATTATAACTTCCTGAGGGAAGGTGTACACAGCTTCACAGCCCCTCCCCCTCCAAGAACTAGCACATATGTCCAGAGTACTGTATAAGCATTTATATAGCTGCATGGAATCTGGGAATACCAGACTGGACAAAATCCTCCTCAAGGAAGAGTTAAACCTGTCTGGTGGATATCTACAATAAACTCTCTAATAAAAGGAAAAAAAAATTGCTGTCCAGGACCAAGAAGGAGCAGGTGTCTAATTTGAAACTGTCCCTCCTTGGCCTGAAAAAGCAAATAAGAGCATTAGTGAAATTCTCCAAAGCAATCCTCTGGTCTAGACTGGCCATATCTACTAAAGAGAATCCTAAGGTTTACTTTATGTTCACATTCTCAAGGGAGCCACCCAGATCTGCCCAGAACTAGTGGTAAAGCACACCACATACGTAAAGCGCACCACATGCACAAACCCTGTAGATATAGCCAACCTGCTGGCAGACAAGTTCAGTGAAAACTTCACTCCTCTTTCTCCCAATCAGTAAAACAGGGGTACCTGCCCCCTCCCCTTATTTCTAGGGAGCAAGGCATCACTGCCCCCTCAAAGGCAAAAAATACAGCCTCCATGGGGCCCGATAACCTCCAGACTGTATCCTACATGAACTCTGTCAGGAACTTGCAGCACCATTAGGCGCCCTATTCAACCAAAGCCGGAGTACCAGTTTCATCCCAGCCAAGTGGAGGATAGCTACCGTTGTCCCTCTCCACAAAGGTGGGAGCGTCCACTGATCCAGGAAACTATAGCCTCCTGTGCCTAACTAGCCAGATCTATAAGGCCATGGAGCGGATTGTCCTAGACCTCATTAACCAGGACAATGGCAACTTCCAGACACTTGATCCCACACTGTTTGGCTTTGTCAAGGGAAGGTCATGCCTGTTAAATTTGGTTGACTACTTTGAGATGGTCAGAGGCCATAGATGAGGGGAAGACTGCTGACCTGGCCAAGGCCTTTGATATTATTCCCCACTCTAGTATAATAGACTCTCTCTCAACTAGGGATAAAGCCATATGTTACCAGACTGATACCTAGTCAAACTAGGGGAAGCCCCCTCTGGTAGACGAGCAACATACCCCAGAGATCAGTCTTGGGGTTTCTGCTGTTTGCGGTATTTCTCAGAGGTAAAGGCCAAATCTAGTGGGCTATAGCTGACTAAGTTTTCAAACTGCAAGAGACTGGTGCGATCATAAATTCTCCTAGTGATGTGGACAGAGGGTCTCACTCAAACAAATGATCGGTGCCAGAAACATGGCCTCCAGCTGAATTCCAAAAAAAGCTTTTTCCCTTTTGGGGACAATGACGTTCTGTCACAGAGATAAGGCACCAAGCATGCGATGGACCACCAAATTGACTTTGGACCACCATATTGCCTCCATTGTATGGAAAGCTTTCTACGTGGCCCACCTCATTAGTAAAGGTATCTCATTCAGGGGCAAGGTGGTCATAACCTCCTTTACAAGACTCATTGAGTAGAATGTCCCTTTTGGCATGTACCTCACAAAGCACGTGCAGCAGCTGGAGAGACCACAGAGGTTCCTCACGCAGAGAATCCAGGGCCTCAAACATCTACCCTACATGGCTAAAAGCCCTGTCCCTCTACTGTCTCCTAAGGACTCCTCAGAAGTAACCGGTCTCTGGCATACAAATAATTTTCAGACCCCACCCGACGGGACTGTTGAATATCCACAAGTTAATCTCCACTCTGTTAACCCTCACACGCGACCTCAACCTGGTCTGTGACATAAATAGGACTTGTTGGCGGGACAGATTTGTGTCCCAGAGACTCCCCCTTTGTGGAATAGATCTCCACGTAAAGCAGAGAACCTCATTAAAGGACAAATTACAGGCAAGCAATGAAAAAACATTTTTTATCTTGCTGTGATTTACTGCACCTCCTAAAGCTGCCTGCAGCAAAATAATTACTCATTACTAATTTTATTTATTTTTTTTATTCGCGTCTGCTCTCATGGGAGCAGACATTGTGATTCCTTTGGAAAGCTAAATCTGTCTCTGTGCACAAACTGAGAACAAGTAGCCCTATCATTTGTTGTCTGACTAGACTTCCATTCACTTAGAATGGAACACCTGAAAAAAAATGCCACACTTTTAAGTCTGCAGCTCGTGTCATTGACTGGTATGTGCTGAGGTTTACAAATGTTGTACCTATTGATGTACTACACATTCTCTGAAAGAAACTTGCAGAAGTGTCGTCAAATTACTGAGAGGACTTTTCACAAGGAGCAGTTTTGAAAGTTTCAATTCCTAGCCAAGTTACTCATCCCATCTCCCCTCCTTCAGTGGGCTACAGTGTCACATTTCCAGCTTTGCTAGATTCAACTATTTGTCGGCTTTGCATGACAATGGGCATTAAAAAAAAAAAAAAAAAAAAAAAAAAAATTCCCAGCCTGGTGGGCCACTAAAACTGTTCCCTTTGTGTCTCGACTTCTGAATAGCATTTCCCCAGGAATAAAAAAAAAAAGCATCAGTCCAGAGTTTGGGCCAATCTATCCATTTCTAAATGTGCACAGTAAAACATTCAGTTTATAATGCATTCTGGCTACTGACATGGTTATCTTTGCGTAGTTATTCTCTTATAGCATAACCTGAATGTATGGTATTCAATGCCGAGCTTTACAGCAGTTTTCAGTTTCTTAACAATGACCTCCCAAGCCTCTGATGTGACCCAGTACTTTGTCAATATACTGTAAATACATAGATTAATACAAATATTTGTGCACATATGACACTTATTAATACACATATACTATCATTAAAACAAGATAAAATGCAATAGAAGTTATATCAATATAGTTATGATTTCTAGTTTATAACCCTGTTTGTCTATGGAAACTTCTCTTTGAATTATTGTTCAAGCAATTGTATATTTGTTGTATATTATCTTGTTTGTTTCTCAGTAGTCTAACCACAGTGTGCTGCATCAATTGTAAAACTCTGATTTTACTCCTTTTATATTTTCTATGCTCTTTGTACAAAATAGCTATGTTTGTATAATTTATTTTATAATTGTTTACTATGTATCTGGAGCTTCTCCCAGAGACTCCGCTGAAAACAGTCGTCTTGTGTCCAATCTGACTAACCTGGTAAACAAATGGAAAATAAACAAACAAAATATACTAAGAAAAATCAATATGCCAAGAAATATCCAAAACTTAAAAAAAACACAGAAGGAAGGAAAATGTTTCTTTGATGCTGTCATGAAAATCCCACTCACTTATTCAGATATGGGCAAACATATGGGCACACTGATGTCCCATTCTCCAGGCTAAACAAGGTTACTGTCAGCTGCCTGTCTGGTGCCTGGATCCACCACACAACCCACACACTCAAGTCACTCCACAACAAGTACAAATGTGACTGTCATTGTCTGTGTGAATGAATGACCTGAGATGTACCTACCTGGGCTACATGAAGAGACATGGAAGAGCTCCGATCGTGTAGCTCAGGCAGGTATGACCCTAGCTCTGAGTAACAGGAACAGGCAAGCATAAACTGAGGGTAATGCACTCTATGCTAAAAGTCTAAATCTCAAAATGCACTCGCGGCACTCCTTAAAATGGAGAACATCGATATCTGTGCAGTGACAGAGACCTGGTTCAAGGCTCCAGAGAGCACCCCTGCACTACCAGGCTATAACTCGTACCACACTTCGGCCACCTAACCTGGACCGGAACACCAAAGGCGGAGGTGTCCATACTCTAAGGATATCCACACCTCCAGGCTAGTTGCGCAGCATAATGCATCCAAGGTTATCCAAGTGCAACTAACTCTGGGCAAATCTGCAATCCAAATTGTAGCTTGCTACAGATCCCCCACCATGCCCCAGGATTCTCACTCTTTTCTTGATATACTGGAAAATACTGGGGTTCAACCAAACACCCTAATGGGCAATTTCAGCTACCCCACCACTAACTAGGAAAACTACTGCTGTACCAACTCCTTCGCTCAACACTTTCTGGAATTAATACATTCCAGTGCCCTGGATCAACTTATCCACACCTCCACCAATGGCAACAATATCCTAGACCTAGTCATTACCAACATGAGTGACTGGTGTTCCACACCTGAAGTAAACTCCTCATTGGTCAGATCCGACCATAAGCTAATCACCCTAGATATCCACATCCTGTCCCCACCCCCCATTAAGGAAACTACGGTAAAAAAATTTCTCCAAAGCCAACTTCATGCTTAAGACAGAAGTGCCGAACTTCATGACACCCATGCAGATGGACAATAGTTACGACTGCTGAATCCTACACAAATGCACTCTATAAGCACTTACACAAGTGCATGGATCGTGTTATCCCAAACAGAACCAAGAAGCTATCCTCCAAAAAAGGAAGCCAATCTGGTGGTCCTTTATGGCAGGGGAAGAAACTTGTTGCAAAAGAGTGAAATCCCATGAGTGGTGGAGCTCCCTGGTCAGCCTCAGTAAGAAGCTGAGATCCCTTATAAGAGCCTCCAAAGCTAGCTATGAAAACAAAATCGCCACAGATTCCAAGGACAACCACAAAGCATTCTATAGCTATGTCAAGAATCTCAATGGCAACATCCAAATCTGCTCTGAGTTGCAGCACAACGGCACGAAAATTACAGAACCAACTGATATTGCCAAACATCCTGGTAGATAGCACTGTACCCCCCCCCAACCCGTGAAAGGGCCAATATCTATACAGTAAGAATGCAGAGTCCTTGTAATCACAACTACACAGGTAAAAGCTGCACTCTCTCCAAAGCCAAAAACGCAGCATCCATGGGACTGGACAACATCCCAGGCTGCATTTTACACAAACGTCAGAATGAACTGGCTCCCCACCTAAGCACCATGTTCAATCATAGCCTCACATCAGACTTTGTGCCCACTGAATGACGCACAGCAGCAGTTATCCCACTCCACAAAGGGGGAGCCACCACTGATCCCGGGAGCTATCGACCTATTAGCATGATGAGCCTGGTCTGCAAGGCCATGGAACATATCATCATGGAACTCGTAAACCAAGACATTGGTAACTGCCAAACTCTGGACCCCACCCAGTTGGGGTTTGTGGAAAGGCCGATCATGCCTCCTGAACCTAATCCATTTCTTTGAGGCAGTCACCAAAGCCTTAGATGAGGGTAAGTTGGTTCACACAGCCTATCTTGACCTCGCCAAAGCTTTCAACAACATCCTCCATTCTGGAATTATAGGTAAACTAGGTATAAATCCCTAAGTCGCAAGATGGGTTGCCAACTGGCTCATTGACCGAACCCACACTGTAAAAGTTGCAAACTCCAAATCTGACTTCAAATCCGTGACAAGTGGAGTACCACAGGGTCCAGTCCTGGGACCTCTCCTGTTTTGTATCTACTTCTCTGAAGTGCAGGTTAACACAGAAGGCCTCTGGCTAATGAAGTTGGCAGATGACTGCAAACTAGGAGCCATAGTAAAGTCCCCAAATGATGTAGATATCCTACAGAAGGACCTCACTGGACAGATGCCTGTTGTAAGAGCCATGGCCTCAAGCTCTGTGCCAAAAAGTGCGTTGTCATCCCCTTTGGTAAAAACTCTGTACCCATGCACTACCACATAGGCAGCAGTCTAAACACCGAATGTGTGATAAGAGACTTTGGGACCCATGTGGACAGTAGTCTGTCTCCCTTACTACTGTGGCGATGTGATTGTCAAAAGTCCTACGTGGCACACCTAATCACAAAAGGGTTCTCATCCAGGAAAAAAAGGTCATTGTCCCCATCTACTCAACACTCAGAACCATTATAGAGTACAACGCCCCTTTTTGGAATGTAGCTTGACATCTGCAGCAGCTGGAAAGGCCACAGAAGTACCTCACAGAGGATTACTGGCCTCAAACAGATGCCCTACACTGACCATCTCAAACTCCAGCTTTACTCCATGGCATATCGCCTACTCCAAGGTGATTTCTGCCTAACATATAAAGCTATGTCCAACCCAGAGCTGTTGGACATGCTACACCTAAAGAAATTCCAATCCCTCCGAGCTACACGCTCTAGGGACCTATACCTTGTCATCACAATAAACAGGACATGCTGGAGGGATAGATTCCTGTCCCAGAGACTTCCCATACTCTGGAACAAGCTACCCATCTATGTCAAGCAAAGTTCCTCATTAGCACTCTTCAAGAAAATACTCCAGGAATCACTTCTGTGGCTCTGCTCGACATTGGCACAGGAAAATAACTTTCTTGGGTGGCATAAGCCAGAGAACCTTATTGGCTAGGCTTACTTAGGCCCTTGGGCCGATAGCCTAGTACCTACCTATGAACCTATTTAGACTAATGTGTAGCATTGAAATGTGCTGACATAATGGTGACATTTCATTATTTACTCATAAAGCAAATGTCAGAGTGGAAAAGTTCAAATGGTGGATAAAGAGGAGGGGAAGCGAAGAAAGCGTGAGTATTTGTTAGAAGCAATTAGGGTAGATATGGGAGGCAGGAGAAAAAAAATAGTAAAAGTAACAAAGAAACTAAACCAAGGAAAAGAGGAAGCAACATGGACAACATTTTGTGTGTGGTGTAAAAACTATAAAGCAAATCTGCACTGATGCATGCTTTCTGCCCTGCTGAGGGGGGACACTTGTGCAAGTGCAGTGGACTGGCTCCAGTAGGAAGGGATGGCAGCATACCTCTCTATCGTAGAACAAGAAACCTGGACAAGGCCATAAATGGGGGGCAAAGGCCCAGAAATTGGGACAATTTATAAATATTGCACTTGCAAACTTAAAGTTGATAAATGGGTTTTGCATCCGAGTGAATTTTCTTAAGGATATGAAGTCTGAAAACCAAATGCCTGTCAACTTTCTGACTTCAGTGTTCAATGATCTGCCAGTGATTTTGACCAGAAAACTGCAATTTTATGAAAAACAGACAAAAATCTGGACTTTCTGCAAAAATCTGTACTGTTGAGGGGTATGGATGGGAGTCTTGAACAAACACCCATCAAGCATTTTCATTTGTTTGCCACAGCCATTACTGCAGTGTTTTTCAGAGAGATGGGAAAAGCCTTAAATTTGACTAGTATGTTTGTTTTATTTTGCATTTGTTGACCGGGAGAGTCCAACTGGATTAAAAGTCCATTTTCAGTGGAGGCCTGGGAGAAAAGCTCCAAGAACAATTTTTTTACAAAGCGTAATTTTAAGGACTGACTTTTGACGTACAATTTCCATAGAGGAGACTTTGACTTGCATGTTCATTCATTCTCCAATATAATATTACATTTTAGAAGATATTCCTAAGTTTTTAGGATTCCTGTGATAGATTTACTATCTGAGTAAAAGCAGAGACGTAGAATAAGGCTCAGAGAGGGCAGATGATGGTCGCTATAGTTGAGAAGGATACCAAATTGATAATTATGTCTTCGCCTGGTTTTAGTTGCTTATGGAGAGCTCAACATTGCTGGGGTAGTTTTCCTCAACTTCTGGAGAGATTGGATGAGCAGTAGATTAACAGCCCTAAGTGGGTACAGTACTAAGATTGGTTGGTTTAGCAGAGTTACTTAAGTTAGGTGAAGTGTTGTAATGTGCCATTAGACAGGGGGGATACAGGAGCACAGTCTATTTATTCAAAAAGTGAGTTTTCACAAGTTTCTTGAACTGTGATGAGGATTTGTTAGTTATGGAAGGGTGTTCCAGGTTTTTGCTATACAGTGTCTGTAGACAGACTTACTAGCTTTATTGTTATATTTGGTTACTTTGAGGAGGTTTTGTGTGCTAGACCTCAAGGGCTTGGTGGTTGGTTGTATAGGGCTGCAAAAGATTTTGTAGGGCTGGGGTGTTTTCAGAGTTGGGTATTTTGTGGGCTAGTGATAGTCTGAGTTGTAGTAGTAGTAGTAGTGGTAGTTTTAGCTAGGCATTCACAGTGATGTTCTGATGGGAGAGGTTGTGAGGTTGTAGTGAATTTGGCCATCTTATTGTAACAACTATCAAGTTTGTTTAGGTCAGATATGTGGAGATTTGTAAGCACAGGGGAGGCATAAAGTAGGGTGGATAGTAGGGGAGTCCTCGCTATTGTAGTTTTGGAGTGGTGAGTAAAATTTTTTATTGCGGTACAGTAGGTCAAATCTAAGGTGATATCTATTTCAACACCTAATAGTTTGGTATGATTTCTGGGGGTGGTTGTGGTCTTGTTAAAGGAGGAGATGAAAATCAGTGGGAGTTGTGGCTCTGTGGGAGTTAGAGTACTAGCTTTGTTTTACTTGGGTTCGGAATTATCTTTGATTTGTAATCCCAAGTTTCTGCCAGGGAAAAGCATCCTTAAGTTAGGGATTGAAGGATGTCAGTTGATTTTGGCTGCACATATTATGGCGGTATCATTTGCATATTGCACTATTGAGGCTTTAGGAATACTGTTTGTGAGCGGATTGGTGAAGAGGGTAAAAGTGGCCCCAGGATGGAGCCTTGGGGTACTCCTAGGGAGATTGGTAGGGAGGGGGAGTTGGTTTTGCCACAACAGCTTGTTTCCTTCCCTCTAGGTAGTTTTTGAGCCAGGAGATGGCAGGGGTGGTAAGGTTTATGGTTGCTAGTGAAAGGAGTTTATTGTGGTTAACCATAATGAATGCTTTGGACAAGTCGAAGGTGGCGGATACAGAGTCTGTTTCTGTGAGTATTGACAATGTTGGTGGAGGTGCTATGGAAGGGTCTAAAGCCATGTTATGTTGCTATTAGATTATTTTCTAGGAGATATTTCATTAATTGCTTGTGTATTACACTCTCAACATTTTAGATAAAGGGGTAGTATGGATATAGGGTGGTAGTTATGGAGTTCCAGGGAGGTCCCCCCTTTATGTAGAGGGATGATGTGTGATATTTTCCATAGCTTGGGTACTGTACACTCTGAGATGGAGCTGTTAATTAAAATGGAGACAGGCTATGATGTGGCTTCTGCAGCCAGGTGGAGGAATTCAGCGGGTAATTTATCTGTGGCTAGAGACATTGGTTTGAGCTTGCGGAGTAGTATTTCAATGGATTTGGCTGGTTCTGAGTGGAAGCTGAACTTGGAGCAATTAGTTGGGGGTGGGGGTGGATTTGCAGGGTGGGGATGTCATAAGGTTGGCTGTTTCCAAGGGTCTGGATGGTTTTTGTAAAGTATTTATTAAACTGAGTGGGAATGTCTTGGTTATCTATTTTTTGGGGTTGGGGTAGTTTTGCCTGGTGGTTGGTTGTAGAACAGAGTTAATTGCTACCCAGAATTTTTGTGGGTTGTTCCTATGCTTATCTTGTAACTTTTGGTAGTATGATGTTTAGTCTGTGGTGATTTTTTTTTTTTTTTTTTTGGCTTTGTTACGTAGTTAAACGTATATTTGTTTGTTCAATTGGGATTTACTGTTGAGGTAGTTGGTCCAGGTCTAGTTTCTTTTTTTGAGGGATTTTGTCTGGGGTTAACCAGGGGGCATGTTTAGTTTTAATTTTTGTTCTGAAGGGGGTGTGATGGTTAAGGGTGGAAGGTAGTATTGAAATATAGTACAGCTTCATCAAGAGGTAGATTTTTTAGGGGGGTCCAGTTGCATGTTTTTAGGTTGTTTATAAAGTTGGAGCGGTTGTGTGTTCTGTTTCTAATTAGGCGCATAGATATTTGGGTCAGTTGTGGTGATTTTGATCAGAGTAAGAATGTGGCTTGGGTGGTCACTCAGTATCTGGTAGACACCCTGCTAGGGATGTCAGTGATGTGTGGGATAAGAGTATCCAATCTAGAGTAAACTGGTGTTTTGGTTCTCTTGTCTGTTCTTGTGGGGGAAGTGATGAGTTGGGTTAGGCCATGTAGGTTAATATGGGAGAGTGGGTTATGACTGGAACACTTGCCAGTCGGTATTAAGGTCTCCTAATACTATGCTCTCCTGGGGGAGGGAGTTGGATATCCATTCTAGGAGTTTTTCTGTAATGGGGATATTGCTTCCTGGAGGGATGTAGCATCCTATGATTGTGTTTACTATCATAGTTTTATTAGAATGAGTTCAACTTTAAGGTCTGGGGTTATGTCTACTTTCTCAAGGATTAAGTGAGATTTATACCCTATAGCACCCCCCCTTTATATTGTAACCTGGTGGAGTGATTTCATTGTTGTGGTTGCCTGGCTTAAGCCAAGTCTCTGTTAGTCATTTTCTCAGGTTGATAAATGGAGAGTAGTGCAATGAAGGTCATGGATTTTTAGTATACTTCTGACATTAAGTTTAAAATGTGTGGATTTGTCTCTGAGTAGGGTATCATTCAGATTGAGGGTTGGAGCTCCTAGATTTTGTGGACCTGGGTTTGGGTGTATATCACCGCAGCTAATGAGTTTGGGCTCTGAGGTAAAAGTAGTTTTAGAATCTTAGTTCTTTATAGTTTGGGACTGGTAGTGTGATGTCTGTAATCTGTGTGCATAGTGGTGAATAAAGAAGGTTTGGTAATGATACGGGACTAGTTGAGTAAAAGGGTTTGTAAGAATGTTATTGGAAGTAGTTTTTTCTTGGTAGGTGGATACAATTAAGCTGTTTTTGGTGGTTGATAGAAGTTGAGGGTGGATACACCTAGGAGCAATAGTAAGAGGTGTATGTATGTGGGTTTGGGTAGTTCGGGCATGGTTTGGTTGGGTTTGGTCAAGAGAGATCTGCTTGGGGTGGGGTGGGTGTGGTGGATGATGAGAGGTGGTGTTTGTGATTGTAAGGTAGTTAAGATGGAAGACTGTGCTTTACAGGATGTGGAATAGTGGAAGAGAAGGAAATGGGTAGAGGGGTGGGACAGGTTCAGTGATTGGTGGTTAGCATGATGGGAGTGGCTAAGTTCAGTTGAAATGTAGCACTAGTGGGGGCGGGTGGGAATAGGAATTACTTGTACTGATGCAGTCGCACTGAAAAGGGTCTGGGGAAGCTTTCTCACCACAAGCAGGCCAAAAGACCACTTTCAAAATGGCGCCACTCAAGGAGACCCACTAATATAGACTAGTTTATGTGCATGGGTGAGGAGGGAGATGCAAAATGGGGAAGGTATAACCAGAAAAAGCAGGTAGAGATCTGGCCCGCCCCTTCACAGAAGACTGCAATCGGCATAAGAAGTGGAAGCCTTGGAGCTGTAATGTAAGTGTAACAAGGACTAGGTAGAAGCAGGACATTAACAGTGTAAGCAGTTGGTGCAGAAACACTACTTTATGGCCTTGGTGTGCAGCTAATACAGAGGAAGGTAAATCTAATTGGGGGACAAAATACACCAAGTAAATGGTACTGGTCTTAATTTACAAGTATTCATTGTGGAGGTAGATCTGTTTGGGACAAGATACAGCAAGTGCATTAAGTTATGCCAGCTAGTGGCAATGGCCAAAGCTATATTTGCCTGGGGGGGTCCTTGCAGGTGTGCACGTGGGCCAAAACTATGTTTAAAAAAAATTAACGAGTAAAATTAACAAGTGTGCTGTAAAAGGATATGCAAATGTTTAAAACATAACTGTTAAGGACCATATCTGCTAATGACAAGAACTGTAAATATGTCCCCTTTGCAGAGTTTGCTCGTGGCTGGTGGCATTTCTTCTTTTTTTACCTATGCAGACTTGTCTGGTAGGTATCCTTATTAAAGTGTTATTCTTGGCTTGCAATAACTGTAGGGAGAAACCGGACCATAGCAGTTGTGTGGGTGTGGGTAGCTGTGTTTGTGGAAGGTGGAGGTGTGCCTTTGTGTGTGGTGCAAATATTATGCATTATGCAATGGAGAGATTAAGAATAAAATTGTGCTCAGTGAAGTCCCTAGCAATTTCATCACTGCTTGATTCAGACCGGTACATCCCTCTGTTTCAGTACGTTTGAGTGCATTGTTTGGAGTGTGGTATCATTGCTACAGCTGCTGGTAGTCTTTCAATACAAGTATCTGCTTTGAAAGTTTTATCCGGGAGTCTGTTGCGGAGATGAGAAAAACGCTGCAAGTATACAGGTAAGACAAACTACATAAGGCAATAGTAAGAAAAAGTACGAGGTCACATCAGACGCTTGGGAGGTCATTGTTAAGAAACTGAGAACTGTTGTAAAATTTAACATTGAATACCATAAGTTCGTTATACTATAAGAGAATAACTATGTAAAGATAACAATGTCAGCAACCAGAATGCATTACAAGCTGAATATTTTACTGTGCACATTTTAAAAAATGGGTAGACTGGCTTAAACTCGACTAATAAGTTTGTTTTTTTTTAATTCTTGGGAAATGCTATTCAGAAGTGAAGACATACAAGGGAACAGATTTAGTGGCACACCAGGCTATTTTTTTTGTCTATTGTCATGCAAAGCTGACTAGTTGAATCTACCAAAGCTGGAAATGTGCGACTGTAGCCCACTGAAGGAGGGGAGATGGGAGGAGTAACCTGGCCAGGAACTGAAACTTGCAAAATTGTTCCTTGTGAAAAGTCTTGTTTATTTCCGTAATTTGTTGACACTTTTGCAAGTTTCTTTCAGAGAACATGTAGTACATCACTAGAAACAACATTTGTAAAACTCTGCGCATACCAGGCAATGACACCCTAGCTGCAGACTCTTAAACTTGGCAGATTTTTTTCAGGTGTTCCATTCTAAGTGAATGGAAGTCTAGTCTTGACAAAAATGGTAGGGCTATTTGTTCTCACAGTCTGTGCATTATGGGACAGATTTAGCTTTCTAAAGGAATCATGATGTCTGCCCCCATGAGGGAAGACGAGAGTAAAAACAAAATTAAAATTAGGAATGAGTACTTATTTTGCTACAGGCAGCTGTGGGAGGTGTAGTAAATCATGCCAAGATAGTTTTCTTCATAATTTGCCCATAGTGGTCCTTTAAACCTTTTTAAGCACAGCCTGGATAACTGGATAGGGAACAGAAAATACACCCCTGGGATTCCACCTGCGTCTCCCCTTCGCAGTGGCATAAGAGTCTGACTTGTTGGAACAAGGGCTAAATTCTTGGCTAGGCTTGTAAGGGCCTCTAGGCTAGTAGCCTAGTGTCTTCCAATGAATATCTTTTGAGGTTTATATAAATATACCTTTTACAAAGGGCAATGTTACACTGAAAACCTTCCTAAAGCAATAGCAAATTCTAGGCCCTAAACAGTTGGTCTCTGTCATTCTCAAGTGTGTGTGGTTTATTTCTCTGTTTATAACTTAAGCCACTTTATACTCTACCTTTTTCTACCTGGTTTGCACTGGCTCTCCTTTTGATAGACTTTTTTCAGCATACCATCTGATTTCCATTGTACATGCGTGTTTGTCTTGAGTCGCTCTGTAGGTTTATATCTTAGTTGCTCTGTATGTGATTTAATTTATGAATGGAGGGAAGGCTGTGAGAGAGGAGTGAACTTGGACATCTGGGCCCTTAAGATACACTGCCTATATAGGTAATTGGGTTGTTTAGAGAAGGCTAAATATGCATTTGTAGTGGAACCTGATGCCACCTTGCCTTTACTTTGGGTTCTGTTATGGCTGGCTTCTTGAGCAGCGTTAACGTAAGGGTATGAGCATGACATCTGCTGCCACCGGTTGTAAAACTGTCAGTACGGGTATAAAGGGAGGTAGCAGATGCCATTTACTCAAGTCTTTCTTGCCGCGGAGCCCGAAGCAGATGCAATTCGCACTAGTGCCGGTTGGCCATTTACCTTTGTTTTGCTTTCTGACTACCAAGTTGAAGACTCCTTCAGACAAGTACCCTGTTGGGGAGCCTCTTCTTGCTTTAACAAATGTCAGATAAAGTTAACTGTCGTGCCTGTGGAAAACAGATTCTGCACCATGATTTCTATTCCTATTGTATAACTTGTTTGGGCCTTGAGCACGATGTCCCTAACTGCAATCTCTGTGCTTCCTTTAACCCGCGTACCATATGCCGTAGAGCTAAGATTTTGTATAAGCATTTTGGAGTCTGGCCTAAGTTCATCTGCATGGCATCTTCTGGTCTCCCGACGTAGGATATTCCTAGGAAATTTGTCATCAGCACAGCAGTAGTCAGTGAGGTGCTTTCACAGCCCCTGCAGTCTGCAGATTTTCAGCCACAAGCATCTGTCGAGACCTTTACTGAGTCCTCCATGCTGCAGGCTGTTCATAGGTAGGTACTAGGCTGTCTGCCCTGGGGCCTATATAAGCCTAGCCAAAAAGGTACCCTGGCTTTTGCCACCCAAGAAAATTTTCGTGTGGCTTGTCTAGCTGAGCCACAGAAGTGATTCCCGGGGTGAATTTCCTATTTCCCATCCAATCAAGATTTTTTTTGAGTGCTAATTAGGAGCTTTGTTTGATTATAATAGGTAGTTTATTCCAGAGTATGGGAAGTGTCTGGGACAGGAATCTGTCCTTCTGGCATGTTCTGTTTGTTGTGGTGACAAGGTTTAGGTCCCTAGAGTGTGTAGCTTGGAGGGATTGGGATTTCTTTAAGTGGAGCATGTCCAACATCTCTGGGTTTGACATAGCTTTGTATGTTAGGCAGAGATCGCCTCTTGAGTAGGTGATATGCGACTGAGCAAAGCTATTATTTATTTATTTTACATTTGTTGACCAGGCTAGTCTAGCTGGATACATGTCCATTTTCAGTAGAGGCCCGGGGAGAAAAGCTCCACACATAGAAAGAATACAAAATACATTTACAAATGGTATAGAGTAGCATGACATATAGGCAATAGAGAAAGAGATTGTAGTTACATATATGTAAAAATAACAATCGCAACAATAACACTATTGTGTAGATAATCCTAAGCATGGCTACAAGATGAAGCCGGAGCGGTAGGTTAGTAATCTCTGGGGTGGAGACTAGTCTGGTTTAGAACATGGGCATGACCAATGAGACCTGAGAGAGTTTGAGGTGATTTTTGAATTGATTAATCGAGGTCATGAGTCTTAGGCAAGTAGGGAGGGAATTCCATAGCTTTCCAATGGAGTTGGCGTAGAGAGCATCGCCTCCAGAGTTATTGGATTTAATGGTAAGTACCTGGAGACTATTGGCTGACCTGAGAGATTTTAGGTTCGAGTAGGGGGTCAGGATTTTGCTCAGTGAGGGGGTTCTGTCCGGTTGGTTGATGATTTTAAAAGCTTCTGTAAGTTGGTTGAGTTTGAGAAGATTGGGGAGTTCTAGCCAGCCAAGGGTATTTAGGTTGAGGCAATGGTGAGTACGATACGGTGTTTCTGTGATAAATCTGGCTATATGATTATAGGCTACAGTAAGTTTGTTGAGTTCACGCTTTTTGAGGAACGATAGTATTGGGGAGGCATAAAGGAGTGTGGAGAGGAGATGAGTGCGAGCAATGGTTAATTTGGTGTGAGGGGTTAGGAAATTTTTTATTCTGTACATAGATCCTAGTTTTTTGTTTATGGATTTAATGGTTTGGTTAATGTGTATATCAAATTTAAGCTGGTTATCAATGGTCACACCTAGTAGTTTGGTATGAGAGACTGGGACTATGATGGTACCATTTGTGGATTTCACGTGGAACGTGTTGTCCGCATTCGAAGGTTCTTTTCCTAGAGGAGTAGATGCAGAGGGGAAAAATAGTAATAGTTTGGTTTTAGTAGGATTAAGGATGAGTTGCAGTTTAGAGAACCATTTTTCAACTAAAGTAAAACAGTTTTGGGTTATTGCTTGAAGTTTCAGGAGGGAGGCATCAGAACAGATCAAGGTGGAGTCATCTGCATATTGGATGCATGTAAAATTGGGGATGATTGAGTGAAGATCATTTATGAAGACTGAGAAAAGAAGAGGACCAAGTATAGAGCCCTGAGGAACACCGATGGTGTTAGGGAGTAGGCTGGATAGCTTGTTTTGCCATAGGACGGCTTGTTGCCTGCAAGAGAGGTAGGCCTTAAACCAGTTTATAGTTGGGTTGCCGAGATGTAGGGTTTCAAGGGTATGAAGCAGATGCTGGTGGTTGACCATGTCAAAAGCCTTTGATAGATCAAGGAAGAGAGCAGAGGAAATTAATTTGTTGCGGTAGTTATTGACTGAGTCAACAAAGGAGAGTAGGGCAGTGGTTGTACTGTGATGGGGGCGAAAGCCATGCTGGGTTGGGGACAGAAGACTGTTATAAGTGAGGTAGTGTAATAGTTGTTTGTGAATACACCGTTCCATGACTTTAGATATTGGGGACAATTGCTATGGGACGGAAGTTGGATGTTTCCGTCGAGGTCCCACCTTTGTGAAGAGGAATGATATATGAGGTTTTCCAAATAGTGGGAATGGTAGTTTCAGTTATAGTTCGGTTAATCAAGATTGATATGGGATGGTGTTACTGTCTGTGTAGGACATGCTATTTTGTCTTCAGACCCTCAAGCTGTTACTGCCTCAGATGGGTCCAGAGCCACTTTGCAGGCACTGGCTTCTAATGCCTCTTCTCTTGGACATGAGACCAGACTACCTTAGCTCAGACTTCTGCATTTGCTAGGCCTCCAGAGTCCCTCTGGATTGCTAGTAAACCTTCCAGCTGCAAACCTTCTCACAAGCAGGCGTCTGCCTCCCCTCCTGTACCTCCGTCTCAGTTGGTAAAGATGGCTGGTGATCTTTCCCTGGTTAGGGGTTCTCATTCCCCCCCTTCAAAGGGCTAGGGAATTATCTTCTGATTTGTCTCAGATTCTGAGATTTTCAATATGTCTGCTGGTGAAGAAGGAAATTCTCAACGTTTTTCTGGTTTTGAGGATTCTGATGCTGAGGACTCTATCCCTTCTGCCTCCCCTCCAGAAGATTTTTCCTTTGGGGGATATACTCTTGGGGAGCATTTTAAATGGGAATGTCAGGATTTTTCACAGTAAAGAATCAGGGAAGTTTTAGATTTGCCACAGCATAACCCTCTGGCTATACCTCCAGTTTTGGAAGTTGTGGATAATGTTTTCATGAAAAATTCTTCAACTCCTAATTCTGTTCCTCCTGCCCAAAGAAATCTGGATAGATATTACAGGGTTCCTGAATCTCATAAATTCCTTTTTAGAAACCCTGCTGCTGATCGAGAAATTATTTCTCAAGGCCCCAAGGGTGTTAAGGCTACTATTGCTAGAAACCCTGTGCCTTCTGTTAAGGAATCTAGGGCCTTGGACAGGTGGGGTAAAAGTCTATACTTCTGCAACTCTTGCCATTAGATCCATGAATTGTCTTTTTCACATGCTTAAGTATCAGCAGCATACATTGGAGGCTATTAAGGCTAAACTTGGAGATATTCCTTCCATGACTGAAAACAGATTTACAGGACTTACTGAATTCTGCCATTTCAGTTAATAAGCATTCACTTCATTGTGGTTTTGACACTTTGGAGGCTTCCTGCAGAGCAGTAGCCACTGGTTCTGTAATTGGAAGGCATGCTTGGCTCTGGGAGCAGCCTCTTTCTGAACCAGTCTAAATTGTTGGATGTTCTTTGCACAAGGACAATCTTTTTGGTAATGAGGCCGAGGAGGTACTGAAAGTTGGAGGATAAGGCAAAATCTATGCAAGCTGTAAAGGATTGGTTCAGCTGCCTCCGTTTAGTAGCCATTATCCTTCCAAGAATCTGTCTTTCCCTGATCCTGGCAAGCAGGGTTGCTCTAGGCATAGGGGTTTCAGATCTTCCAGAGGGCAGGCTTCTGCCCCTCAAAGGGCTACATCATGGCATTCTTCTGCTAAATCTGGGAGTTCTAAGCCAGCTTCCCAAAGCAGGCATTCTCTGACTCCGGCCTTGTGCGTACCTCTGGACCCTGGGTTTCCTTTGGGGGGGGGGGGTTTGCCAGGTACACAGAGGTATAGTCTACCATCGCAGATGACAAATGGGTGCTCAGTATATTATAAGCCAAGGTTACAAGTTTTACTTTCACACCTTCCCTGTTTTACAAGGGTACCCAGACATTCCCTGTTTTCAAGGGTACCCAGACATACCCAAAATTCTCAAGGCAGAGGTAGAAATCAATTTTTTTCTGTACAGACTATGGGGGCCATAGAGACAGTTCCTGCAAATCAGGCAGACCTAGCATTTTTAGTCTTTCTAGTACTCCAAGGGGGCACCTGGTGCCCTATTCTGGATCTCGCCATTCTAAACACTCTGGCGATTCTCAAATTCAATATGCTCCCCCTTCAACAATTACTACCAATGCTGAGCAAGGATTCATGGATGGTAACTTTGGATCTCAAGGAGGCTCATCTGCACATCCCAATAAGGGAAAGTTGCAGGCAGTTCCTTCACTTCAGGGCTGGGCAGCAACACTTTCAATTCTCTGCATTGCCCTTTGGCTTATCTACTGCTCCCAGAGTTTTTAAAAGTGCCTGGCTCCAGCCATTGCTTTTTGCAGGCAGAGAATTCCCATTTATCTCTTACCTGGATTATTCTCATTCAAGCAAATTCCCCAGAACAACAAGAAAAGGATTTGGATTTTGACATTCTCACCTCCTTGGGTTACACACTCAATGAGAAGAAGTCAAAGTTGGTTCCCTTCAAGGGAGATTGTTTTCCTGGGAGTGAGTTTGAATACAACCACCCAGATGGTATTCCTCCCTCAGATGATTTTTCCAGTTTATGAAATTGGCAAGCATGACCCAGCTCTCTGCAAGGCAATTCCTCAAAGCACTGGGGTTCATGGCTTCCATGTAGTTTGATGATCCCATATGCAAGGCTGCATATCAGAACTTCAAATGGTACCTCAAGTATCTTTGGTGTCAAAGCACGCAGGACTTGGACTTGATTATTCCTCTTGATTCCCTGGCTACAGATGGAGTTCCTCTGGTGAGCGACAGCCTGTTCTCAGAACAAGGGTCTGCCTTTCTGCCCACCGCCTGCCAGCCAGACTCTCCACAGATGCCTCAGATGTTGAATGGGGTGCTCATCTGGAGGGCAGGGGCATACAGGGTACTAAGAGCACCCAGCAGAATCATCTGCGCATAAACTTAATTGATGGCAGTGCAGCAGGCCTTGCTGGCTTTCATGGACCTACTCTACCCTGGGCCTCTGCTAATCAGGACTGACAATACCACAGTCGTGGTACATCAACAAGCAAGGAGGGACTCGCTCTTACCTTTGTGCAGACAAAGCATGATACTATGTTCCATAGCAGCATCCATGGGCTTGCATCTAGTAGCCCACCATCTTCCAGGGAGGCTAAACTCCTTGGTGGATCACTTGAGCAGACATGTTCTGGATCTTGAAAAGGTCCCTCTCCACAAAGGTGGTGCCTCAACGGATCCTGGAAACTATCGCCCCATAAGCCTGACTAGCTTGGTCTGCAAAGCTATGGAAAGGGATAATCATGGACCTCATAAATAAAGATATTGGGGACCTACAGACACTGGATCCTACCCAGTTCGGCTTTAAGGGCAGATCCCGCCTCTTAAACCTGGTTTATTTCTTTGAAAGTGTCACCAAGGCCATTGACGAGGGGAAGGTGGTCCACATAGCCTACCTGGACCTCGCAAAAGCCTTCGATACAATACCCCACTCGGGCATTATAGATAAGCTCACCAGCTTAAATATAAACCTCTGTCACTAGATGGGTTGCAAACTGGCTCAAGGACAGAACCCACGTGGTTAGAATTGCTGGAGCCATGTCAGACTCCAAACCAGTTACAAGTGGCGTCCCACAAGACTCGGTCCTGGGACCTCTCTTGTTCTGTATATATTTCTCGGAGGTACAGGCCAACATGTAAGGACTGTGGCTGGCTAAGTTCGCAGGTGACTGCAAACTGGGCGCCATAATAGACTCTCCAGCCGATGCAAGCATCCTCCAAAAGGGCCTTATAGAAACAGACAACTGGTGCCAGAGCCATAGCCTCAAGCTAAATGCCAAAGTGTATAGTCATCCCCTTTGGCAAAATGCCCACAAATTACCACATGGGTGGTAATCCATTAAGTACAGAAGAAGTAATTGGGGACCTGGGGACCTAAGTTGATGGTTGTCTCTCATTTGACAACCACGTGGCCAAAGTGGTTAAAACATGTTATATAGCCCACCTAATCATGAAGGGATTCACATCTAGATCAGGGGAGGTCATTGTGCCTCCTTATGAGCCTGATGAGGGACGAGTAATTTGAGTACAATGCCCCTTTCGGGATGTACCTTACCAGACACCTGCAGCAACTGGAAAGACCCCAAAAGTACCTCACCAAGAGGATCATAGGGCTCAAACAGATGCCATATGCTGCCCGGTTAAAGAAACTCCAGCTCTACTCAGTGGCATATACCGCCTGCTCAGGGGCTATCTGTGCCTGACTTATAAAGCCATGTCCAACCCGGAATTAATGGACATGTTGCACCTCAGAAAATCCAAATCCCATCGAGCTATGCGCTCGAGAGACTTGAACCTCAGCACTGAAATAGGACATGCTGGAGGGATGGATTCATAACCCAGAGGCTCCCTTCACTCGAATAAAATCCCAGTCCAGGTTAGGCAGAGTCGGTCATTTAACTGTCTTCAAGAGGAATCTTGAGTGGATGGGAGATCGTAGGTTTACCTCGGGTATCACTTCTGTGTCACTGTTAGACAGAGGGACAATATACTAACCTTGAAAAAGGGCATAGCAAAATTAATTTAAAATGGGTGGCGAAAGCCAAACACACTCTGGCTAGGCTTATAAATGCCCTAGGGCAGATGGCCTAGTATGAACCTATGAACTGAACAGGCACCTTTTCCATTGCATCACTCATCACTGGGGCACCCCACAAGTGGATCTTTTCTCACACCAGTCATCTCCTTCCAACCTTCTGCACCAGGGAGTTCCACAACAAAGCTTGGAGGAAGCTTGGAGGGTGGATGCATTGTTCTTCCCATGGACACATCTCTGTTTATGCATTCCCTTCCTCTGCCTCTTCCCAGAGTGATGCTAAAGATAAGGGATGAAAAAGCAATGGCTCTTCTGCTAGCTCCAGATAGACCCAGGCAGCATTGGTGTCCCCTCCTTTGCAGTCTTGGCGTCTTCCCTAGTACCAGATCTGTTGGTTCAGGGAGAGGAAATGTTCCTTCATCTTCAAACTCTGCTTTTAACTGCCTGGCTAATGCTTTTAAATCTTTCCCAACAGGTGGTTGAAGATGTTCTTCGTGTTTCACTGTTGCAGTCATTACACTTGTGTAATCTGCTGGCAGGTTGCCCTCAGTCGGCCTGAATTACAAAGTCTTGGGTCCTGCGTCTGTTGCTATTTCCTCTTCCATGACGTCAAGTCATCAGGGGTATAAAACATGCAGCAGACGCCATTTTCTTTAATCTTTCTTGCCGCACAGTGCCCGAAGCAAAAGCATTTTGCAAGTGCCGGTCGGCCGACTCCTAGTTGAGTTTCAGATCAGAACTCTTCACTAAAGCTAAGTACCCTGTTGGAAGCATTTTTTTTTTCTTCTTGCTCCATTCTGATGTCGGAAAAAAAGTTTAATTGTGTTACTTGGAAGCAAATACCTCAAGGATTTCCATTTATACTGTATTCCTTGCCTGGGCCCTGATCACAACGTGCCTGGCTGTAGGTTTTGTGCTAGATTTAACCAACGCACTAAGCGTCAGTATATTTTTGCCTTAAAGTATTTTGGAAACAGATTTAACTACCCAGAAGTCTGATAGCAATCAGACTACCGGAGTACATAAAAACGCAAAGAGAAGGACGGACATTCTAGGTCCAAAACAGACTACTAAGCTTCTAAGCCAGTCGACTGTTCGCCGGTACTCCGTGTGGTGCTTTCACATCCCCTGATACCAGCTACATTTGGGTCACAGGCCTCTACCGACAACCATGTGGAGTCTGGCATGCCACGAGATACTCATATTGGGGACACGGATGTATCTTCCTTGGATGGGTCCGGAACTGCTGAGCAGGCACCGGCTTCTGAGGGGGTTGTCAGGCCGCAACACTTGTATATCAAACCGACAGCTGCAAAACCAAAGACAAAGTGCAAACTTGCAGAAAACCGTCCCAATGACTTCCCTCTGCCTACACCAAGCACTTATCTTTTGGCAGCACCCTTAGGGGGAAAATTAGCACTTTTTGCTCAAAATTGGCAGTTAATAACCCAGGACAAGTGGGTACTAAACATAGTATCACAGGGATACAGTTTCCATTTCCACACTCTGCCAATGGCAAACGGTTGGCCAGATATGCCAAAAAGTCAATGGGCAGAGGCACAGAAACAGGTTATGTCCCTCATGGATATGGGGGCCATTCAGCCAGTACCAGAACAGGAAAAAGGACAAGGTTTTTACTCTACTGTTCTTGGTACCCAGAAAGGACCAGGCTTGGCGGCCAATACTGGATTTATCGATTTTGAACATATATCTGGACATTCTAAAATTCAAAATGCTGAGTTTGCAGCAGCTTCTGCTCGTGCTGGGCAAGAATGCTTGGCTGGTGACATTAGACCTAAGAGGCATACCTGCATGTCCCTGTAAGACAGTCGTGCAGAAGATGCCTCGGATTCAAGGCTGGCTTAATGCATTACCAATTATCTGCACTGCCCTTTGGCTTATCTACTGCGCCCAGGGTCTTTACAAAGTGGCTGGAACCAGTAACTGCATTTTGCAGACAAAAGTATACAAATATGTCCTTGGACGACTGTCTCATTCAAGCAGAGAACAATGACATTCTTCTTCGACACCTGGCGTTTTGTGAAAAGACTTCTATCAGGCCTAGGGTACACAATAAACAAAAAGAAATCACAACTGGTACCCTCTCAAAATGTAACATTCCTGGGTGGAAGCTTGAATACAACTGCCCAGATGGCTTACCTCACGCCAGACAAACAAAGGCAACTGACTACTTACTTCAAACTGTTGGCAACAAAAACCCAGTTATCTGCAAGACAAATTCTGCAGGCTTTGGGCTTCATGGCATCCTGCATCCTACTGATTCCATATGCAAGACTGCATATGAGGAAACTTCAGTGGTACCCAAGTTTTTATAGAGTCAACATGGTCAATCTGGAACAGGAGTTTCTATGGTGGGCAAAGGCATATCACCATAACATGGGACGAGCCTTCACTCTACCCCCTGCCAGCCAAATCTTAACAGATGTATCGGATTATGCCTGCCAGGACAGCTACTGACAACACCACAGTCATATGGTATATAAACAAGGGGGCACACACTCGTACCCCCTTTACAGATTAGCCATGGCACTGGGACACAGCATTGACTTGCCAAATACATCAATCTCCATTCCTGCCAGGAAAGCAAAAGTCTCTGGCAGACTAAACATGGATCCTCACGAGTGGAAACTAGATCCACAAGTCTTCAGCATGATGATAAAGAAATGGGAGCCCAGACGTAGATCTTTTTGCCTCTCCACAAAATTATCAATTGAAAAGATTCTGCACAAGGACTTGTCACAGACAAGCATGGAAAGTGGACGCCCTATCCTTAGCAGTTTACACCTTTCCTCTTCTGCCTCTTCTTCCGAAGGTGGTCCTAAAAGTCAGACGAGAAAAA
>NC_056739.1:213942872-213991099 GCF_019279795.1 Protopterus annectens | reverse complement strand
TTTTAGATATAGAGGTAGTGTCATGTATAGATATAGAGGTAGTGTCATGTATAGATATAGAGGTAGTGTCATGTATAGATATATATTTAGAGAGTGTGTGTGTATATATATATATATATATATATATATATATATATATATATATATATATATATATATATATATATATATATAGTCTGTTAGAGAGAGAGTATATATATATTTAGAGTGTATATATATATAGAGATATATATATATATATATATATATATATATATATATATGTATATATAGAGATATTTATATATATATATATATCCAGATATTTATATATATAGAGATATTTATATATATAAATATATATATAGATATATCTAGATATAGATATATCTAGATATAGATATATATATATATATATATATATATATATATATATATATATATATAGACGGAGACAATATCCAATCCTGGGTCTTCCAGAAGAACTCCCACTTGGGATCTTAACTTTGTCCTGGGAAAAACTTACTCTGCCTCTCTTTGAACCAGCTGCCTCTGCAAATTTGCAGTTTCTATCCTGGAAGACTGCTTTTCTTTTAGCTATTATTCAGCTAAAAGTATATCTGAGCTGCAAACCTTAAAGGCAGTAGAACCTTTCATTTTCACTCAGATCTGGTTTCTTTGATAACCAATCCCTTCTTTATACCCAAGGTAGTTTCCAGTTTAACCCTTAACCAGGCTATTCACCTGCCTACATTTTTCAACAATCCCCAAAATAAATGGGGAAAGGAATCTCCACTCTCTTGATGTGCATAGACAGCTGAGATTGTACTTGGACAGGACTAAATCCTTTTGAAAATTTGAACAGTTAATTAGTTTTGCTCCTTGGGCTCTGGGTAAAGCTATTTCAAAACAAACCATTTCCAAATAGATTGCTCATTGTAAGGGTTCCCCCTCTGGGTATTAGGACCCATTCTACTACAGCAGCCTCTGCCTCTGCAGCCTTTCTGAGAGGTGTGCCTACCAAGGACATTCTAGAAGCAGCTTCTTTGTCTTCTGTCCATACTTTCACAAAGCATTACAGTCTACCTTTGTTTTCTAAATCCAGGGCTGGTTTTGCCTTTGCAGTTTTGCAGGGCCTCCTTACCAATCCTTAATCTGTGATCCTTTCTATCCCCCCTTTGTCTTCTTACTGGTCTTTGGGAATTAACCCATATGTGAGGACCGCAACAGTGAAACGCTAACATAGTACAGTTGTGTACACTTTACCATCAATGTAGTGTGTATTCACTGTTGCAGTCCTGATTTTCCACTCCATTCCCCCTTTTTTTCTAAGGCACAGACTGGATTTTTATTTTTGTGAGAGGTGTCCAGGGTGCTACCATTCCTGGATTAGCCTTGTTCTGGGGGCTTCTGACAGTTAAAAGCAAGAAAAACTGAGGAAATGGCATTGGCTGCTTTTCCTTTATACCTGACATACTGACATCAGTTTTACAACGGCGGCAGCAGACGTCCTATACCAAGGACTCTGGTATTCGGGCCGACTGAGGGCTACCGGGAGCCAGATAACCCATTTGTGAGGACTGCCAACAGTGAATACACTCAACATCTACATTTATGGTAAGTGTACACATCTGTGCTTTCTCTTATCCCTGTGCCAGTCAGTTGTTTTAGATATCATGTAATGCTTTAGTTCCTCCTGAACTCTTGTCTTCCTGATGTTCATAGTGTTTCACTGTTGCAGTCATTACACTTTGGTTATCCTGTTGGCAGGCGACCCACAGTGGGCCCGAGTTTCAAAGTCTTGGTCCGGTGTCTGTTGCTGTCCCCTCTTCCTTGACGTCAGTGCGCCAGGGGTATAAATAAAAGTTGCAACTTTTGACTGCCTTTCTGTTGTACCTCCTACTTTCATGTTTTCTTAACGCAGCACTACCACCCCTTTATCTTCAGTTGTTTGTTGAGGTTCTCCTGATGTCCTTCATGGATGCATCTGCAGTCATAACAAGTGGGTTGTCCTGTCGTCAGGCAGCCCCGCAGTCGGCCGGATTCCAAAGTCCGGGTCCGGCTTCGGCTGATGTCGACTCCACCCGGCGCCATCTCTGTTGGTCTTCGGTATAAAAGCATCAGCCGACGCCATTTTCCTCAGTCTTTCTTGCCGCATGGCGCCCGAAGCAGAAGCTGTTCGCAAGTGCCGGGTCGGTCGGATCCAGAGATTACTTCTACCCATACTACTCAAGACTTCTAAAGCTAAGTACCCGCTGGGGACTCTTTCTTACCTCAGCCGATGTCAGAAAAGTTAACAATTGTTTAACCTGTGGGAAACAAATACCTCATAAAGATTTCCACTCTTACTGTCTGCCTTGTTTAGGCCCAGCCCACGTAGCAGCCTGTTCGGCCTGTGCCTCTTTCAACCGACAACGCTTAGGCGCAGTCGGAGTTTGCAGAACAGTTTTTCGGTTCTGATTTTGCGCACATTATGCAGTCGGATCCTCCGACTACCCCAAAACGCAAAGATAAAGACCGACACTTTCGCGGTCCGGGTTTCGGCCGAAACCACGGTAAAGCAAACGCGAGTGTCTCTGTTTCGGCCGAAACCGAGAAAACTGATCAAAGTACAGCTGAACCTATTCTTTCAACTGAGGCCCCTGCTACAACTCTTGAATCGACCTCAGAAATTTTACCCACTACGGTGGTTGATTTATCAGACACCATCCCTTGATGTCTCTACCCCAGCACGTGGTGCTGCTAGGCCTCCAGCTGCCATGTCCATTAAGGCCTTCGCCAGGGCTAAAGCAGCCAAGACTACCAAAACAGTGCCTGTTAAACCCCCCACATCCAGGCCCTCTTCTAGTTCTCAAATGCTTTCTTTGGCAGAAGATTTAATTTCTTTAATTAGAGGATCTCAATCTCACCCAGACAGGGCCTCTCAGCCCCAGAGAAGAGACCTAGGCAGAGCCCCTGAGCCAGTGTCTTCTGATGATTCTGCTGATGAATCAGACATAACTGACCAGCCTGAGGCTCCTTCTCCAATTTTGAAGATTCTGATGCTGAAGAATCCATTCCAGCTGCTTCTCCACCAGAAGAATTCTCCTTTGGGGAAACCTTGCATGCCATGCGAGAACAGTTCCAATGGCAGCAACAGGATTTTTCAGACTCCAGAAAAAGACTTAGGACCTTTCTGCACCTCCCACAGCACAGGCCCTTAGCTATACGTCCTGTTCTCTCTGTGGTGGATGATGCTTTCAATGATGTTTGCTCCGCTCCAGATTCTTTACCCCCAGCCAAACCAGACAGATTTTACAGGGTTGCAGATACTCATCACCACCTTTACAAGGCCCCACTTGCAGACCCAGAAACTATATCCCAGGGTCCCAAGGCAGTAGCCGCGACCACAGCTAAAAACCCTATTCCTTCTGAAAGGGAAGCAAGGTCATTAGACAGATGGGGTAAAAAGGTCTACACTTCAGCTACTCTCTCAGCTAGAGCTTTAAACTGTCAGTTTCACATGATACAATACCAAGAGTTTATGCTTGATCAGTTAACTAAAAAACTAACCACTGATGAATCTCTTGATAAGAAATATGTATTAGAGATGGTAAATAACATACAACAGGTTAGCAACCATTCATTAAAATGTGGCTATGATGCACTGGAGGCTTCATTTAGATCAGCCATGACAGGCACAGTGATAAGAAGGCATGCATGGCTAAAGGAACAAGCTTTCATGTTAAAGCTAAGTTGCTAGATGCTCCTATGGACAAGACAAGTTTGTTTGGTACACCTGCCCAGCAGGTTATGAAGAAAATGGAAGAAAAGGCAAAATCTGTTCAAACTGTTAAAGATTTCTTGCAGGTTCAACCCCCAAGGTTTAGCAAGCAGGAACTGGCCTGCCAAAAATTGGTCCTTTCCTGATTCCACAAAATTTCAAAGGGGCAGTAATAGACGTTCCAGAGGCAGAAACCAATCCAGAGGAGGTGCCTACAGAGGACGACAGTGGCAAGGTAACAACAGAGGCACAGACACAGCCACTGCCACTACATCAGCACAACCACAGTGACTTAATCCTAAATCCGCCTACCAGGGAACAAATAGCAGCTCCTCTAGGCGGAAAGTTAACCTTATTTTCAAAGAACTGGCACTACATAACAAAAGACAAGTGGATTTTACAAACCATAGATCAAGGTTTCACTTCCACACTTTACCAGTCAAAAGAGGAATGCCAAATCTACCTCCAAATCAAAAAACAGAGGCTCTACGCCAGATAATGGAGTTAGCAAACATGAGAGCTGTGGAAAGAGTGCCAACAGCAGAACAGGAAAGGGGTTCTACTCCAGACTATTCCTAGTTCCAAGAAAGGAAAAAAGTTGGAGACCAATTCTCGACCTGTCCACCTTAAATACATACATCATTGTCCCAAAATTCAAAATGCTGACCCTACAGCAACTTCTTCCCATGCTGGGCAAGGAGTCTTGGCTGGTAACTCTAGATCTCAAGGAGGCATACCTGCACGCCCCCATTCGACCAATCTGCAGAAGATACCTCAGATTTCTTGCAGGATCAGAGCACTATCAATTCTCAGCATTGCCCTTTGGCTTATCTACTGCGCCCAGAGTATTCACAAAATGCCTGGCATCAGTAATCGCCCATTGCAGACTACAGGGAATTCAAATTTACCCATACCTGGACGACTGCCTGCTACAAGGGGACAACAAAAGCAAGCTGACAACAGATTTACAAAGGGTCATTTACTTGCTACAAGGACTGGGATACACAGTCAGTTTACAAAAGTCAAGGCTGATACCATCCCAAACAAGGACATTCTTGGGCGCGGAATTGGACACAGTACAACAAATGGCATTCCTGACTACAGAAAAACAAAAAACTCCCTCTCTACTTCTTGGCACTAACAAAACTGAACAAGTTAACAGCAAGAAAAGTTCTGCAGGCCTTGGGCTTCATGGCATCATGCATAATCTTGGTCCCATTTGCCAGACTACATATGAGGAAACTACAGTGGTACCTAAAGAATTTATGGTCCCAACACAGACACAGTCTAGAAACAGAAATCCCACTAATTCCATGCTTAAAACAGGAGTTCCTATGGTGGGCTCAGGCATGCCAGTCAAACACAGGCCTACCCTTTCGCAGATGTCAACCAAGCCAGACCATCACAACAGATGCTTCAGACCTAGGATGGGGCCCACATGCTGGACAAATGCGTGCAAGGATTGTGGACACAGGATCAACTTCACCTGCACATCAATCTAAAAGAAATGCTGGCAGTAAAACTGGCAATCCAAAAGTTCAAACCATTTCTCAGAGGGCCAGTTGATGATAAGGACAGACAACACCACAGTCATGTGGTACATCAACAAACAGGGAGGCACTCATTCATACCCCCTATGCAGAATGACCTTGGAGCTGTGGACCCTGGCACTCGGCTACAACATTCAGTTACAAGCAATATTTGTACCAGGGAAAGACAATACTCTAGCAGAGATATTAAGCAGAACCACTTCGGATGCCCACGAATGGAAGCTGCACCCGGACATCTTCAAAACCATCTCAAAGAAATGGGGAATGCCACAGATAGACCTATTCGCATCACCTCTCAATCACCAGCTCAAAAAATTCTGCACAAGGACATTCCACCCACTAGCATGGAAAGTGGACTCACTCTCCTTCAACTGGAAAGGCCTAACAGCATATGCATTCCCACCTCTTCCTTTGATACACAAGGTACTACTAAAAATCAAGGAAGAACGTCCAAGGATAATCCTGATAGCTCCAAACTGGCCAAGACAACACTGGTACCCACTACTGAAGAGCATGTCTCGGAACAAAATGTGGCCAATACCTCTGATGCCTTTGATGTTAACTCAGAACAACTACAGCATCATACATCCAAACCTAAAACGCTGCAACTGACTGCATGGAACATCACATAGCAGCAGCTAATCCAGAACTTTCCCAAAGAGTTAAAGACATTATTCTTGAAGCACGCAGACCTTCAACAAGAAGGAACTATGCTGGAAAATGGAAAAGGTTTGTCATTTGGAGTACGGAAAGAGGAAAAGATGTGTCAAACATAGATATGCCTAACATTCTGGAGTATCTGGCGAACTTCTTCATTCAGGCCTGTCCTACTCCTCCATCAAGATACATGCATCAGCTATTTCAGCAGAATACAGCTTTGATCCACCTGTTTTTTCGCACCCTTTGCTCAGGCAGTTCCTCAGAGGAATCAAGAATGTAAAACCTCCAAGGAAACCACCATTACCAGCTTGGGATTTAAACTTTGTGCTAGAAAAGTTGACACTATCACCCTTTGAACCAGCAGCAACAGCAGACCTACAACACCTGTCATGGAAAACTGCTTTCCTACTGGCAATTACTTCAGCAAGGAGGGTTTCAGAACTACAGGCCTTAATGGCAGTGCAACCCTTCCTAATCTTCCACCAAGATAGTGTCCATGAGGACTAATCCTACATTTATGGCCAAGGTGGTATCCAGAGTGTCTTTAAACCAGGCAATCCACCTACCTACCTTCTTTCCCAACCCACAAAACAGAGGGGAAAGAATACTGCATACCTTGGATGTACAGACAGCTACGCTACTACTTGGACAGAACAAAAAATAGCAGAAAGACTGACCAACTTTTTGTAGCCTATGCAACAGGAAGGGAAGGAAAAGCTATTTCCAAACAGACAATCTCCAAATGGATAGGAAATTGCATACGATACTGTTACTCCTTCCATGGAAAACCAATTCCACAAAACATAAGACCTCATTCTACAAGGGCAACAGCCACTACCACAGCCTTCTCACGAGGAGTGGCAACCAAAGACATTATTGAGGCGGCTACTTGGACCTCCGTGCATACATTTGCCAAGCGTTATAATTTGCCTCTATATTCCAGATCCCGAGCAGGGTTTGCCACTGCTGTGCTGCAAGGGATCCTAAACACACCATAATCTACTTTTATCCTCCTCCCCTAGTTGGCTATGGTATTCTACCCACTTGTTATGACTGCAGATGCATCCATGAAGGACACAGTACAGTTTTGTACCTACCATAAATGTAGATGTCCGAACTGGATAGCATCTGCAGTCAGGATTACCCTCCCTCCTTCCCCTCTGTGGTACTCCTAGGGTGTTTACCCTCCTAATAGCTAGCTGTTGGGAGTCTTTATGGTGTATTTGTTTGTATATATGTACATATATGCTTGTGTTTACCTCTATCTATTTGGAAACATTGGCATCTATCCAAATTTTAGCCTGCAAGAGGGCTACTGGCATCTGGGGCAAGAAACACTGAGGAAAATGGCGTCGGCTGATGCTTTTATACCCGAAGACCAACAGAGATGACGTCGGGTGGAGTGCGGCATCAGCCGAAGCCGGACCCGGACTTTGGAATCCGGCCGACTGCGGGGCTGCCTGACGACAGGACAACCCACTTGTTATGACTGCAGATGCTATCCAGTTCGGACATCTACATTTATGGTAGGTACAAAACTGTACTTTCTGTCTGCTGCACTTACTCCCCTGCTTGGGTTATATTAAATATTTTTTCCTCGTTTTTTTTTATGTCCTTAGTTTGTAGTGCTTTAAGTGCTCCTCTTTCCAGATCATTATAGCTTTTAGTATCCTTTCCCAAATGTCTGAGACGTTCTTGTATTGCCTCTTAAACATCTGTGGCCTATACACATCTTCACTTTTAGTCTACCCACCCCCAGTTGTCCTAGATGAACTGCTAATGTATGTGTTTTACCAGGTCATATTCTGTGCTACAGTCTTTGATAATAAGGTACTACAGTCTTGTTCCTTCAAGTTTATCTTAAATGTTGACTCCTCAGGTTAGCTGTTTGGCAGTTTGACCCTACAACTGATCTTATTTTCTGCTTTGACACTTGTGTTGTATATGCCTGGCATTGAACCTTGGTTCTAGCAAATCCCTGTCCAGTTTCTGCCTTTATCTGTGTGGTTCTTGTTTGGTTTGCAGTGGAATAGCTTTGAACCTCAGACCTATGTTGAGGCCCAGTATAGTGAAATGTAGGCTTAAGTTACCTACTAGTAGACAGTATTTTCAAGTTTGGGCGACACTAAACAGAATGCAGTTTCTGCCTTAAACTGTCACATTTTACTAAATTGTACCTACACCTCTTTGACATGTGTTCACTTGGCTTTTACTCCTTAAATATGCATGTTCCCTTTTTCACACATGGGCTATGGAATTAAAATTTGTGACCCAAGTAGGCTGATGTTACTGCATTAATGTACAGTTTGTGCATTTAGCCTTTCTTAGCTAACATTGTGCTTGGCTTTTTTCCTGAATCTAGTTAACATCATGCCTTTTGTGGTGATTCTGTTAGATAAATCCAACAGCAATAGTAGTTTTTCAAGCGCTGCATACCCTTAAGGTTGCAGCCCACTTCTGGGAGGTGCAGCACATATTTTCTGAATGTTCACGATGCATGTCTGCACCCAAGAGCATCAAGGAAATGATCACTAGAATCCTTTTCCTGGTTAGGGATCGCTCTCAAAATGTTGGTCTTTTTGTTTCATTTTAGTTTGACCTAGGTTGGTCCCAGTAGATGTGTGGGTACCTTCAAGAATGTTCTAAAGCATAACAATGTCCAGAAATTGTTGCATATGTGATTGCGGAGTCATAACTGTGGCTTATCAAAATTATGATTCTAGCAGTGGCTTGCCTTGCAACATTGAAGGCTTTAATAAAACTAAGAAAATTGGGTAATGAGACATCAGCTGCAGTTTTCATCAGTTGACAGCAGCTCAAGGGAGATTTTGCTGATTGCTGCTTTCACTTGTGAAGTGACTGCCTTTCACTGTTGTCCCACCATGGAGTTTGTGTGTAGGTTAGTAGAGTTGAGGATGATTTGGGGGAGTTGGTGTGTAGGTTAGTAGAGTTAAGGATGATGGGGGGGGGGGGGGGTTTCTCCATGCAGAAAAGCTTGTTGCTGTTGGCTGAAAAAAATCTTCATGCTCATGTCCGTAGGAGTAATTATGAATTTGGAATGTGTTTTGTTTTTTTTCCCTCCATTGGTGGAAATTCTGGATGTAATAACCCAACTTGTCTGATTACACGAAACTAGTAGGACTAATATCCCAGATGTCAGAAGTGCTCTGTTTTAAAACTGTTGCATTCTATCCCACAGCCTGTTGCATCTTCCTAATGGTCACTTTCCCACTACAGAAGTCTGATGCTTGAAGGAAATTAGCATGACTCGAGCACTCCTTTTTGTCTTAATAGTGCAATTAAATGATTAAAAGGTGTAAGCTTCTCTTTGCTACCTGTACTAAACACCCCCAACGTTGCCTCTTCTGCTTCATATTTAATATTGCTTTTTTTTGCATGTGCTGCTGTTGCTGACCTCAACTGTCCCTTTGTCGTAGACTGTCCAGTTAAACAACCATAAACTGTTGCACATGCACAGCATGTTTTTTTCTGTATTTCCATCTGTGCTGCATATTTTAGTGTGAAGGGGGAGTGTGGTACACTATTGATCTGTTATTTCCCAGCATTGAAATGAAAAAAGCAAACCTAGGCACAGAGTAGTTTTGCCCACTCCCCAGCACACACAGTGGCGTTGTGTTACATATGACTGCCCTCTGCGTCTGAAAACATTTCTGCATGGTCTAATGTGAGCTGTATTTCTGCCTTTATTTTTTCAGGTCTGTGTGCTCTGGTCGGTGCATCTTGGTATGGAAACCAAATAGTTAAAGACTTCTACAACCCATTCACTCCTGTGAATACAAAGTAAGTTTACTGAATGTAGCATAAGATTAAATTAAAATGGCGTTTATTTGACTATTGCAAAACTAGTGTGGGCGTATTTATTCTTGCTGGCTGTAGGAGAATGGGATGTAATGGAGTACTCCCTCCAGTGGAATTGAATTGTTTCATTAATTTTTGGTCACTGGGAAGTAGAAGAGACCATCCGCATTAGTGTAAATGCCAGTCTTGGGCACACTGGACTGCTGACCATGGTTGTAAGTGTACAATTTTCTAAGTAAAGTATGTTGGAAAATAAGGCACTATGTGGTTTTAGTCATCCACACCCAAATAACTGAATAAAGAAGCTCTGCCCCTTTTTATAGGAGTATACACCTTTAGTGGTTATGCATTTAATGCACTGTTAGTGTGAAAATTGTTACTGCTAGTAAAATGCATCAAAGTCTGTAGTGGAATATGTTTTGACATGCAGTGTACATTTAACATTCTTGAGATGTCTTCATGTACTTTGTGGCAAGTTCTGAAGTTTCACACAATCAGAAGATTGTTTTTATATTGGTGAGCAGTAAGTGTCCCTTATATGACTTGTCATGCAAGTTCCAAGTCCTTCATGAGTAATGTTTCTCTAGCTTCACTTTTAAGACTGTTATAGTTTGCCAACTTTTTTTGCAGGGAGTATTATGTAGGGAAGTTGAAGCAGGGCTTAATGTTAAACTGCCAGTCATCTGAAACGGACATTTCTTTTTGACATGAGACTGGAGAGTTGAAGTAGGACACCTAGAAGCATGCTTTCTCTCACCATTAGGCTACTGACTGCTCACAAGGAATGATCAAGCCATAATCCTAGCATGGTATTCTGAACATAAAAATGATTTGGCATTGTGCATCATGGTGTAGGCTTAGTTTATTTGTATCCTTTACTTTTATGCATAATAACTAGATTGAGAGGATTACACAGCCTGTGTACCTTTTGAAGCTATCATTCCTTGTTCCTGTGCGTTTTCAATACTTGTTAATTGGAGGCCACATTCCTATAATACCACAGCAGGTTAGTGTGACATGGTTCCTGAGGGCGCAGGCACACTGTTCTCGCTATGTACTTGTTGATATTTGCATCCCCCAAGTTTTGTGGTCCCCTTTTCACTAGAAGTGCCCATACTTGTTAAAGGACACAACTTGCTGCCTAGTTAAGCCTGTCAATATGATCACTGAGTGTACTACAGGCCAGTGTCCCTTCTGAGTTTTGCATAAGCTATTCGTGCAGTTAAATGCAAAAAGTCTGGCAGATCAGGTTCCAACAAGCGCAAAATCCATAGCACGAGTATGTAAAGCAAAAGTTTTTAATGTAGAAAAAATTAAATGAAAGCGCTTACATTATTTTTTTTATAAAGTGTTCACTTCAGACAAAGCTGTAGGACAAGGCAGACATTTAAATATACAGATGCATCTAATTGGGCACAGGGAAATGGCCATCACAAACCTGACTTGAAAATTAACCCTTTAGTCTCACAATTCATACTGTTGAATGGGTGTTAAAATACACTATTTAAAAACATATTTAAACCAAAACCCACAATCAAAAAGCACATTACTTTGCTTCATGCAATTGTCTCTTTCCAGGGCTTTAAGCTTTAGGACAGAGATAGAAGTCCTGTCATTGATGCCAGGCCATTTATCTGTATGTAGCAAGATCTGCCATCTAAGTTCCTTTAGTTGTCTTTTTAAACCCATTGTAGGTGCCCATATTCCAGATAACCTGGCAGGTGGAGACATTAGAACATCAGTTGAGCAAGAAAATCCTTTCCTTAAATCCTTTATCGCATACAGTTGAGCAAGAAAGTCCTTTCCTTAAATCCTTTATCGCATACAGTTCTGATTCTTCCAGTTTAAGATGGATTTTTAACAAGAATTGGAACATTTTAATGGAAGACACTGGTATTGGCTCTCATCTAGGTGTTACATACAGGGAAGGGAAGAACTTAAAAATCTCCTTAAAAATAGACAAGTTCAGAACATGACAGGCCGTTCAGGTACTCGTACGTGTGGTTCATGTAACTGGTGCCACAAGCTTGAACCTGGAGCTACGTTTACTATAACATTGAATATAACATGAAGGGGAGATATAATTGTTCTTCGAAAGCAGTGATATGTATTGCTTTGTGACCATTGTTCTGTTTTCTATATAGGAAAAACAGTTTGCCAGTAGGATTTATGAGCATGACTATGCCATCAGGAAGACCAACTTTAATGCTCTAGCTAAGCACATTCACAAGAATATAGACCACAACCACAATGGCCATGGACCATGTTGACATTGGTGATTTTTAAAAAAAAAAAAAAAAAACTTGGAGCACACTTAGAACTATAGGAACTTAGATGGCAGATCTTGCTACATGCAGATAAATGGCCTGGCATCAATGACTGGACTTTTATCTCTCCTGTCCTAAAGCTCTGAAAGAGAGAATTGCATGAAGCAAAGTAACGTGCTTTTTGATTGTTCCTTAGAGCAAGTTAATATCTCCTTAATCTTTAAAGTGTAAACACTGAATTTGTGTCAAAACATTCTTATTTGACAAGGTTTTGGTTTAAATAGGTTTGTATTTTAACACACGTTCAACAGTATGAATTGAGATTAAAGGGTTAATTTTCAGGTCAGGTTTGTGTCCCTGTGCCCAATTAGATGCATCTGTGTATTTAAATGTTTGCCTTTGAAGAAGTTTACACTGTTATAAGTGCTTACATCTTGTATATATTTTCAACATTTTTACATTATGCTTTGGATTTTGTGCTTGTTGGAACCTGATCTGCCAGACTTTTTACATTTTGTGGTTTACTTTTGCCTTTTGGTTCTACAGTTTCTCATTCATGCAGTTAATTCCTGCCTACTTAAACTTGCCAGTGTTAGCCCGTTTTATTCAGGTGGGAAAACTGAATTCCGTAATGTTTGTGTCCTGCCTCTTACTATGCGAGCCATGTTCCTAGATTCCTCTTGGTCAAGAGATCCAAGGATGAGCAGTGGCAGAGAAATGCTGTTTCAGGTGTCACAAGACGGATGTTGCCATTCATATTAATCATGAACTAGTTTTGGCCTCCATTTGTATTTCTCCTTTTGCTACTTTTAAGTTCCACAGTGCCTTAGTGGCCTCTTTCTACTTGTTTAGCATTCCATTCAGGATACAATGGAGGCTGAGCTAAAGTTTCTTCACTTCATTTGTTTTGATAGTGTTATAATTGGAATGTGGGTCTTTCACAGCATTTCACTGTTTGTCACCCCATATAAGTCAACTGTTTGCCCCTTGAGCTCCTAGTGCATCTTTTCACTGTTCACACACATGGCTCTTTCTAAATCTTGTTGGACTTGCTGGGTTGTAGACCATAATTCAGCTTCCATCTAAGTTTCCTGTATCCAATCTCCAGGAATCGCACTTCTGATTCTTGAGCATTTTCCATGCAGTTTTGTGTGGGGTTCTTGCATTACTAGGTAGTTGCTGACCATGCTCTTGTGCTCTGCACAATTCATAATTTTTATCGAGCTCCTGCAGTTGTGGATCCAGTGCACACAGAGGTCCTACTCCGGCCTAGGAGGCCATGTACTGCTTCTATTATCGTTTTTCTACGCTTTCAGACCAGATCTTGAAATTGAGAACAAACTACCCAAACTGGTGCACTCTGTTTAACATTGCCTTGGTCACTTCTAGGAGAGAGAGTTCTTCAAGGAACAGTGGTATTATCCGGCCTAATGCACACTATAGATGTACAGGCAAGACATCCTGTGACTGTCTTCTCCAAGGTTTTTAAACTTTGCGTTTAGCAAAAAGATAAGATTTCTCACCTGAGCTTTCAGTTTTTAATTTACTTGAGTCTTAGCCCAGAAGTTGAAATGTTAAACTGCAACATCAAATGACTGTTTTTTTATGTGCCAAAAAGTGTAACTGTTTTGAGTGAAATTGTCAAGTAAAAATGTATATTGGACAGGAAAACCATTTAAAAAAAAAAAAAAAAACTTGGGTATGCCTTTTGGGAGCTCAAAGTTGAGCATCATGCCCACAGAATTTTAAAACTGTGCCAGATAACTGCCTGCTGCAGTATCCTCATTCCTGTGATGAAATATTTGCTGTGCTTTTCAATATGCAAATACTAATCCGAAATTAAAAGGCTACTATGGAGACTCCATGTCCATTTAACCTATAAAAAGACATGGGAGTGCATTTGCAAGATGCTAATCATTCTCCCTGCTGCAGTTATGCCCAAGCCACCACAGCCATCTAGATTCCAAAAGCTGTGGCTGCATTCCTCATTTTCAGTGTGGCTGCCAATTTTCCTCAACCCTGAGGAGAGCGAGAAATTGCCATCTGTGAAGAAACTTAAGTACTTGCCACTTCATGAAAAAGGCAGGTCAGACTTCCGAAGAGCAGCAGCTGGCCTTTGGCTTCATTCTGACAACTACGTCCCCTTTTAGGGAACCCCTCCACACAATTTTACAATTTAGAGCTAATGCTCCCATTGCCAGATGGGGAATATTTGTTTGTCACTGAAGTGACTCCTTGCGTTGTACGAAAATGGGAGGCTATAGGGGTTGTGAATGGATGTTTGCTATGTTTGGCCAGTTAGCAGGGCTGTCCATCTAGGCAATCTGGTATCCTAACATCAGAAGTTCTTTGTTGGGGACCATTATTTTTAGCCTCTGCTTATTTGGGGTATATATTTGAGAATGCACTACAACTTTGTTAGCATGTGGAAGAGTTTGAGCAGGAACTACTGTGAGATGTTGGTGTTTCAGGTTACTGTGCCAACTTGCCTGCCACTCTTTGTTTTTCCTTAGACTGAATTTTATATGCAGGGGTTGTGTGCTTGTGCATTACAGTATTTAGTCTGCTTGTGGGCAGTATTTTTAAAAAACATGCCTTCTGTCATATTCCAGCTAACCTTGCCACATATCCCTACATCTGTTGCTCTGACTTTTCTTTCTTATAAAGAAAAGTTGCCAAAGAGCCCTTGCCAAATCTGCAGACTCTGCCATTACCATGAACCAGCTGTCAGCCACGTCCTCTACCACTATTCAGTGTTTAAACCATGTATGGGAAAACAATCTTTCTTGAGGTCACAGTGGTCTGGGATGGCGGTGCTGCTTGTTGTGGCTTGGGGAAGAAACTGTCTGCAAGGCACACCTTCCTTCTTAGCTTGTTATTGGGGGTACCTGAAAAGAAACTAGTTTAGCATGTTCATCAGAAGGCATTCTCTGTTAGAGACCTGGAATACAACATATGTAAATCTGATTAGCAGAAGTATTCTGAGGAAGACATGTCAGATTTTGACATGGGTGGGGGATGGGGTTTTCCTCCAGAATCTCAAGCCCAAATTTCAGATTGAAGAAACCATAGTGCTCGCAATCTCCTTTGGTGGTCTTTTCTTTTTCTCAAGCAACAGCCAGGATGAATTGATGTGTTTTTGTATGGTAGCAGATGAGTGCCCCCCCCCCCCGAATTAAGGAAATGTTACAAGTAGATATGCCTCGTTTTACACCGGTTCCTCTACTAGTGCCAATCCTGGAAGACTTTCTTGATTTCTGTTTGGAGTAAAACCTATTCACAACCTGCAGTCCCCCAAAAAGGTTTTGTAAAGTTCCTCAACTGACTAAACATTTTCTCACTTAGTGTCTAACCCTTTTGACTTTTTCACATCTTTGCCAGTTGAACAGGCTGGTGTCGTCCAACCTTTCCCCTGAGGACATGGAAGGGAGGGTTTTGGACCGATTTCATTAGAAAAGCTTTTTCTTTCAAGTTAAGAATTCGTAACTGTCAAGACGTATGTGAATTTTTTTTGTCCAGACAATCTGAATCTGCTACCATGTTTCTGTGAATCTAGTACTTGTATTAGAAAGGTAGAATTCAGATTTCTCAAGTCTCAACATAACTTGGTGTGTATTACGACTTGTGCAGAAACTCTGTGGCCATAACTGCTTCAGTTTAGAGGTATGCCTGTATACATTTTTCTTTGTATTTGAAGCCTTTTCTGCTACTCTTGAGTCTTCATGCTGTTTGAGTGTGGGAAATGGATTTCAAGGAGTTTCCAAGGTTTTTCAGGCTTCTCCCCTTTACAAATATTCTAGATCCTCTCACATCTAAAAATTAACAAACCTTACATTCTCAAACCAGAAATATAGCTGGCAGGAGGGGAACAAGATGATAAGGCTACATTCCAAAACTGGGCAGTTGTACCACTTGAGTTGCTATACCAGCATCCCCCCACCATCTTTAAAAATCTGTCCCAGCAACTGGCTGTGTACATTTCCCCATTGACAGATTGTTGCATATTCTTGGGTGCAAGTGGTTCAAGAGGGATACAGTTTAGTGTGGGGAGAATTCCCATGAAAGACTCTTGTATCCAGTGCAAACAGAATCCTGTGTTCCTCCACACTCTCTCTAGTAGTGGCAGAACTGGCGCTATTAAATCAAAGGAGAAAAGATTTCTGTTCTACAATGTTTCTTGCCAAAGAAAGTCATTCTAGATGTTTAAAATTCCAAGATGTTGACCCTTAGTCTGTTGCTTGCCAATTCCTGGGAAAGCTTTGGTAACATTAGATTTAATAGATGCCTGCCATCACCCATAGCCAAACGCGTCAGGAAATTTCTCCGTTTCTGTCACATCCTGTTCTCTGCATAACCCAAATCTGTTGCTCCAAGGGTTTCTTGTTCAGTCCTACCTAATTCCAGACTGAATTGTTTCCTTGATTACATTACTTCTCTACTGAAGAATCTGGAGTGAATTATTTTGTCCCAATTACACAAGATTGTCCATTAAATATGTTTGTTCTTGGGAGTCTAACCAACATATTTGGTGGACTTTATCTGAAGACTTTCCTGACCTTCTCGACGCACTTCAGCTAGAGAGCATTTTCAGATCCCTCTTCTAGTTATACATGACAGATTCACTGGCTTCTAAGGAAAAAAGAAGTGGGCACTTTTATTTTTATTTTAAGTAAAGCCCAAGATTGGAATCTAAGATTCTAAAGAAACTGCAAATTCATCCCTCCCCTTACAAAGCCAGTCTGCAACTACAGACTCCTCATTTTCTTGGGTAATAAAGATGCAAGGCCTGTTGGATTCCTCGTAGACTAAAGACATAAATGTCAAAATAGCTGGCTGTGATTCATGCATTAAAATCTCCTCTGTGGTCCCTGGGATCTCTTCCGGTGATTGTACATCGCAGTGAGTACATCCAGCAAGGGTCGGGTGGGAGAATACTGGGTCATTCCCTCTGCGTGCTGGTAGTGATGGCTTGGGAGATGGCTCTTCACTCAGTGACCCTTCCATGCATCTTGCATTCCATCAGAGCAAAATATAGTTGACAAGCTGAACAGGACCGGGACAGACACTCACAACTGGAACTGTTCCCTCTGCCTCTTTCCATTTGAGGAACACAAGTTAATTTATTCACCTTTCAAAAACTGACAACTGAATAAGTTCTGCTCCAGGACTCCTTGCAAGTTGGACTGAAAAAACATGCATTTTTATTGTAGACAGGAATGTTTCATGTATTTTCGTCCATTTCCACTGATATCCAGGGGTAATTGTAAAGTTTCGTAAGGAAACTCTAAAAACAAGTTATGGTGACTCCTTTTGGTTCTCCTGTTGGTTCTCTCTTGTGGTAATTGCTTTTGCCAAATTCTAAAAGCTTCCTCACAAACTGGACCTATTCACACACAAGGGGAGTTTGATGCACCTCATTCTCAACTGCAACTGGCTGCCAAGAAAATATAAAAGCTAACAAAATTGTATCCCTTTCAAAAGGATGTGCTGTAGGTACTAAAGGTGGCCAGAAAAGTGCAACTAGGAAATTGAATGTGAGCAAATGGAAAATATTTTCTAGTGGGCCTAGCCAGTAACCAGGGCCTTAAAAGGGAATACATACCCCTAGTTACTAGCCTGTAGTTTTGTCCTTTTTACATGTGGCCATTTCAGCACGTCTGCCCATAACTCCACCCCATCACCTTTGTTTCTTAAACAATTCTTGAAAGGTATTTTCTACATGAGGACTCTAGAAAGGTGGCAGCTCGCTCTTAGGACCTTTGTTTTGGTGAAAAGTAACTGTGCTTCCATTTGAACTTGCTCATGTGGCAGTTTTACAGTTTGACTAAGAATGGTTTTTGCTGATGTCTGTCTGAGAATAATCAGTTGCAAGCTCTCGTGGTAGGTGAACCCTTTCTTGTATTACACAAGGAAAAGATTACTTTAAGATAAAGTCCCTTATTTATTCCCAGAGCAGTCAGTCTTCTGGTGTTCTACCTAGAACCTCAAAGCCAGGGAGAAGTCTGCATACTCTAAATGTATATAGACAGCCATCTTGACACAACTAAATCCCTTGGAAAAGCTGGTCAGCTCTTTATTTTGACATGGGTTGAAATAATGTAAATATATTTTTATATATACATTTTTGCTCCTTCCATAACTAATCGGTTGCAGACGGTATCAAGGTACAGGCTTAGAACATTGATTTCTACAGTGACTTACTGGAAATGGGTTGGCTCTGGACTCTAAGCATTCTAGAGATGGGTACTTGGTCCTTTATTTAAATTTATTCAGCATTACAAACTTTATTCCTTTTCCAAATCCGAGCTGGCTTTGGTACTCATGCCTTTCATTAAAAGGCAAAAGTATCAATTGGCTGCCTTTCGCATTAAGGTTTAATGTTCAGATAACGCACAATTGTACTGATCAGTGTTGGTAAGCTCAAGAAATCTCCATGGAGAATATTGACCCTTTATAGGAGGAGGGGTTCTTGATGTAGGGTAGTGTATCATGAAAACTTTGTCAGCAGAAGGAATGTTCATCTCTGGTCTGTACATCTCTAACTGTGAATGCCATTAGAGGGTGGTACTGTTGGTGTGGTGTCGAACAGTTAATGCTGTGGGCAGATGTTCGTGTTTCACTGTTGCAGTCATTGCATTTGGGTAATCTGCTTGCAGGTTGCCCTCAATCGGCCTGATTAAAAGTCTTGGGTTCTGCATTGGTTGCTGTCCCTTCTTCCATGACATCAGGGGTATAAAACATGCAGCCAATGCAAATGCATCCGTCTTTCTTGCTGTGCGGTGCCCATTGCAGAAGCAGTTTGCAAGTGCCGGTTGGCCAACTGTTAAAATTTTCATTTTCGGGTTTCAGAACCGAAGTCTTAAACTTAAAGATAAGTACCCCATTGGGGAAACTTTTTTTTCTTGCTCCTTACTGATGTCAGTAAAAGTTAATGGCATTACTTGCAGAAAGCAAATACCTCATAAGATTTTCATTCGTACTGTATCCCTTGCCTAGGCCTTGACCACGACATACCTTGCTGTAGGTTTTGTGCTTTATTTAATCAGTGCACTATCAGTCTGTATATTTTTGCCTCTAAATATTTCGGTTCTCTGTTTAATTCAGAAATGTCATCTGTTAGCCATCCGACTACTGGGATTCTGAAAAAATGGAAAGAAAGACGGGCCGCCGAGGTCCAAAACTGCTAAGCCAGTTCGCAGGTACTCAGTGACAAGCCCCTGATACCCGCTACTTCTGATTCGTAAGCCTCTACTGAGACCTATTCGGAGTCCTTTATGCTGCGAGATACTTCAACTATGGAACACACTGATATCTCTACCTTGGATGGGTCCAGAGCCGCTGTGCAGGCACAGGCTTCTGAAGGTGTATTCAGGCCTACAGACTTGCATATTAAATCGATGCCTCCTTCATTACTAAGGCCTAAGTCTCTATCCATGTCTAAAAAACTGATGCCCAGGCCACATGCTCAAGCCCCTATGCCTAAAAAAAAACAAATGATAAAAATGGCTGAAGATCTAATAACTATAATCGGGGGTAGTTTAACCCCCCCCCCCCCCAAGAGGCCTAGGGCTGAGCTTGATTATGAATCCTCTGATCAGGATTCTGTTTGTTCTGACTTACCTGGATTTGTCCTTACCTACTTATGAGGATTCTGCTGCAGAGGATTCTATTCCCTCTGCTTCCCCTTCTGAGGATTTTTCTTTTGGGGAAGCCTTACATTCTTAAGGGAGCATTTTCACTGGGAAAGCCAGGAATTTTCTGATTCAAGAGGCTTAGGGATTTCATCCTACCTTAGCATAGGCCTTTGGCTATTCCTCCTGTACTAGACATTGTTGATGTTTTCGGTATCCGGTATGGCCCTTGATTCCCTGCCTCCTGCTCCTAGTAAACCTGACTGATACTACAGGGTTCCTGAGTCCCACAAGTTCCTTTTCAAAAATCCTATTGCAGATCCAGAGACCATTTCTCAGGGGCCCAAGGGCATTAAGGCTTCTACTGCTAAAAATCCTACCCCTTCTGATAGAGACTCCAGGGCGCTGGATAGATGGGGTAAAAAGGTTTATACTTCAACCTTGACAATCAGAGCTTTAAACTGCCAATTCCATATGTTAAAATATCATCAACATGTCATTGGACTGCTTAAACAGAGTGATTCCTGACTGTGTGGAAAATAAAGATTTGCAGGACTTGATGCATTCTGCTGAACAAGTTGAAAAATATACTTTGCAATGTGATTTTGATGGAGGCCTCTTGCAGGGCTGCTGTTACTGGGTCTGTGCTTAGAAGGCATGCTTGGCTTAAGGAGCAGTCTTTGCCTGTTCATGTTAAAGCTAAATTGTTGGATGCTCCTTCAAATCAGGACCGCCTGTTTTGCAACAAGGCTGAAGTTCTTAAGATGGAAGATAAAGCTAAATCTATGCAAACTGTTAAAGATTGTTTACAAGTGCAACCTCCTAGATTTTAGTAGGCATTAGCCTATTAAGAATTTGTCCTTTCCAGCCCCTTCAGGGCTTCTCAAGCCAAACCCAGACGCAGCAAAAACCCCAGGTTTCAGTCCCAGGGGAGACTCTGAACTGAGCAGTGGGGGGGGGGGCTTCACTTCCAAATCTGGGAATAAGACTCCCTCCTCTGGTAAACTGTCTCAATGGCTTCCTTTTAAAATTTCGAAGCACTTCTCTTCTGACTCCCCCTTTGGGGGGGAAAGATTGCTCTTTATGCAAAGAACTGGGAACTCGTAACCCAGGACAAATGGGTTTTAAATAGTGTCCCAGGGATACAGATTTCATTTCCACATGTTGCCAACACCAAATGGGTGGCTGGACCTACCCCCAAATCAGTGGGCAGAGGCTCAAAAACAAGTGCTTTCTCTCAGGCATGGGGGCTATTCAACTGGTACCAGAAGAGGAAAAGGGGCAAGGTTTCTACTCCAGACTTTTCCTGGTACCCAGAAAAGACCAATCATGGTATCAAATCCTGAGCCTGTCTACTCTAAACACCTTTCCGGAGATTCCAAAATTCAAGATGCTAACTCTTCAATTACTTCCTATGCTAGCCAAAGATGCCTGGTTGGCAACACTAGATTTAAAAGAAGCATACCTGCACATCCCATCCCAATCGGGGAATCTTGCAGAAGATACCTACGCTTCAAAGCAGGCTACATGTATGATCAGTTCACTGCACTGCCCTTTGGCTTGTCTACTGTGCCCAGGGTATTCACAAAGTGCCTGGCTCCAGTTATTGCATTTTGTAGGCAAAGAACTATTCAAATATATCCATACCTGGATGATTATCTAATTCAGGCAGAAAGCCAGGGCATACTTTTGAATCTGGCGTTTGTAAAAAGGGTTCTAACTTGTCTGGGGTACACTATAAACGAAAAAAAATCAAAACTGGTGCAGTGTCAACAAATTACATTCCTGGGAGCAAGCTTGAATACAACTTCCTAGATGGCTTACCTCACGCCAGAAAAGCAAATTCATTTGATAACCTGTTTCGAACAAATGGCCACAAACACCCTGCTGTCTGCAAGACAAATACTGCAAGCCTTGGGGTTCATGGCCTCCTGCATTCTTCTAATTCCATATGCAAGACTGCATATGAGGAAACTACAGTGGTATCTAAAAAGTCTATGGAGTCGAGTTTCTACCCCCTGCCGCCCAAACCCTAACAGATGCATCAGACTATGCATGGGGGGCTCACCTGGCAGGGAAGTGCATTCAGGGCAAATGGAACCTAAGTCAAATGCACCTACATATCAAAAAGAAATGTTAGCTGTACAGAATGCTCAGACAGCCTTCAAGGACTACCTTCTTGGACAACTAATGGTAGACAGACAACACCACCGTTATGTGGTGCATAAACAAGCAGGAGGGTACACATTCCTACCCCCTCTGTAGATTAGCCATGGCATTGTGGAACACAGCCTTGAGCTACCAAGTGCACCTACAAGCTCAATTCCTGACAGGAAAATTAAATGCATTGGCAGACTGACTAGGCAGAAACCCCATGGACCCACACAAGTGGAAACTGGAACAAATGTTTTTCAACATGTTGACAAGTGAATGGGGGAGCCCAGACATAGACCTATTTGCCTCCCCCCAGAACTACCAGTTGGACAAGCTTTGCACAAGGACTCCCTACAAACAAGCCTGGAAAATGGATGCTCTGTCCTTCAGCTGGAAAAACCAGTCTATGCCTTCCCCCACTGCCTCTGCTTTCCAAAGTTCTACTAAAATCAAACGGGACAAACTAAGGATGATTTTGATTGCTCCAGACTGGCCGCTCTCAGGAGAAACTCATTCTGCACCCTCAGCTTCCAACATTGAACCTTGCAGTCTGGCTAATTACTTACTCACCCTTATCCCTCAGCAAACCTGTGATGGATGTCATCTTAGAGGCAAGGAGGCCTAGTACTAGAAAGTCTTGTGGTGAAAAATGGAAAATATTCTGTGCCTAGAACCACTGTCAAGGGATGAGCACAGCAGTGCCCAGTTTACCTCAGATTTTGCAATACTTACTGAACCACTATGGGCAAACAATAAAATAACATATTTTTTATCTTGCCATGATTTACTGCACCTCCTAAAGCTGCCTGCAGCAAAATAAGTACTCATTCTTATTTTTTTTTACTCTTGTCTGCCCTCATGGGGGCGGACATTGTGATTCCTTTGGAAAGCTAAATCTGTCTCAATGCACAGTGTGAGAACAAATAGCCCTACCATTTGTTGTCTGACTAGACTTCCATTCACTTACAATGGACCACCTGAAAACAAATGCCAAGTTTGAGAGTCTGCAGCTCATGTGTCATTGACTGGTATGTGCAGAGTTTCACAAATGTTGTTCCTATTTATGTACTACACATTCTCTGAAAGAAACTTGCAAAAGTGTCAAATTACTGAGATGAAAAGACTTTTCACAAATAGCAGTTTTGCAAGTTTCAATTCCTGGCCAGGTTACTCCTCCCATCTCCCCTCCTTCAGTTGTCTACAGTCTCACATTTCCAGCTTGAGTAGATTCGACTATTTTGTCAGCTTTGCATGACAATAGACATCAAAAAGATCACAGCCTGGTGCGTCATTAAAACTCTTCCCTTATGTGTCTCTTCACTTCTGAATAGAATTTCCCCAGGAATAAAAAGAAAAAAAACAAAGCACACACATCAGTCCAAAGTTTGGGCCAATCTGTCCATTTCTTAATGTGCACAGTAAAACATTCAGTTTATAATGCATTCTAGCTGCTGACATGGTTATCTTTACATAGTTATTCTCTTATAGCATAACCTGAACTTATGGTATTCAATGCCGAGCTTTAAAAACAGTTTAACAATGACCTCCCAAGGCTCTGATGTGACCTAGTACCTTGTCAATATACTGTAAATACACAGATTAATACAAATTTGTGCACATATGACACATACAATACACATACCATCATTAAAACAAGATGAATGCAAAATAAATCACATCAATATAGTTGATTTCTAGTTTGACCCTGTTTGTCTATGGAAACTTTTCTGAATTATTTGTTGTATAGGTTCATACTAGGCCATCTGCCCTAGGGCATTTATAAGCCTAGCCAGAGTGTGTTTGGCTTTCGCCACCCATTTTAAATTAATTTTGCTATGCTATGCCCTTTTTCGAGGTTAGTATACTGTGCCTCTAACAGTGACACAAGTGATACCTGGGGTAAATCTACGATCTCCCATCCACTCATCAAGATTCTTCTTTAAGAGAGTCAATGAGGGACTCTGCCTAACCTGGACTGGGATTTTATTCCAGAGTGAAGGGAGCCTCTGGGTTATGAATCTGTCCCTCCAGCATGTCCTATTTATTTCAGTGCTGAGGTTCAAGTCTCTCAAGCGCGTAGCTCAATGGGATTTGGATTTTCTGAGGTGCAGCATGTCCATTAATTCCAGGTTGGACATGGCTTTGTACGTCAGGCACAGATCGCCTCTGCGCAGGTGGTATGCCACTGAGTAGAGCTGGAGTTTCTTTAACCGGGCAGCATATGGCATCTGTTTGAGCCCTTTGATCCTCTTGGTGAGGTACCTTTGGGGTCTTTCCAGTTGCTGCAGGTGTCTGGTAAGGTACATCCCAAAGGGGGCATTGTATGCAATTATGGGCCTGATGAGGGATGAGTAGAGGCACAATGACCTCCCCTGATCTAGATGTGAATCCCTTCATGATTAGGTGGGCTATATGAAATGTTTTTTTAACCAATTTGGCCACGTGGTTGTCAAATGAGAGATTGCTATCAACTTGGGTCCCCAATTACTACTTCTGTACTTAATGTATTACCACCTATGTGGTAATTTGTGGGCACTTTGTTTTTGCCAAAGGGGATGACTATACACTTTTTGGCGTTTAGCTTGAGGCCATGGCTCTGGCACCAGTTGTCTGTTTCTGAGGCCCTTTTGGAGGATGCTTGTGTCTGCTGGAGAGTCTATTATGATGCCCAGTTTGCAGTCCTCTGTGAACTTGGTCAGCCACAGTCCTTCAGTGTTGGCCAGTACCTCCGAGAAATATATACCGAACAAGAGAGGTCCCAGGACTAAGCCTTGTGGGACGCCACTTGTAACTGGTTTTGAGTCTGACATGGCTCCAGCAATTCTAACCATGTGTGTTCTGTCCTTGAGCCAGTTTGCAACCCATCTAGTGACATAGGGGTTTATATTTAAGCTGGTGAGCTTATCTATAATGCCCGAGTGGGGTATTGTATCGAAGGCTTTTGCGAGGTCCAGGTAGGCTGTGTGCACCACCTTCCCCTCCTCGATGGCCTTTGTGACAGTTTCAAAGAAATCAACCAAGTTCAAGAAGCAGGATCTGCCCTTAAAGCCGAACTGGGTAGGATCCAGTGTCTGTAGGTTCCAAATGTCTTTATTTATGAGGTCCATGATGATCCTTTCCATAGCTTTGCAGACCAAGCTAGTCAGGCTTATGGGGCGATAGTTTCCAGGATCTGTTGAGGCACCACCTTTGTGGAGAGGGACCGCTGTTGCTGTACACCACTCTTTGGGTACATATCCTGTAGTAAGGCTGAGATTGAACAGTAGTTTTATGTTTGGGTTTAGCTCTTCTTGGAGTTCATGTAGGACACAGCCCGGGACACCGTCTGGTCCCATGTTTTTTTTTCGCTTTGGAGAGGGCAGCTCTTACCTGAGCATCTGAGATGTAAAGGGGGCAGCACTCTGCTGGGATAGATATTTGCCCTTTTGGTTGGGGGGGGGGGTTGAGCTGAATCTGTCAGCTAAGATGTTGGCAATGTCTGTGGGTTCAGTGTACTTTTTGTCATTTTGGACTAATTCTGAGCATATCTGGGAATTCCCACCCAGGTTCCTAACATAACTAAAGAAAGCCTTGTTGATTATCCTTAGTGTCCTGTGCAATTTTTCTCTCGAAGCTGGCCTTAGACTATTTTATGAGTGCCCATACTTTTTTGCTAATACTGATCAGAGATGCCGTCCCTTTTTGGGATTTTGCTCTCGTGTAGTAGTTTTCTCCTTCTATTGTATAGTTTGTTTATGGCTGGGGTCCACCAGACAGGACATCTGCCTTTGGAGGATTGGGTCTTGGTTTTTGGTTTTATTTGGGATTGCATGATCCATGCATTCCTGAAGGTGTTCATAGAATGTGTTTATAAAGGATTCTGCGGTCTGGGCCGTATTTTCCACAGGCCCGGGGGCTTTGAAGGATTCCACCTCTGTTTTGAGGAGTGTGAAATTTGCTTTAGAGAAGTTTTTCACTGTGGTTTTCAGGGCAGGGGGTGGAGTCGGGATGTGAATATCCAGTGATTAGTTTATGGTCTGATCTTACCAGTGAGGGATACACTTCTGGTCTGGAGCATAGTCCCCATGTTGGTGATTGATCAGGTCCCGTATGTTTTCCCCTCTTGTGGGAGTGGTAACAAGTTGTTCCATAGCATTTGAGTTTATAAATTTTAGGAACCTTTGGGCTAGAGTGTTGGAGCTGGAGTAATGCTCCCAGTCTGTTTGGGTAGCTTAAGTCACCCAATATAATGGTGTTTGGAGAGACCTTCATATTTTCCAGTGTTCTCAGGAAGGTCGAGTGGGGTTCCTGGGTTTGGGAGGGTGGTCTGTAGCAGGCTATAAACTGGAAGGCAGTTTTACCCACTGTTAGCTGCACATGGATAGTCTCTGATGCTTCGTGCTGTGCCACCAACCTGGATGTGTGGGCATCTTTGACTAATATTGATACTCCCCCTCCTTTTGTGGTTCGGTCCAAGTTTTGTGGCCGAAAAGCATGGTATGAGGTATAACCTGGTATTGCTGGGGTGCTTTCGGGAGCCTTGAACCAGGTTTCTGTTACTGCACAGATACCGATGTTCTCCATGCTAAGAAGTTTCAAGTGCATGCATCTTGAGGTTTAGACTTCTGGCGTTGAGTAGCATTACTCTTAGTTTCTTATCCCTTGTGATACCTATGGAGGTGGGTTTGTCTTTTGAGCCTTGCCTAAAAAAGGCACTATGGGGGTAGCAAGAGCCTTTGCCAATATCAGAAAGCCAAGAGGTGACTGGTGCAAGCTGTCCCTAGCGAAGCATCGTGGCTTGTCTAGCATGTCATCCCAGGCTGACAGGCATTGGATCCCCTTTGATACCAATACTTATGCCAATTGTTGAAATTGATCATCTTGTCTTCATATTGTGGCATCATTCTTGGTTGAGGGTAAGATGCTACTCAAGGTCAGGGTCATACCAGCCTGGGCTACATGCTCAGAGCTCCTCTCATGTCCAGGGAGGTACGTCTCGGGTCATTCACACCAGCATGGACAATGACTGAGTCATATTTGTACTTGCCTTGGAGTGACCTGAGTGCTTGTGTTGTGGCAGATCCTTGGAGTGACCTGAGTGCTTGTGTTATGTGGCAGATCCTAGCGCCCAACAGGCTGCTCACCGTGACCTCCTTGTTCATCCTGGTGAGCGGGACGTCGGTGTGCTTGACTATAGTCACCTATTACAAGTGTATCAGGTGTGGTGTTTAGCCTTAAGGGCTGTGACTGTTCGGCACACAGGCTTTGTGAGCTGTATGTTGCATGTGTTTTGTTTTGGGGTAGCAGTTGCTTGGGCGTCTGCTTTGGAGGTCTCTGCTGCTTAGGCAGATTTTTATTTAGAGCCTCTGAGTATGTTTTTGTGTGTTTGTGTTTTGGTTTGCTGTCGTGGTAGGTCTATGTGAGACTGGAATTGTAGTGAGTGTGGTTTCCTTCTCCTGACTGGTTTCGCCAGTACTGAGTTGAGAGAGCTTAGCCTCCAGTATGGCTATATGGTTGCATCTCTCACATGTATTGGAATTTGTTGGGAGGAGGAGAGGGTTGTTTGTGTACATGAGTTTGTTGTAACATTGCCTCAAGATTCCCAGAGTCTACAGCTGGACCGGAGAGGAGATTTGACAACTGACCTTTGGACATGCTAGAATAGTTTTGGGAATTTCTTTATAATTGAAAAAAGGGCCAATAGGGAACAAGGTACTCAAGGGGAGTTTGTGAGGGTGTAGTGCTTTTAATTAGTGCTGACTTTTATATAATTTAGTGAGCAAGTGCCAGGTAACTTAAATGCAATGTGTTACAGGTAACTTAAATGCAAAAACGACAACAGTAACTTTCTTTCAAGTGAAACAAGGAAATAAGTACAGTAAGCAATGCAGATATAATATCTTGTTTGTTTCTCAATATTCTAACCACTGTGTGCTGTATCAATTGTAAAACTGATTGTACTCCTTTTGTATTTTCTATGCTCTTTGTGCAAAATAGCTGTTTGTATAATTTATTTTTATTTTTTATATTTTTTATAATTGTTTACTATGTATCTGGAGCTTTTCTCCCAGAGTCTCCGCTGAAAACTGTCACCTTGTGTCCAGTTGGACTAACCTGGTAAACAAATGGAAAATTAAATAAAAAAAATTAATATGCCCAGAAAAATCCAAAACTTAAGAAAAAAAAAACACAGAAGGAAGGAATATTTTTCCCTGATGCTGTCATGAAAATCCCACTCACTTATTCAGATATTACGGGCAAACATATACTCAGGCACACTGATGGTCCCACTCACCAGGCTAAACAAGGAGAAGGTTACTGTCAGCTGCCTGTCTGGTTCCAGGATCCGCCACATAACCCACACACTCGGTCACTCCACAGCAAGTACAAATATGACCATTGTCTATGTTGGTGTGAATGATCTGAGACGTACCTCCCTGGACTACATGAAAAGAGACATGGAAGATCTCTCCGATCTTGTAGCCCAGGCAAGTATGACCTTAGCCCTGAGTAGAATTCTAATATCACACAGAATGATACTGCAGTACAAGGGCAAAATGATTGACTTCAACAATTGGCTAAGCTTCTGGTGTCATTCTAAGGGGATCTTCTGGTGTCATTCTAAGGGGATCCAGTATCTGTCTGCCTGGGACGACATGGTCGACAGACCACAATGCTTTGCCAGAGTTGGCCTGCACCTGTCTCCCCTGGGATTCTGGATACTGGCTAAGGCTCTTGCTGCCCCTAGAGTGCCTTTTTTAGACTAGGTTCAAATGACAAATTCACCACCGTAACAGGCAAGCAAAAACTGAGGGTAATGCTACTCTATGCTAGAAGTCTAAAATCTCCAAATGCACTCACTCGAGGCATTCCTTAAAATGGAGAACATCGATATCTGTGCAGTGACAGAGACCTGGTTCAAGGCTCCAGAGAGCACCCCTGCACTACCAGGCTATAATTCGTACCACACTTCGGCCACGTAACCTGGACCGGAACACCAAAGGCGGAGGTGTGTCCATACTCATTAAGGATATCCAAACCTCCAGGCTAGTTGCTCGGCATAATGCATCAGAGGTTATCCAAGTGCAACTAACTCTGGGCAAAACTACAATCCAAATTGTAGCTTGCTACCGAACCCCCACCATGCCCCAGGATTACCACTCCCCTTTTCATGATATACTGGAAAATATTAGGGTTCACCCAAACACCCTAATAATGGGTGATTTCAACTACCCCACCATTAACTGGGAAAACTACTTGTGTACTAACTCCTTTGCTTAATGCTTTCTGGAATTCATAAATTCCAATGCCCTGGATCAACTTATCCACACCCCCACCAAGGGCAACAATATCCTAGACCTAGTCATTACCAACATGAGTGACCAGTGTTACCAACCTGAAGTCAACTCCTCGTTGGTCAGATCAGACCATAAGTTAATCACCCTAGATATCCACATCCCGCCCTCACCCTTCATTAAGGAAACCTCAGTAAAAATTTCTCCAAAGCCAACTTCATGCTTGACAGAAGTGTTGAACTTCATGACACCCATGGAGATGGACAATACAATTATGACTGCTGAATCCTACACAAATGCACTCTACAAGCACTTGCACGAGGGCATGGATCATGCTATCCCAAACAGAACCAAGAAGCTATCCTCCAAAAAAAAGGAAGCCTATCTGGTGGTCCCCTGCCATAAACTGTACAACAGAAGGAAGAAACTGTTGCAAAAGCGTAATCTCCCATAAGTGGTGGAGCTCCCTGGTCAGCCTCAGTAAGAAGCTGAGATCCTTTATAAGAGCCTCCAAAGCTAGCCATGAAAACAAAATCGCCACGGATTCTAAGGACAACCACAAAGCATTCTGTAGCTATGTCAAGAATCTCAATGGCACCACCCAGATCTGCTGTGAGTTGCAGCACAACTGCGTGAAAATTACAGAACCAACTGATATTGCCAACATCCTGGCAGGTTTAGTGTTAACTTTACCCCTGTCATCCTCTAAAGGGCCCATATCTGTACAGGAAGAATGCAGAGTCCCTGTAATCACAACTACACAGGTAAAAGCTGCACTCTCTAAAGCCAGAAACACAGCATCCATGGGACTGGGCAACATTCCAGGCTGCGTTTTACACAAACTTCAGAACGAACTGGCTCCACACCTAAGCACCGTGTTCAATCATAGCCTCACATTAGGCTTTGTGCCCTCTGAATGGCACACAGCAACAGTTATCCCACTCCACAAAGGGGGAGCCAACACTGATCCCGGGAACTATCGCCCTATTAGCCTGACTAGCCTAGTCTGCAAGGCCATGGAACGTATCATCATGGAACTCTTAAAGACATTGGTAACCTCCAAACTCTGGACCCCCACCCAGTCCAGGTTTGTGAAAGGCAGGTCATGCTTCCTGCCTCCTGAACCTAATCTATTTTTTTGAGGCAGTCACCAAATCTGTAGATGAGGGTAAGGTGGTTCACACAGCCTATCTTGACCTCGCCAAGGCTTTTGACACTATCCCCCATTCTGGAATTATAGCTAAACTCACTAAACTAGGTATAAAGCCCTACGTCATAAGAAGGGTTGCCAACTGGCTCACTGACAGAACCCACACTGTAAAAGTTGCTGACTCCAAATCGGACTTCAAACCAGTGACAAGTGGAGTACCACAGGGTTCAGTCCTGGGACCTCTCCTGTTAGCCTGTACTTCAGAGAAGTAGATACCAAACACAGAAGGCCTCTAGCTAATGATGTACGCAGATTACAAACTAGGAGCCATAGTAGTCCCCAAATTATGTGGACATCCTACAGAAGGGCCTCACTGAGATGCCTGGTATCAGAGCCATGGCCTCAAGCTCAACGCCAAAAAGTGCATTGTCATCCCCTTTGGTAAAAACTCTGTACCCATGAACTACCGCATAGGCAGCCGAATGTGTGAGACCTTGAGAACCCAGGTGGATAGTAGTCTCCTTTGATAAGATCGCTACAGTAGTCCAAGTCCTTCTACGTGGCAAACCTCATCACAAAAGGGTTCTCATCCAGGAAAGAGGTCATTGTCCCACTCTACTCTACATTCTTTAGACCCATTATAGAGTTCAAAGCCCCTTTTGGAATGTACCTCACAAGACATCTGCAGCAGCTGGAAAGGCCACAGAAGTACCTCTGAGGATTACTGGCCTCAGATGCCCTACACTGACCATCTCAAAACTCTAGCTTTACTCCGTAGCATATCACCTACTCTGAGGTGATTTCTGCCTAACATTTAAAGCTATGTCAAACCCAGAGCTGTTGGACATGGTACACCTAAAGAAATCCCAGTGCCTCCGAGATGCATGCTCTAGGGACCTAAACCTGTCACCACAGTCAACAGGACATGCTGGAAGGATAGATTCCTGTCCCTCTTCCCATACTCTGGAACAAGCTACCCATCTATGTCAAGTAAATTTAGTCATTAGCAGTCTTCAAGAAAAATCTTTGAGTGGATGGGAAATATGCCCCGGGAATCACTTCTGTGGCTCTGCTTGACAGTGGCACAGAAATTTTCTTGGGTGGCATAAGCCAGGGAACCTTGTTGGCTAGGCTTACGTAGGCCCTTGGGCTGATAGCCTAGTACCTACCTGTGAACCTATTAGACTAAATACAATATTATGTAGCATTAAAATGCGATGACATAAGAGTGACAGTTTATTATTTACTCAGCAAATGTCAGTGGAAACTTTCAAAGTGGATAAAGAGGAGGGGAAGAGAAGAAAGCGAGAAAAAGTATTAGAAGTAATTAGGGTAGATATGGGAAGCAGGAGAAAAAATGAAAACGTAACAAGAGAAACGAAACCAAGGATAAGAAGAAATAACTGACAAGATTTACAGCTGCAGACTAAGTGGATTGGTAGGGGTCATAAAACTGGGTTTGGAGAAATGTTTGGTGACTTTGAACAAACAGATTTGTCCACATTAACTATGTATCATTGTGTGTGTGGTATAAAAGAACTATAAAGCAAATCTGCACTGCTGAGGGGGACACTTGTGCAAGTGCAATGGACTGGCTCTAGTAGGAAGGGATGGCTGCATACCTCTCAACATCATAGAACAAGAAATCTGGACAAGGCCATAAATAAGAGGGGGCAAAGGCCCATAAATTGGGACAATTTATAAATATTGCACTTGATAAACAGGTTTTGCATTAGAGTGAATTTTCTTAAGGATATGAAGTCTGAAAATCAAATGCCTGTCAATTTTCTGACTTCAGTGTTCAATGATTTGCCAGTGATTTGACAGAAAACTGCAATTTTATGAAAAACAGACAATCTGGACTTTCTGAAAACTGTACTGTTGAGAGATGTGGATGGGAGTCTTGAACCAACACCCATCAAACATTTTCATTTGTGTGCCAAAGCCATTACAGCAGTGTTTTGCAGAGAGGTGAGAAAAGCCTTAAATTTGACTGGTATGTTTATTTTAGTTTACATTTGTTGACTGGGAGAGTCCAACTGGATTACAAGCCCATTTTCACTGGAGGCCTGGGAGAAAAGCTCCAAGAGAATTTTTTTTACAAAACCTAGTTTTAAGGACAGACTTTTGACATACAATTTCCATAGAAGAGACTTTGACATAATAACAGGATACATTCGTTCGCGTCAGTATAATACATTTTAGAAGATATTCCTAAGTTTAGGATTCCTGTGATATATTTACTCTCTGAGTAAAAGCAGAGAGACATAGAATAAGGCTCTGAGAGCAGATGACGCTCGCTATAGTTGAGGATACCAAATTGATTTGCAGTATGTCTTCTCCTGGTTTTAGCTGCTTATGGAGAGCTCAAAATTGCTGGGGTAGTTTTCCCTAACTCTTGGAGAGATGGGATGAGCAGTAGATTAACTGTCCTAAGTGGGTATACTACTATGATTGGTTGGCTTAGCAGAGTTACTTAAGTTAGGTGAAGTGTTCTAATGAGACATTGGCCAGGGGGGGATATAGGAGCACAGCTGATTTATTCAAAAAGTGAGTTTTAACAAGTTTCTTGAACTGTGATGTGGATTTGTTGTCAGTTTTGTGGGCAGGAAGGGAGTTCCAGGTTTTTGCTATACAGTGGCTGTAGACTTACCAGCTTCATTGTTATATTTGGTTACTTTGAGGTTTTGTGTGCTAGACCTCAAGGGCCTGGCGGTTGTATAGGTTTGCAAAAGATTTTGTAGGTCTGCTGGGGTGTTTTCAGAGTTGTGTATTACTTTGTGGGCTAGTGATAGTTTGATTTGAAGTAGTAGTGGTAGTTCTAGCCAGTTGAGTCTTTAGGCATTCACAGTAATGTGTTCTGATGGGAGAGGTTGTAGCAAATTTGGCTGTCTTATTATAGCTATCGGGTTTGTTTAGGTCAGATTTGTAAGCACTGGGGGGGGGGGGTGTAAAGTAGGGTGAGATAGTAGGCAAGTCCTCGCTATTGTAGTTTTGCAGTGAGGAATTTTTTATTGTGATACAGTAGGCCAAGTTTTGTGTGTACTTTATGGTTATAGAAATATTTAGGTTTAGGTAAAATCTAACATCTATTTAAACCCCTAATAGTTTGGTATGATTTGTGGGGGTGAGTGTGGTCTTGTTAAAGGAGAAGATGAAAGAATCAGTGGGAGGTGTGGTCCCTGTGGGAGCTAAAGATTACTAGCTTTGTTTTACTTGGGTTCAGAATGAGCCTTTGGTTTGTAATCCAAGTTTCTGCTAGGAAAAAGCATTTCTTGAGTTAGGGAGTGAAGGATGTCCATTGATTTGGCTGCACATCATCTGCATATTTCACTAGTGAGGCTTTAGGAATACTGTTTGGGAGCTGATTGGTGAAGAGGGGTAAAAAGAAGTGGTCCCAGGATGGAGCCTTAGAGTACTCCTAGGGAGACTAGAAGGGAGGGGGAGTGTTGGTTTTGCCACATAACAGCTTGTTTCCTTCCCTCTAGGTAGTTTTTGAACCAAGAGATGGCAGGGGTAGTAAGATTTAGAGTTGCTAGTGAAAGAAGGAGTTTATTGTAGTTAACCATATTGAATGCTTTGGACAAGTCGAGGAAGGTGGCAGATAAAAGGAGTCCATTGTTTCTGAGTATTGACAATGTTGGTGAATTCTGTTGCGGTGGAGGTGCTATGGAAGGGTCTAAAGCCATGTTGTGTTGCATTTAGATTATTTTCTAGGAGATATTTCATTAGCTGATGTGTATTACCCCCTCTAAAATTTCAGATAAAGGGGGGTAGTATAGCTATAGGGCGGTAGTTACTGAGTTCCGGGGAGGTTCTATGTAGAGGGATATGTGATATTTTCCTTAGCTTGGGTACTATACACTCAGAGATGGACCTGTTAATTAGGATGGAGACAGGATATGATATGGCTTCTGCAGCCAGATGGAGGTATTCAGCGGGTAATTTACCTGCAGCTAGGATGTTGGTTTGAGCTTGCAGAGTAGTTTTTCAATGGATTTGGTTGGTTCTGGGTGGAAACTGAACTTGAGGTAATTGTTAGTTGGGGGTATGGGGTGGATTTGCAGGGATGGGGATGTCATAGGGTTGGTTGTTTGCAAGGGTCTGGTTTGTTTCCGTAAAGTATTTATTAAATTGTGTGGGGATGTTTTCTTTATCTATTTTTGGGGTTGGGGTAGTTTTACCTGGTTATAGAATAGTTAATTGCTGCCCAGAATTTTTGTGGGTTCCTGTGCTTATCCTGTAACTTTTGGTAGCAATATGTTTTGTCTGTTTTGGTGAGTTTTTTGGCTTTATGTAGTTCAACATATATTTGTTCAATTGGGATTTACTGTTTAGGTAGTTGGTCCAGGCCTGGTTTCTTTTTTTTTTTTTTGAGGAGGATTTTGTGTTTAGTTTTAATTCTTGTTGTTCTGGAGGGGGCATAATGATTAAGGGTGTTTAAGAAGGTAGTATTGAAATGTAGTACAGCTTCATCAAGAGGTAGTTTTTTTAGGGGGGGGTTCAGTTGCACATTTTTAGGTTGTTTAATAAAGTTGAAGCAGTTAGTGTTTTTTGTTTATTAGGCGTGTAGATATTTGGGTCAGGTGTGGTGATTTTGATCTGAGTAAGAATGTGGCTTGGTAACTACTTGGTGTCTGGTAGACACCCTGCTAAGGGATATCAGTGAGGGGTGGGATACGAGTATCTGGATTGATGTTTGGTTCTCTTGTCTGTTCTTGTGGGGAGAAGTGATGAGTTGGCGTAGGTTAATATGGGAGAGTGGAGAGTAGCTTATGACTGGAACAGTTTTGCCAGTCAGTATTAAGGTGGTCTAATACTATGCTTTCCTGGGGAGGGAGTTGGATATCCATTCTAGGAGTTTTTCTGTAATGGGGATATTGTTGCTTGGAGGATGTAGCACCCTATGATGTTGATGCGTTTATCATTAAGTTTTAGTTTTGTTAGGGAGTTCAACTTTGAGGTCTAGGGTTATGTCTACTTTCTCAAGGATTATGTCAGATTTATACACTATAGCAACACCCCCCCCCCTTTTTTTTGTACCTATTCTATCACTGCAAGTTATATTGTAACCTGGTGGAGTGATTTCATTGTTGTGGTTGCCTGGTTTAAGCCAAGTCTCTGTTAGTATGACTATCTCAGGTTGATAAAAGGAGAGTAGTGTATGAAGGTCGTGGACTTTTAGTATACGTAATTTTTAAATTTGAAATGAGCGTGGATTTATCATTCAGGTTGGGGCTCCTCGATTTTCTGGGCCTGGGTTTGGGTGTATATCACCGCAGCTAATGAATTATGTTGTGAGGTAAAAACAGAGTTTGAGTAGTTTGTTTAGGGTCTTAAAGTTCTTTATAGTTTGAGACTGGTAGTGTGATGGCTGTGATCTGTGTGCATGTGTCTTTTGGCTTTTCCCGGTTAGGGGTCGCCACAGCGGAACTCAGGTCCGCTAATGATTGGTAGTTGATTTTTATGTGCCGAGTTACCAGCCCTGATGCACAACCTTCAACAAAGGTATGCCCATTCATGCATGTCTCCACGCAGAAGACGCTCTAGTTGAGAATCTAACCGGACAGCGTCTTACTGTGAGGCGACAACGCTACCGCAGCACCACCACCACACATCACTGCCAACCTTCTTTATTCAGCACTATGCACACAGATGGCTGTGATCTGTGTGCATAGTGGTGAATAAAGAAGGTTTGGTAGTGATGTGGGACTAGTCTAGTAAAAGGGTGTGTTGTAATGTCAGTGGAAGTAATTTTATCCATATACCAAGAAAAACTAAGTTGTGTTTGGTGGTTGGTAATAGAAGTTAGCAGTGGGAGTGTGGATACACCTAGGAGCAATTGTAAGATGTGTATGTATGTGGGTTTGGGTAGTTTGGGCATGGTTTGGTTGGGTTTGGTCATGAGTGAGAGATCTGCTTGGGGTGGGTGTGGTGGATGATGAGTGGTGGTTGTGATTGTAAGGTAGTTAGATGGAAGACTGCTTTACAGGATGTGGAATAGTGGAAGAGAAAGAAATGGGTACATGGGTGGGGCAGATTCAGTGATTGGTGGTTAGTATGATGGGCGTGGCTAAGTTCAGTTGAAATGTAGCACTAGTGGGGCGGGTGGGAATAGGAAGCAGGGAGGGGAGCGGAGTGAGCCCGAGCACAGCGGGGCTAACACTAACTCCAGTTATATCAGTGGGCTTACTTGTTTTCTTTGTACACCAAATGTATCGTTCCACTTGTTTCTGTTTGCACCAAATGTGTCTGGCTGTATTATACTAGTTTAATTTACTTATACTGATGCAGTCACACTGAAAAAGGTCTGGAGAAGCTTCCTCACCGCAAGCAAGCCAAAAGATAACTTTCAAAAGGGTGCCGCTCAAGGAGACCCACTAATAGACTAGTTAATGTGCATGGGAGAGGAGGGAGATACAAAATGGGGGAAGGTATAACCAGAAAAATGGGGGAAGGTATAACCAGAAAAATGGGGGAAGAGATCTGGCCCGCCCCCTCACAGAAGACTGCAAAGAAAAGTAATCAGCAGAAGTGGAAGCCTTGGAGCTGTAATGTAAGTGTAAGCAAGGAAGAGGTTGAAGCAGGACATTAGGAGTGTAAGCAGTTAGTTGCAGAAACGCTCTTTAAGGCCTTGGTGTGCAAGTAATACAAAGGAAGGTAAATCTGGGGGATACAATACACAAGTAAATGGTACTTGCCTTACTTTACAAGTATTCAGTGTGGAGGCAGATCTATTTGGGACAAGTTACAGCAAGTATATTAAGTTATGCCACCCAGTGGCAATAGACAAAGCTATAGTTGCCTGGGGGGGCCTTACAGGTGTGCATGCCGGCCAAAACAATGTTTAAAAAATAACTAGTAAAAGTAACAAATGTGCTGTAAAAGGAAAAGTAAATAACCAGTCACAATGTTTAAAACAACTGTAGGACCACATCTGCTAATAACAAGAACTGTAAATATCCAGTCACCTATGCAGACTTGTCTGGTAGGTATCCTTATTAAAGTGTTATTCTTGGCTTGCAATAACTGAAGGGAGAAACCGTAGCAGTTGTGTGGGTGTGGGTTGCTGTGTTTGTGGAAGGTGGTGTGCCTTTGTAAGTGTGATGCAAATATTATGCATTATGAAATGGAGAGGTTAGGAGTAATATTTTGCTCAGTGAAGTCCCTAGCAATTTCATCACTGCTCGAATACATTCCCTTGTATTTGTCAGTACTATGTTTGAGTGCATTGTTTTGGAGTGTGGTATCACTGCTACAGCTGCTGGTACTCTTTCAATACAAGTATATGCTTCTCCAGGAGTCTGTTGCTGAGAGGATGAGAAACGCACAAGTATACAACCAAGACTACGTAGAGCAATAGTAAGAAAGTATTGGGTCACATCAGAGGCTTGGGAGGTCATTGTTAAGAAACTGAGAACTGTTGTAAAATTTATCATTAAATACCATAAGTTCAGGTTATACTAAGAGAATAACTATGTAAGATAACCATGTCAGCAGCCAAAATGCATTACAAGTTGAATATTTTACTGTGCACATTTTAAAAAATGGATAGACTAGCCTAAGCTCTGGACTGATGAGTTTGCTTTTTTTTTTATTCTTGGGAAATGCTATTCAGAAGTGAAGAGGCGTACAAAGGAACAGTTTTAGTGGCACACCAGGCTATTTTTTATGTCTATTGTCATGCAAGCTGTTGAAATCTAGCAAAGCTGGAAATGTGAGACTGTAGCCCACTGAAGGAGGGGAGATGGGGAAGAGTAACCTGGCCAGGAACTGAAACTTGCAAAACTGCTCCTTGTGAAAAGTCTTTATCTTAGTAATTTGTTGACACTTTTGCAAGTTTTTCAGTGAATGTGTAGTACATCAGTAGGAACAACAATTGTAAAACTCAGTGCATACCATTCAATGACGCATGAGCTGCAGACTCTCAAACTTGGCAGTTTATTTCAGGATTTCCATTCTAAGTGAATGGAAGTCTAGTCTGACAAATGGTAGGGCTATTTGTCCTTACAGTCTGCATTATGGGGCAGATTTAGCTTTCCAAAGGAATCGCCATGTCTGCCCTCAGACAAGGGTAAAAGCAAAAAATTAGGAATGAGTGCTTATTTGCTGAAGGCAGCTTGGGAGGTGTAGTAAATCATGGCAATATGAGAAATGTTTTATTCATTTGCCCGTAGTGGTCCTAACTGAGATGCTTCACAAGGGCCTGTCTTTTTTTTTTTTCTCCATTAAAATCCACGCCTCAGCCATTTCAGCTCATTATAACACAAACTCCCCTCTTCTCTCATCTACTGCTCAAGCAACACCTCAGAGGGGCCAGAAATTTGAACCCATCCAGGAGAGCTCCAACCCCTGCCTCAGACCTTAACTTTGTATTGGAGAAACTAACTCTACCTCCTTTAGAGCCAGCTGCTACTGCAGACTTAAAATTTCTTTCTTGGAAAACAGCTTTTTAGCAATCACTTCATTGTCTGTCTCATGGCCTCTACCTCTATGTCCTTTACTGCTAACACAACAACTACAAGACCCTGCATCCAAACTTAAAAACGCTGCAGCTAATGGCTTGGAAAATTGCATAAAACAAAACCAACCTGATTTATCTCAGAGGGTTAAGGACATTATCCTGGAGGCTCGCAGATCCTCCACAAGGAAAACATATTCAGCCAAATGGAAAAGATTCCTCATTTGGAGCGCAGAAAAGGGAGAAAATGTCACACTGGCAAACCTAGCACACATCCTGGAATACTTAGCAGAACTGTTCCACAATGGCCTGTCCTAATCTTCCATTAAGATTCATGCATCAGCAATTTCAGCAGAGTACAACGTGGATCCTCCTGTCCTCTCTCATCCTCTCCTCAGACAATTTTAGGAAACCACCTCTGCCTGCATGGGATCTCAATTTTGTACTAGAAAAATTAACACTCCCACCTTTTGAACCAGCAGCAACAGCAGACTTACAGTTCTTATCTTGGAAAACTGCCTTCCTGCTAGCAATCACTTCAGCAAGAAGGGTCTCTGAGATGCAGGCATTAATGGCAGTGCAGCCTTTCCTTATCTTCCACCAGGATAGAGTGTCTCTGAGAACCAATCCTACTTTTATGCCTAAGGTGGTATCCAGGGTATCCTTGAATCAAGCTATTCATTTACCTACTTTCGACGAAAACTACTACACACCTTGGATGTACACAGACAACTGTGCTACTATCTGGACAGAACTAAGGCCAGCAGAAAAACTGACCAGCTTTTGGTGGCATATGCAACAGGAGTGCAAGGAAAAGAATTTCAAAACAGACCATCTCAAAATGGATAGGAAATTGCATTTGATTCTGCTACTCATTTCATGGAAAGGCAACTCCTGAAAGTATCAGGCCTCACTCCACAAGAGCTACAGCCACCACTACAGCTTTCCTACGAGGAGTGGCTACCAAAGACATTTTAGAAGCTGCTACTTGGAGCTCCGTGCATACATTTGCTAAGCATTATAATATTCCTTTATACTCCAGATCCCGAGCAGGTTTTGCAACTGCTGTTCTACAAGGGATCCTAACTACACCATCATTATCTTCGTGCCTCCTCCCCCAGTTGGCTATGGTATTCTACCCACATGTTATGACTGCAGATGCATCCTTGAAGGACATAGTACAGTTTTGTACCTACCATAAATGTAGATGTCAGATAGGTATGCATCTGCAGTCAGGATTACCCACCCTCCTTCCCCTCTGTGGTATTCCTAGGGTACTTACCCCTCTTTTAGCTAACTGGGGGAATCTTTTATGGTGTATTTGTTTGTATGTATATATATTTTGCTCTCTACTGTTTGGAATTTTCTACATTTATCCAAATTTAGCCTTCCTAGAGGGCACCTGGCATCTGGGGCAAGAAACAGAAAATGGCGTCGGCTGATGCCTTTATACCCCAGGAGCTATGACGTCGGGTGAAGTGCGACATCAGCGGAGGCCAGACCCAGACTTTGGGATCCGGCCGACCGAAGGGCTGCCTGAGGCAGGACAACCCACATGTTATGATTGCAGATGCATACCTATCGGACATCTACATTTATGGTAGGTACAAAACTGTACTTTTTCTTGTGTTTGTAATTGAGGGAATGCTTGAATGAGTGACTATGATTTATTGAAGCTATTTCTCTCTCAACTGATTCAAAACATATTTTCTTTGTAAATTTCACACCCACTAGCCTTGTAATAAACATTCACACCCACTAGCCTTGTAATAAACATTCACACCCACTAGCCTTGTAATAAACATTCTAGGTAGAGCATAAAGTCCTTTCAACCTTTAATATACTAATTCTGAACATCAGTGGGGTGAGGAGAATCTCCCCATCACACACTGACATTGCTGTGCCTGCATGGCTACTTGTGTTTAGGGCCTAATGTCTCACTTCATCTCCTGATCTGCTGTAAGGTGAGTCCTAGTTACCATTATTTATCTTTTATGGTTTGGTCATGGGATTCTACAAAGGGCCTATCTTCGGATGGGGGGGGGGGGTTGAGCGCTGTGGTCTTAGCTAACTCTGTACGGCTAAAATGTCACTCATTTCATAGGGTGTTTGAACTGCCTCCACCCCATCCATTGGAGATGGGTGTAGGAGGGTGCTGCTGCCCTCCAGCATTATCCTGATGAATGGGGGGGGGGGGGGTTTAGATACTGAGGTTTTGGTATCTCATGGAGGCAGCCACAATTAAACCCTTCCTGCAGCTCCTTATTTATTGGACTGTGGGTGACTGGGACTTTTTTTTTTTCTTTTTTTTAGTTTATGGACTATCCTGTTGCTCTCCTATATTCAAAAACAAATGTCGAACTTTACCACCATCTCTTGTGGTTATCCCTGTCCTGAAAGATTTTATTCTGGAAGCATGTGGATATAGTTTATGCTTATCCCTTGAAACTGCATTCTAGAATGGGTTCTTTTAATCCAGTATAATTCTTTCCTGCTTGACTGATCTGGCGAGACCTTAATTGGATGAGCGAGACCTTAATTGGATGAGCGAGACCTTAATTGGATTAGCAAGACTATCTTCTACTTTGAGGTTGTGGTCCTTTTAATAGTCTTGCTTTCCATGTTAAACAAGTGATGGCTGTGAAATTCTCTTGTAAAATATTTGCTGAATTTAGCAGTATGTTAGTCTTTCCTCCTAGATCAGGCTTTGTTAAAGCTAAAAGACTTTCCTCAATATGCAAATGTGGAGTTCATGTACTTCCAGATGCTTCTGCTGTGAGTTCCAGATGGTCTCCTGTAAACCACTGTTTGATGCAGCATCTAGTATTCTTGGGAATGTCTGCACTAGAAGCTGTCCATTTGTCTGCCTTGTCCATTACCAGATGATTCTACAGGCATAGAAGTCGTACAGATTATCCTGCAAAATCACATTCAAAAAGCACTACTCAAAACTTTTCCCTGGCTTAGGGAGCTATTGCCATGGACCATTGCATCTGTTGGGTCCTCTTAGCAAGATATTTTCCAGCTAGTAGCAAGAAGCTCCATTTTCTGGAAATTGGAGAGAGCAGGAGTTTGTTTTAAAATTAACTTTAACATTCCCTTGTATAACTGAAAGAATTAAGTAGAGATTAATGCAGTAAACAGACTGGCATTGCAGTAGCTTAACAGTTGAACTTCCATTCTAGAAACTTATCCTAAAATGTACCCTTGAAAATTTCCTCTAGTGTGGACTTAGACATATCTAATCGGCGTATCCGGTCCCTCTCCCTAAACTGGTCTCCTAATGAATACACTTGGAGGCATTACGTTTGTTCTGTAATATAATTCTAAAAAAAATTGTCTACCAGAACTAATAGTGGAAGCATAAAATGTGATGCTTGCCAGATCTGACTGGCATAGAAATATATAACTTTTATGTTGCACTTTTAATGGAGGTGATGGTAAATGTGCTTGTATAGTTTAAAAAAAAGCATCATAATTCTTTCCCAGGGGTCACATGTTTGGGGGGGGGGGCAGGAAGGTTGCATGATAGGCTCTGAACTCATTGATCGTGGATTGAAACCTTTCAACATTTTAATGAAACTGCCACTAACTTTTTCAAGAGCAGTTTCAACAAAAAGATTTTACTTGCTCATTGGGAGAATTTATGCGAAAAGGGATCTGTTTGGGTTCACCACAGACCTTCAGCCACTATTGCTGGTGTTTGCGTCCAGACCTTCATTGTATAACCTAGATGCTGTTCTAGGTGCTGACATTGGATTGCTGATATTTTTGTTGACTGTCAATGTACACTGCTAAACTCTGCTAACCACATGCTTCCTCTTGGTCGTATCTAGATCTCGCATTAGTGTTGCTTGAGTACAACTTCAAAGTTATAAAGAAAAAAATATGCTGTCCATTTGATTTGATGGATGAGGACAGTTTTGAGCAGCATGGTCTTGGGACAAAGCATTTGCTATGATCACCTGCATGTAGTCCTTTTTGAGATGTTTTTTTTTTTTAAAAAGGTGCTGCACCTGAGGAAGTAATTTAAGTCCTGGAGTTTTGGTAGTGCAGATGCTTTCTACCAGCAAAACGGTTCCGACGTAGGTGAATTACAACTTTAGCATTCTTGACATGAGGTGTTCAAAAAAGTCACCATCAAAAGTTTGACCGGGGACCACGTGACCAGAATTTTAACAGAGGTAATTGAGGCCTGAGGGATGAGCATACTTATCCTGGAGTTAGTGACCTACTAGGCAGATCTCATTGAGCCCTGGTGGAGACCAGGAATCTAAGGTCAACAGGCTGGCTGTGTGAGAGAGCTAAGGAGACTTGATTTGTTTTTGTGGTCTTGACCAAGATGCAACCTCAGCAGTTGGGGAGAGTAGGCCTAAAGGGGATACCCCCCAAGCCACCATATGTTTACTTTTTGCTTGCCCCTTACCATTTTGCTGAACCTGGCTGGCTTCATCCCACTAGAACCTCTACATGAGTTGAAGGTCTCCATATGCAGGGATGTCACCTGAAGGGAAGTGCAAGCTGTTCTGCAGAGGCCACCAGGGCAGGGCAGTAGGGAACTTAGTGTAAGAAGCATTTAAGACTGCAGCAGTGCAACACAAAATGAACTCCCCAGCAAACCACCTGAGTCTTGGACATGTGCTTGGAAGATTCATGGTATGACTCCATGGTGTTGAGGGACACCGGCCCTTGTGTGACTGACTAGTTTGATTAGTGGCTCAAGTTGCTGGAGGATCGAGTATTGGAGTTGGTGGGTCTGAAATGTCAACATGGTGTCCCCCATCCTGAGAGGTATTGGAATCCTGCTTGCATTAATGGGATGCCCAGTGGTGGATGGGTTATATTGTGCAGGTACCAGACCTGCCCTTCATTTTATAGCTGGTGTGGGACAAGCATCAACCAGGGACAATTGGCATGGGGAGGGGGAGTAAGTATGAAATCTTAAAAGGGATGGGCTTCTGAATCTGTCAGTTTTCTAAAGGGAGAACTGGACTGAGTTTAATGATCCCACCACTTGAACATGGGATGGTGACTGCTCTCATTGTAAATAACTAGAAATTGTCCGATGACTAGTTGGCTAGTGGATGGCCACGATGTTGCACCAGTTAGCGTAGTCGCCTCACAGCAAGAGATTCTCTGTTTTGATTCTGTACAGGGGTGCCTTCTTTGCAATGTCTGCATGTTCTCCCTGTGGTCATGTGGGTTTCCTCTGGGTGCTCCAGTTTCCTTCCACATTCCAATGACGTGCAGTAGGTGGATTGGACACTAAATTGGCCATAAGTGAGTATGTGCAAGTGATTAGTAGTATGAGCTACCATGACTAGGCTAGTCAGCCAGCGGTGTAAACCTTTGTCATTGCTGAAGTGGCGCCCCGATCCCATGTGCAAAATGAGAAGTTTGAGGATGGATGGACTAGTTGTCTGTCAATCTCTGTGACCTGCAAGAATCCTGAATATTTGCTTTATCGTTTGATATTTTTATACATTTATACATTAGTTTCTTTGGGGTTTTACTGTAAAGCTTTTAGTAAATTGCTAAAAGACATGAAATGCTGAACTTTCTCATGGGAGTATGAATAAGCTACCATAAATGCCTTCCTTGTCTGCTTTTGCAGGTATGAATTTGGAGCAGCAATATTCGTTGCCTGGGCAGGTGCAAGCTTAACAATTCTTGGAGGAGCCCTTCTGTCATGTTCTTGTCCGAGGAGGAGTCCTGGGTATGGTGGTCAGTATGCCAAGAGAACTAAAGCTCCCAGCAGTGCCAGCAACAAGGAATATGTGTAATGCTAACTGAATCATCAATGAAAGCTGAAACTTTTGAAGAATTTTCCTGTGGCGGCCCCTCCATCGTAAAGCTTTATTTGTAGGTTTCAGAAAAAATATATAAATGCCCTGTTTATATAAACTGTACAAATATCCAGGGTGGAACATTTCCTGTTGCAGTTCTCCTTCAAGAACAGACACCACACGAACACTTTTTTTTTAACAATGTTCGTAGGATTGTTAGAATATCAGTTTTAATAACCTTTTTAAAATATTGCTTAAGTATTTTTTTATAAATGAGATCCCCCTTAGTTTACAGGCATACCTCACTGAAAGTGTATATGCATGTCTCATTGAAGAAAGTGTGTATGCATGTCATGAAGCAATTCCACAAATGTTTTTTTTTTTTTTTTTCAAAACGCACATGAACAGTGTATTTAGGTTACTTGATCGAATTGTATTTCAGGCAAAATGTAAGTGCTAGATTCTCCTAAATGTGTAGGTATCCATGACTGTAATAGTTTTTGATGGGTTTTGATACAATGTATCTTTGGGCGAGTCTGCTTAATGCACAAACAGTTGCAGTTGATTCACAGCTCCATATAGTAGTGGGAAACATGTATACCAGAAAGTGTCCTGCATTATAACTTTTGTCCATCTACAGCTTAAACTGTAGCATTCACCATGCAACATATCACTGTGCTATTTGGGATCAGTTGATGCGTCTTTGTATTGCATTCTGAGGTGCCATCCCCAGGTTGTGGTAGAATGTGTGGGAGTTGACGGGGAGACATTTTCTTTAAAGTTGTGAGGTGTTTGTAGTTGACAACTGTAGAAGCACATTGTTGTAGGAGATGCAATAGGTTTTCAATAACCCAGTTGTGTGTTTTGTGTAGCATTTATTGTGAACCCTTTCATTTATTTGATTTTAAGAATTGGTCAGTTCAGTGACTTGGTGCATTGATTTCTGGAGAAAGTGGAAATTGTGTTAATTGCGTCACTCACTGCATCACCCATTGACATTTCAGAAAAGTTGAGTTGGCTTCTCTTTTTCCTGTAATGTAACATTATTTGCTTTTTGTCTTACTGTAACTAAAATTGACTCTTTCTTTGCACTGAGTATTGGTGTTAACAAGTAGTGCATTCAAAAGTAGCCTTGGTTCAGTTTAAACAATTTTTGCCGCTGGTCTAAAGTGTGAAATTTAGGCTGAGTTACCTGTCAGAGTAACTTGCTTACTACAAGGAACTTTTGAATGCTAGTGCTACGTATCAGCTTTTTTAAAGTAAATTTTAAAATTTATGAATAATTTTGAAGTGACACTCTTTTTTGATTGGCACTGTTTGATTGTGAAGACTTCAATACCACATGAATGCATTTATACATTTTTTGTAGGTAATGTGGTCCACTGCAAATGAAGTCCTACTGCTCAACCTACTGAGTAAATTTATAAATGTTAAGCTGTTATCAGACTGACTTTCTGTGTGCGTGTGGTCTAGCAGCTTAAACTGTTCAGTCTCGCTACAGCCAGTTACATACCTTTCTGGTAGTTTGAAGGTCGTATGGAAATTCATTCACATCTAGTAGCTGTGGAATGTTGCATCTACAGAAGCTTACATACACTTCAGATTAAGTATACTCCATGCAGTAAAATTGCAGACAAGTTTCTTTATCTTTTGAAACTGCAACCCAGTTATAGCCTCAGCAATACGTGTGTTTAGGTGACTTTACTTGTGTGATGGCAAATTAATGTTCCTTGTATTTCATATTTCTAGAAATATGTAAATTTCTTTAACTGTGTAGAGAGAGCACTCACTTAATCTCTGCATTGGTTTCACAAAATATGCCACAGTTTATAAGCCAGTTTCACCATCTACACAAGAGCTATAGTGTATACTTTTGTAACTGGGGAATTTAAATCCCTTCAGCATACTGCATCATACATGGCTTTTGACTTGGTTAATTTCTCTCTCTAAATGTGTATGTTTATACGTATGTAGATGGTAATGAACTAGAGTCCTAAGTCAGGGCACATTAATTTCTGAGATCAGTTTTGTTTCATTTACCAATGTTTGGTGTCAGTTTGGCCAGTAACACTTCTGTTTCCTGCAGTGACATGACACCATGCCCCTCAGCAACATTTACCTCACAGTTATTTGCTTCACATTTGTACTTTATTTTCATGAGTAACAAATGTCAGTAGTTAAGAAATGTTTAGCAGTGCATCCTGGGTTAACTGCAGCTGTTGCTTTATTATACCTTGCATTTTTATATGCTGCCTGTTTAATAAGTCACTTAGGAATTCAGCCTCCAGAATTGTCACAAGTTGTGAGTGTTAGTGAATTCTGTCTGTGGGTACAGCGTAAAAAAAATACAGCTCTGCAGAAAGGTTGAAATTCTTGGTGCCTTTTCATCAAATAGTTGGTAGAATTCACATAATCAGTTTAGTAAGTGACAAAAATCGTACATTTCCGTGAAATCTGTTCGTCCATAACACTTGATTGAATTAATGTACTGTTTTCTGCTAAGCTTAAAGTAGGAGGTGGCCTGTGCTGTGCCTTTTAACTTTGTGAAACAATAGTGTGTGTGTGGAGATGCTGATTTGCCCTAATATAAGAAGTGTTCCGAATTTTTGAAATTCAGAAGTATGTTTTAAAAAGATTATGAAGATGCTTTTTTTTAATTTTGAAGCTCTTGCTTGGAGGGGACACAATAGCTATTGATATCGGTCTTCGTTTTTGAAGGAGGGATTTAGCAGGAATGTTAAATGTTGTAGCTTTGTATTTTACTGAGAAGAGCAAGTAACCAACATGGACGGGGGGGGGGTGCATTAGACTATTAACTCTGTAGATATCCAGTGTTTAGTGTACTTTTGTGTACGATATATAAAGTGAAAATCCTTTTGTATGTAAAACAATAAAGTCTTTGAAAATGCCAACTTGATCTGTGTTCATATTGTGGCTGCCTGCTGTAGAATTTCTCATTTGTAGTCGTGGTAGTTGGATTAACCTCTTGACAATTTTCAGTCACTATTACCTACAAGACATCGGATTATGAAATTCAGACCATACAGAATATTATGATACAGTCCCTTTGTACTGTCTTTGCAGTATATAGAATTTGGCCTGTTAAGTGTTGGTCAGTAACCTGTATCTCAAAGGACTAGGACTTCTGGCATTCAGACTGTAGAATCTGTACTTGCATAGAAAACTTGGTACATTCCACATCCTATAATGCATCATGCTGCTCCCCATTTCCTGATGTTCATGCCCATGTAAATGTTCAGACGAACAACCAAGTGCCATTTTCCAGTGCGGAACAATGAAAAATACAAATTTTAGCTCCTTACAGGCACCAAAACAAGACTACGGTGATGTACATTTGACTTCCTCATACATTTGGCCTACAGCATGTTTATTGGGAACGTGAAGTACAGTACAATATACATGCATGTTCACATACAAAACATGCATATGTATGTGTATTTCTGTAGGGTGCTATCCATTTAGTCTAAACATGGCTGTAGGAGTTTACTGTATTCTCCACTGTTACGCAGTCTTGGAGTTGTAATACATAGCTAAGAGTATGGGGAGTGTGTGGGAGTGTGGTGTGGCTTGCACAAAGTGATTTTAGATGAATCAATATAGACCCTTTTATATTGTATGTGGGTATACTAGAAGTCCTCTAAATGGCATATGAAAAAAAAAAATTTAAAAAAAGATCATGTAAAGTATTCACAAAGTTGGGTTATCCAAAAGC